>NW_021939396.1:18453085-18514480 GCF_001715985.3 Manacus vitellinus
AGTCCGCATGCAAATCGCCTCCTGCCTCTGGGGCACGGGCTGCCGAGGCGGGAGGCTTCAATCGTCCCGGCGCTGCCAGGGCTGCGGGTTGCGGGCAGAGCCGCAACTTTCGTGAAAGAGGCACGGCAGGCGAACGGGAGAGGAAACTCGCTGAGAACAGGCAGCCGGCACGAGTGTCCCCGTCCCGCACGGGGTGTGCTGGCACAGCCGGCTGTCCCCGCCGCGGAGCATCGCCCCTAGCGCTGCCCGTGGCTAGAGCAAACCCGTCCTGCCGCCCTGCCCCCGGGCCGGGAGGTCCCGGACGGCCCAGGGCTGGGCGCCGAGGGCAGTTTTTCCACCGCCACCTCCGGACGGAGCGATCCCGGCTGCGCCTCGCAGGTGCCGCCGAGCGCGGGCAGCGCCGCCGCCGCACGGACGGAAGGACGGTCCTTCCTTCGCCGTCCATCGGCCTCTTGCACCCGCCTGCGACAGCCCGGGGTCACGGGTATGCTGGCTGTGCGGCCATCGCTGTTTGGCCCCCCACAAGTGATCGGGTTTTGACTCTTAAGTGAGTGAGGAAGACAAGCCGACTGATTCCCTCGGCTTCTTTAGTTTTCCCCTTCTAAATAGAGGTAACAGTGAAAATTTTTTTCTTGCACAGTAGAAGCCAACATCTGACGCTCCCATTACCTACACCAGTTAAGTGTTTTGACAGAATTAAAACCATTAGCAATGCTCACGTTTACAGTCTGTGTCTTCGAAAAAATTTCTCTTGAACATTCTAATGACTTGAATAATCTCATTTACATATATAGTTGTAAGTAACTTGGTATGAGCAGACTATGCTCCCTGTACCTCAGTGCATTGCCGAGCATTGCACACCCATCATCACGTTCTCAGTTTTGTCAAACACTAACTTTTCAAAAATCTTCGAGAAAAAACCAAACACCAACCACAAAAAACCAAAACAGAATTAGCCTGATTTCATTTATGCCAAGTTAGGGCATTTGGTACTGAAGTGTCTTTGTGCTTCCACAAATTTCAGGTCTGATTCATGAATGTAGTACAACATTAAGTGTTCTTACAGCTTTAGTAGCAGGAATTAAAGTTCAGGTAAACTTCAGCATTATTTTAACTCTTGACTCCGTGGTTAAAATACTCTCAATAAAAACAGTTCAATCTCTCAAAACTTTCAGTGGTTATTTATTTGGGCAATATTGCAAAAGTAAAGTCTTCACATAGGCAGCAGGAAATCTAATACAGTGAGGTACTAAGATTTTCCATCATATTTTGTTAGAAAATAATGTTCATAAATGATAACTGTATTACAAAACCACTTTCTTATTAAAGAAAAGATCATGATGGAGTCTGTAAAAGTTATTTAACATTTATTGTTCAGATACTTTAAAGAATCTGAGTAAATAAGTGTTTTCCATTTAGCTGAAGTGATTGTGGTGTGCCAAATTTGTATTTCAATTTCTGTCCTTGAGGTGTAGGCTCATGGTTAAGTGTCAATGTAATAGTAGTAGTGTTTTCAGGAAGGTATTCTATGGCAGTAGGTAAACATGATAAGAATGCACCAAGTGAAATGCTCCGCTATGGTTTTGAGTCAGAATAAGGCTCAAAAGGGGGCTTAAATGGATGAGATACCCATCTTTCAAATTTAAGTTAATATTTGATCTTTATCCATTCTCAACATTTTCTTAAATCTTGATCTGGTTCTCTAATCAGAAATAGCAATGTCTTTTCCTTCATATAGGTTGACCATTTGTTTCTGTTTCTGTTTTGTTGCCAGCCTCTCACACAGGGTTTTTAAAAGAATTGAGTAAATTGTTTCTAACATTTGAACAGTACATGAATTGTAAGTTGTAAAATTGCCGCTGTAATTTAAAAATTAGTACACTTTATGTGGTACAAACCAGTTACTAGTAAGTGATAAACAGCAATGCAAAATGAAGAAGTGCTAGAGTCTCTAAGTGTTTATTTTTACATACTGTTTAGGGTAAATTACATAACAGCATCATTTTTATGCTGACTCCTGCTTTTCTTTATATTTAAATAGTAATGTAAGTTACATATTTTGTCTATTCTGAGGCATTAAGGCCATATTCTGCTTCATCCGCTCAAAAGAGGACATATAAAGATATATTTCTATGGCCATTTGGAGAGTAGTTTGATCGCTTAAAGGATTATTACACTTAGTCATTTCAGTGTATTTCGGTTTATTTTGGACCTGTTTACCTAAAGTTAACAAAGTTGTTTATGAAATGCCAAAAAAGAAATTTACATATGCCTGCTGGTTTAAAATGTAATTAATGGTGTAAACTAATGAACAGTTTTACCTAATTCACAGAGGAACTTTCATTTAGTACGTTTTGATACTGCATGGAAATTGCCCCCCTTTTTTTTTTTAGCGGAACAAGTAGCATGTAGTATAACCCAGACAAAAAAATCTCTAGCAGGCCGTGCCTTGTCACTGAAGCTGGGCCAGGGCACAGCTTAAGCTCTGCACGTGATCCCTGACGCTGTGTTATTGTTAAGCCGATCTCCGGTGCTGCTCACCGGGAGCTGTTTCCGATAAGCACTATGGGCAAGGCCACTTTTGGTAGGGCAGGGGCTTGAGTCTCAGAACACAAATCGAGTGGTGTAGCTTTCCCTCAGGGCTTGAGAACAGGCCCAGCATTTTCTGTTAACCTGCAGAGAGAGTAATTCATGCCAACATGTCCGAGGGACCAGTAAGCACTTCCAGGAGGCAACTACAGCATCTGGGCGTGGGGGCAGGGGAAAGAATGTCTCCAGTTTTTGTACTGAAGGAATGGTGTCCGTCTGACAGATAATTATGAAATCACACAGTAAGAATAGTTTCAAAATGTAGTTCTCTTCAACCAAAATAATAATTGAATGTGAGCAGTGGTGGTATAGGCCCATTTCAGAAGACATATGCTCTTAGTTAATTACAAGATATTACAATATCTCAAGAAGAAAATAGCCTCCACAGAGGCTCACTTCTTAATAATCTCAAATTTCATCATTTCCAACTCTCTATACATTGTTAAGTTTCTAAAAAGATTTATAGAAATCCTCTAACTGAATGGTTATCACAGTTTAAAACTTAAATTCTTGAAATACCTGTACTCTGGCAAAGAAAATAGGTAAAGTGCACCTTAGATTTCATGATCTTCAAGTGTTAGCAACTATCTTACACATAGATAACATGCATAATTTTGAAAACAATATCCATCTTTGGAGAACACTTAGTGATTTTTAAAACAAACTCCTATTCTCTCATGGAGAGGAGGAAATAAAAAAATATTGAAATATTCTCTTGGCAGCAGAATTGATTAGCAATTATGGATTTCCTTTCATTTTTTTTCCCAAAAAAGGACATACACAGAGGAAAAATCATTTCAGAATTCTCACATAAGTCTGGACAAAGGTAATTGTATGCAAAGATACTGTTATGTGATAAAGATACCACAAAGTTCAGACAGCAATTGAATTTTGAATAAAGTATGCTTGATTTTTGGGTTCTGGCCATTTCTATCACTCAATATGAATATGTAATGTTAAAAATATAATTTCATAAGTTCTGTTGGGCTCTTAGGTTTCAATTTCCATTGTAAGGACTTGGATTCTTCCATGTTCTTAATCGTAGTATTTAGTTTTTTAGCTCTGAATGAAAAAGAGGAAGGCAGTATTTTCCAAGTAGTATCCACTTATGGTGTTAGAAAGAATATACAGTATTTATAATTGTATATTTATATATACAGTATTTATAACTGTATATGTATATTTATAATATACAGCTTTTTATAACATTATTGCTCTTTTTTCATTGGTCAATAGTGAAATGTTTAACTAGATTGACCATGAAATTATTAAGGCTCAGAATTAATACCCCTATAACATGAATATGGGACAATTCACACCTTTCCCAGCTCTTTGAAAAATCTACAGTTTATTCCTATTTCACAATTTGTAGATTTTCTGTGCGGTCATGCCAGACATACTGAGGTTCTAAGACAAGAAGAAAATAGACCTAAATATATCACTGATAGATGATCAGTCTGAGCCTTGAAAGCTTCCTCTGGCTTTTTAAATAAAGAAGAAAAAGCTCTAGCAATGTGTTTCTAGATGACACATAGAAAAAAAGCTGCAAGGCAGATTCCTCACATGCACAGGAACCTTCGGAAGATCTGAGGATATCCAAAGAGAATGGGTGAGACCAGTGGATATGTACTGCCCTTTTAAGCAGTCCTATAAACAATTTAGAACTGAATTACTACTACATTTTTTGTGTGAATGTTTTACTCCCTAGGAATGATCACAACCCTACAGCGAAGTTCCTGGCCACAGGATTTCAATGCATGCAACAATGTAGGAAGCCAGATTCATAAAGTGCTGGAATCAGTGCTGAGTCAGACTTCATGTTGATAGTCCAGACCATTGCATCCATTCTGGGAGATATGCCAGTGTTCAGAGGCCAAAACCCATGTCCACTCCATATGGAGAAGGAAGAATGGCATAGAAATAAATAGTGACTTCAGAAACTTTCTAGATTCCCAAGCAGACTTTTCCTGAAAAGGGTACTCTCTGAATTTGAGTTAATTTTTGGTTGGTACAAAGCTTAGCATTTTCTTGGTGTCAGTTTCCTATCTCTTTTCACATATTTATTTGGAGCAGAAATCACTGCTCTCTTTCAATAGTTCAGTTATGCAAGATACTTTTCATCTCACATTAAAATTTATATCTTATTTGTTATCCAGAAATAGTGGCAAAGATTATTCTTCATTTCCTGACTGGATGCTCTCTGATATTGCTCAGGTAATCTTATTGATGAACAAAATGATAGTCTACCAAACTGCTTAGACTTTTTAGACAACTTTAAATCAGAATTACAGAATAGCCATCATAATTCTCTTCATAATAATGTAAAATACTCTTTTTCACTGCACAGGATTGCAGTAATGCCTGGAAAAATTTGCATTTCCTTCTGAAAAATTATACATACAACACAGCTCCTAATTTTGACATCCATGTTCTCCTTATAGAAAAAGTATATCTCAATATCAGTAAGATTCTACAGCACAAGCTAACCTGTAGTGTGCTGTGCCTTCAGCTGGACAAGAAAATTCAATAGCTGCAGCATAGCTAGAGAAAGGTTTTTGACAGAAGAAAGTTAAAAACATGGATGCATGTTCACAATGAGATACTCTGTCACACGTATGGCAGAATCTGGAATGTGGATGGAAGGAACAGTGTCCTATGAAAAAATATTTCTTGATGCCTCAGTTGTCTGAAATGCAGCCCATTCACCCCCGCTGCTCACAGATGGCCACTGAAAACTTAGAAATCTATTGAATCATGTATATAATCCCACACCACATTGCAGATTTCTGCCAGTAGCAAGACTGCAGCCCACAGCAGCAGTAACTTACTGTTTTGGCATGTGCATGGGCTTTATAGGCCAGTTTTGCTACAAGTCAGAGAACTTCTTTGTATTCCATGACCTTACCCTCCCCAGGAGCATATTACCCTTAGCACAGTCTTGACACTGTACAGCCTCAGCTTCTGAGAGGCACCTTTCTCAGAGATGCAAACAACAATGCAGCATGAACTTTCTTGCATCTTATAAACAAAAAGAGGGTGAAATTCAGAAGAAAATATGAGAAAAATGAAGAAAAAGGAACAGTAGAATAGCAGAAACAGGGAAAAGGGAAGAACAGACAGTCATAGTGCTTTAAAAATCGGTTTTTATATCTTAATTTCTTTTTAAATAAGCCAACAGCAGTACATCATGTAGACATAGCATAACTGATAAGATGACATTAATATTGTCAAATTACTGTTTATGGCTTCAGAGTGCAAGACTCATAAATGAGTGAAATGAGTATAAAGTACAACCGTAGTTGCAGAATTTGAACTAAAAAAGAATTTTCTCTTCTCCACAACTGTTATGTAGCACCCCTTCTGGGATCGATTAGCAGTGTCTCTGTCCTTACCAAATTAGATATTGTGGGCATCTCAGTTTGCCCAGTTTCAGTGAAGGAGGTTGCATACACACTAGCATCTCAACAATATTCATAGAAGCATGATGAAGACATTAAAAATATTAGAAACCTGTACCTATGGTGATTCCCCCATAGGTACAACGGTACCTATAGGAGATCTACCATTATGGCTTTATAATCACATTCACAACTTTTATAAGAGTTTTTCTTGTGCTATAAATCCATCAAATGAATGTTTTTAACAAATATATAATGATAGCTGGTAGAGTCTATGGTATTATCTCTACTTGTGTCCTATCTGTTCCTCATATTGTGCCAATGAGGCTCTCGCCCTTCAGAGCAGTAAAACTGCCCTCTGTATGTATCAGAACTGGTATTTATACTTTGAGCTGTATATAAAACTATGCATCATCATCTTGAATAGGAATATACATTCAAACTTTAAAGTCTATGTGAGCATAGACTCTCTTTTTGAGATTTTAGGTTTTTCTCAGCATCATGGACATGTTTTGGATTATTAATGGGGTGTTCATAATTTATGAAACTCTTCAATTTATGCCATTAGCCTATAGGTAGAATTGACTGTGTTAGGAAATCTTCCCATGCAAACAGTCTTTCGAAAGTGTGACCAGCTAAGGTTTTCTACCGTCAGAGCCAGATGCTTACTTTGCACAGCAGACTTAGAAAATAAGTGAAAGATACGATAGTCCAAGGGACTAAAGAACAGAGGGAAAGTACAGTTTAGAGTCACTCAGTAATTTGTAACTCCATATTCTTTTGAGAAAATGTAGAGTATTTTTAGTAGTCCCCCTTACACCACAATAAAGCTAAATTATTCTCAAAGTTGATTGATTTAAATACATCATTGATTTTACTGATATTGGCAGTATATGTAGTGTTTATCATCTTCATATTATATCTGCTCACAACAAAATTATTTCAAATTCTCCTCTCCTTCTAAATTACACAAGTAATATCAAAAATTTCACATAGCACTATAAAATGTAAAATTATGGTTGCAACTTAGCTGAAGTGTCTCAGTAACTTAGAATTCTTTTCAGTTTTCCTTTTTAAACCCTTTTGAAAAATAAATTTAAAGTTTGAATCAAGCTGCTCCCAAAAATGTTACTCTAGAGACATTCCTTTGACTGATACTGTTAGTTAGGAATTATACCAGCATAAAAAGAAGAAAATCAGAGTTTATGGTTGTTTCCTAGCCACTGATTTTAAAAAAATTAAGGTGGAAGATCTCTAAATAAAAATCCTGAAGAATTATCACTCCCTAGCCTTATCCCGTTAAGAACCCAAGGGGCAAAGTTGTCCTAACTTCTATAAAATCATTTCCATCAATACAACTGAGTGCAGGACATTTTTGTGGTATTCTCCAATCGTAAAAACAAATTACTTTGCATAATTGATGTAAACAAATGAGTAAAGTTAACTGTCAGATCTTTGAGTTTATTTGTGTATATAGTATCCTAGCTTCTTTTGTTCAGATCAGCTGCCTTTATGTGTAAGTAGTTCTACAATGAACACCAAACAATCAAATTCAAGGATCCTATATTCCTGCTTGCGTTTTCCTGTTTTTTGGACATTGACCAGAAAAATCCTAGAGAGAATTTTTAAATGTGATTCTTCCCCTGGAGGTTGTTCCTGTGGCCACTCTCTGGACATGAAATGGTAGATTACATGACTCAAATAGCCACAGATGAACATATTTATTCAATGAGTTTTGGTACTTATTTTCAATTCCCTTTCACTCTGTAGGACTGCTACAAATAAAAAAGGACAAAATTTAATATGTGTTGCTTCTTTCTCATCCACTCCCTGAATTAAACACTGGAGTTATTAATGAAGAATTTTTGTATTATTTTAAAGTCACATGTTACATTCTTATTTTTGTTACATCATCAACAGCACTGTTTCCTTTGCCTTGTCACCACTTTGCCTCCAAGTAGCACTAATTCCTTAATCCATCATTTTAGTCTATATATCAAGTATGTGAGAGCCTATGTTATTTCAGGCCTGAGAATTTTAGGATGACAAAATGGAAAATTTAACTCTCTTAGATGAAGAAATCAAACAATTTTTTGGTATATTTTCTTGTCATTATTCATGTCATTATACCATGTATTGCTCCATAATGTGTTCTGTACTTCTAATGTTTACAGTACTTGGACAACTGTTTCATAGGCTGTATTTTCTCTTTCCCCGAATACATCTGCTTGTGATGATAAAACAAGATAATTGCTATTCTAAAGGATTCTTAACTTCTTATTTTGTCCTGTAAAGTGAAAAATATTGCTTGAGCCACTGATAAGTACAGGTAGACTCAGTATTGAAATAATTAATAATAAAATCTCCAAAAATGCACTATTTTTTTCTAATACCTTTAACTAGTGCAAAGTATAACATTTTTTCAAAATTAGAGACTGATCAACCATTTTGAGTAGATATACCTCTAAATGTTACATACAAACTCACTGCAATACTTAAAAATAGAGGTGGATGTGGATATAATATAATTACCATGCATAGATCAAATGAAGTGTAATATTATGAATTAATTTTCTAAGACATTCTCAGCTGATTAATGGCACAAATATTGGTTTATATTTGTACTACAAAACTTATAGTACAAGTTCATTTATTTCATAAAATCTGTGTCACAGTAGGCCACATTATGGCTTTGAGACTACTTATGTTTTTGAGTGTTTTAAGTCACGGTGAATATCCCCATAGGCAAGTGTTAAAGTTTGGAGCTTGGTGGTAGTATTTGAAGGACCCAGTTTTTGTTTTGTTCACTGCTTCATAGTGTGGATATACCAACATCTAAATGGCTAACTTGTGTCTCTTATAATGCAAAACATTTTGAAATGTATAGAAGAAAACCAGTGGAGTTTCATAACTACCAAATGGTTTAAAAATGAAAGTACTACTCAGGTGCGTCTTTAGTTTAACCCTGTTGCAGGTGAGGTCAAATAAACGATTGATTATCTTGGCCGAGATGTGGGTTGTGAACCTTTTTCTGTACACGTTTACTCTATAGAAGATTGTCACCAATACTCATATGAAACTAACATTTATTCTTAAATCCCTGCTAGTGGGTGACTTTCAACATCTTTTAATGCATTCTACCAGAAGAACTGTGGACCTGCATCATCCAGTTCAACACTACATACAGCAATGCATCTATTTAATCATCCTCCAGCCCATCACTCTGCCTGGGGTTTGGGAAAAAGGCCTCTGGATGCAAGATAAGGGACCTAGAGGAAGAACCATCAGTTTCTGCATCATGTAAACAAAGCCTTGATCATTTGAAAGACAGAAAAATATGTATGTTGTTGGGTATGCCTTATTTTACCTATTAGTCACCTCATATATAATTTTCAATATCTATTTACCTACTTATATGGTTCTCTCATCTACCTTTCTATTCTCTTCAATATTTATCAAAATATCTCTCTTTTTCTCACTGTTAAACTCTGTTAACTCCTTGTCCTAAGATTTTAATCTCGGTCCTGTGCACTGCAGTATCAAAAAAAATCAATTCCAGTAAATGAAAGTAAGTCAGGTAACCTGAGGAATGGCTTATGAATAATGCTGATGAGAAAAAGTGTGTTATACTATGACCAAGATATTGCTAGGAGATAATGGGAGATAATAATTTGGGAAAAAAATATCCAGTAAATATAAGATATAAGAAGGAGTAGTGGCATAGACTTCTAGAAAGGGAAGTTTAGTCTGCTAATCAGGAAAATATTTCTCATGGTGAGATTTGACATCACGAAAGAATAAAAAAAATGGTGAAGTGCTTTGATTTATAGCTTCAAAAATCAGATAAGGAAAAAAAAAGAAAAATTTAACTTAGATTTCCAGAAACTCCATTCTATAAAAATACAAAGCTTTAATCTATTTTTTACTTTTATTACTTCATTTTGGGTTGTATAGGTTTTGTTAAAATACTTATGTATGGAAAATGGCCTCTTGAATTGAATGCAAGAAAACAAGCTGAGTAAGTTCAACGTGCTCAAGTTTTTAAAATGAGCAATGAGTTGATCTTAGACCATAAAGATACGCATATACCAAGTGAACCTATTAAAAAAAACGGAAAGACCAGAGGATGTCCTTTATGACACACAGTAAGTCCAGTTCCAACTTTAGGATAGGAACAATTATTGATCAGTGTTTCATAACAAATCCCCCTGTTCTCTGAGAGGATTGCAGATCTTGAAATCATCACAATTTCATGCTATTTGTTCCAAAATATGCTAGCTCATACAAAGATCTAAACTTAAAATATTTTATATAATCTGAATCTTAAATTGAGGTAATAAGCAATGCTCTACAAGACAGCTCAGTTTCTGTTTCTGCAGCTGATCTCCTGCAGAGTCTCCATTTTCAAACTGCATAAAAAAGTCAAAGGACCAGTTCTGTGTGAAACTAATGCCATAACTGCCCTAAACTTCCGTGATGGTAGTATAAGGTGTTAAAAATCGTTCCTTATGTTAAAACTATAAAATCTTTCCAATTGGTAATGAAATACAGACCTTTGTCCTGAACCAGTTCATGACATCAGTGTATCCCAGTAGCAATAATATTAAACTGTTACCAGAGATCCACAATATCATTAAAACAAAGCACAACTGCTTTACATTATCACTTACTTGTATTTAAATAGCTTATGCTAGAATAGTGCTTCCAAAACCGTCGTTTAATTCTGACATGAAGCTAAATGGCTGAGAACAATGTATTTCACTTCATGCAGAAGATATATTGCTTTCTTGTTAGATTTCCTTACTTGAGATGACTTCTCTGTCTTATAGCCATGACTAAATCTCCTACTACAAAATGAATTTGATTAAATCCAACCACTTGACCTTGTCAACTAATGTCCCCAGACGCCTCTTTACTGACTATTCTATGGGCTTCTAAGCAGTGCAGCTGGAATATTTATACCCTATCTCATGTTCTCTGCTCTCAATAACTACAAATTCTGCAAAATAATTATTAAAATTAAAAATTTTTTAGAAGGATGGACCTTCATCCCTGTCAGGTTGACTTATATTCCTTAAAATGGAGTATTTTCTTAAACCATTAAATCCCGTATAGATGTTTCCTTGTCGTAGACATCTCTGACAATTAAGATCTGTACCAATCCCTTTTGAAGTAAAATTGAAATTAAAAGTAGTTCTAGGTGAAGATTACATTGCTTCAAGGTGTTAAAATTATTTTAGATGCAGTTTAACAGTCACTAATCAAATGTTTTCAAAAAGTGGTGTTATGATGCAGTATAATTTTGGGTGTGAATTAAAAGGTTTGTTTCAACACTGTATCTAAAACTGCCTTTAATTTCAGCCAAGGCAATCCATAGTCCCATTCTCCTACACTACATTGACTTAAATATCAAACCTTAATGATTCAAAATCAATTAAAAATCTACAGGGTTGCAATTTATTTATTTAGACTAATGTTTAACTACATTTTCCTACTCTCAGAAATGTAAAGAAATGTAACATCAATAAAGAACTCTTTGGTGAATTATAAAACCTCCAGCCAGTGCTTTATGCAGAGTCCTGTTGCACTTTAGTGAGATGTATACATACATTTTGACTTAATACAATAAAGATGAGTCAAGTGAAGGAACACCAAAACTTAAATGATGAAACCAAAGATAAATGAGACTATACTGAACATAGGTAAAATTGTCTGAAGACTAGAATGAAGTTTCCAACAATGAGAGCCATAATGTTTTAGGTCTTTCAGCAGAAGTGAATATAGATAATCTAACAGGTTTAGGATAAACAAGCGTTTTCAGAGAAGAATTATAGTAGAGAGTACCTGTGATATGAGGTGTTTGGGCATGATAGTTTTAAAATTTGCTTTATTTATATGCAAAATGCCATTGTATGTTTAAAGCAAAGTATTATTATTGTAGCATTTGTAGCAGACCAATTACAGTATTTAATTCAACAGAAAAAAATTATGGGGGATAGTTACATTTGATGCAAAATTTCTCCATCACTTGGTACGTGTTAGACATCATAAAAAGTTGATACCTTGAGGAACAAACTTACAAACTTTACCTGTAGTGGTCATTTTATATTGGGCTCATTCCTCTGCTGCGCTGAAGAGTGGAGATAAAGATTCTTTTATGACTCCACCCGTTCAGCACCATCCTGGTGATAAGAACCCAAGACAGCCTTCAGCACAAAGCTGGAGAAATCACAGGGGTGCTCTAATGTCTGACAACTAGAACAAAACACTCAGTACCCTCTGTCAGCCAGAACTGGAAGAGCATTCCACACTGCACCTCTCCCCACTTCTCATTGCCTCCAGGCATCACAAGCTGTCTGAATGCATGTAAATAGATGTCATTCCTGAAGCTGGCATGTAAATATATGTAATTCCTGAAGCTGACAGAAAATGAGGCTTTCTATGATGATTGCTCAGATTCCATGAAAGGGAAACTTATGGTCATTTTACTTCCCTCCAGAAATGTAAAATAGTATTATAGAACCTTGCAATTGGTCGGTTTTGTTTCCTGCAGCACACTTTTTTCTGTGTATTTTGTAAAACACACACACACATAGTCACAAACACACACACCAAGTGTATGCACATATTTACATACGTATGTATTGCCTATATAGCCACACTTGTGGATACATATATATAGATTTTTTTAATGAAATCCAGAAATTCGTTAAATAATGGTAACTCAACTTTAAAAAAGAAGCAGGACTCATTGTACTCTCATTATATTATTTGCTTATTAAACCCTCTGATTTTACAATGTCAGGTTTGATCTTGCACAGGTTAGGTGCAGTATGTTGCCCCTTTCTGTGAACTATCCTCCTATCTATTTCCTAAGCTGTTGTTCCACACTTGTAATCATGTTGTTTGAGTGCCTTATGTATTCTAAATATAACCATAATAGAAGTCGCATGTAAGTGCAAGGTGAGAAGTGATGAACAGGACAGCGACACAGCACAACTGATCGTACTGGATGTAAATGGGAGCCCAGACCACACTGCACTACAATAAATTATTACTATTACTATAATTTATAAAGAACCAAGGTGTTGGAAGCACTCTAAAGTGCACACAAAGAGGCATAATTCCTCCCCTGAAGACTTTATAATCTAGAAATGTTACCAGGTTGCTTATTCTTATCCCACAGGAGTAAAACAAAATAGAGAATGATGAGTTAAGTGCTGTATTATATTGGATCATGTTGAAGCCTATACTGCATCAACAAACTTTACTCTTTTCCCTCCTACTTTATAATACATTTTTGCCACTAAGGAAGGATCCATACCAGCAGTTTGAGATATGCTGAAACTCCACTTGCAAGATATTAGTGATTAAACTCACTTGTATAGTCACAACTTGCAAATGACAAATGAACATAAATGAATGAATGTAAATGTATTTTGCATGCTCATCACAACTTGATCTAAGTCAAACTTTCACTTCCTGGAGTCATCATTTCCAAGTCAGACCTCCAGCAAAACTTTCCTTTGGCTCACAGCCAACTGCCTGCACTTGTCTACAAGTGTGTCCTGCACCGTGGACCCTTGAACAATAGAAGTTCAGAAGTTTCTGCAAGCAAAAGTAATCCATTGTTTCCACTGCAATAGAAAGTATCCTTCATAAAAGAGAACAGTAAACACTTCCTGAAGAGGAGTATTCACTTCCGCAGAATTAGTTCATCAATTCCTTTTCCAAACACATACATCCCTAATCAACTTCCCTCCTGTAATGCCGACCATAACATTAAACAATACCACAGCTGCTAACAAGGTAAATGTGAACAGGGGTGTGCTGAACCTTAGAACTCAAGAGAAATTATATTCTAGAGAGATGCCATACATGCAAAAGTTAATAAAGGTGAGTACAAAGGCAAGAATCTGGTAAATAATAATGATTAATAATCTGTTCTATATGATTTAAATTCTCTGTATTACCAAATCACGTGATGCTCATCAAAGGTACCTAATCCTTTTCTGTGATGGTACTTTACTTTCTTATGCTGCTAGGTAGATGCCAGGACATACTCTAACAGTCAAAGAAGATCAGGAATTAATTTGACTCTTCTGAAGTTAATGGAATCTCTGCCATTTACTTCAGTGGGACCAGGGTCTCACATTGAACATTAACAATATAAAATTATTTCTGTGGGATTGCTCAAGGGTTAAAGTTCTCTTACAGTGTGAAAAAGTGAAGCTAAATCTCACTCTTAATGAGAATGGGTTGTTTTCTGTCCAAATAGCATCTACCTCAAATTGCAATAATAGAATATTTTCCCTTTCTGGAGATTGATTTATAGTCTGATTTTTTGCTTTTCTATATTTTACCTTTTCATATACTAGCCAAGCTGAGAAAAAGGTGAAAAGGCAACCTATTGGCATACAGTGTTGGAAAGTAAAACAATTTCAAAAGCCCATTTACACTCTTAAATTGCAAGTAACCTTTAAAATAAATATATCTCAGCAAGATTAGAAAAGAAACAAAAATATTTGTCTCCCTTTGGTAATTTATTTTGTACATGTAGTAAACTATTGTCAGTTTTACTTTTTCAGGGAAAATGGGCTTTCATTTTCCAATGTTACAAGACAGAGTGATTGTGTCATTCTCTCTGTGTCATTCTCTGGGAGAATTTCATGTGCATGCTGACCAGCAGACAGTGGAGCAGTGATTATAGCATATATCAGCACATCCTTGACACTGAAGAGACTTCAGGTAAGTATTCAAGTGGAAGCAAAAAGGGTCAACACTGCTCTTATGTCCAGATCATTTGACTCCAAATATTTGTGATATTTGATATATTATTTTCTCTCTCTCTAATGTTTTTTCTCTCTGTTTCAGCAGAAACCTGGAATTTCTATTCAAAACCAAAGCAGAAAGTTTTTATTTTTATTTCCATTCAAGAGAGTTTGGAAAATTCTATCTGAAACTGAACAAGAACACAAGTTCTGAGCTTTCTGGCTTTTTATGGCTTGCCTTGTGTCTATGTTCTCCTCAATGAAAATGAGAAGGCGAATCAGCCAACCTCTGACTCCTCTTGCCTCTACAGCAGAGAAACTGGAAACTCAGTCAGAACCTGAGCCAGACCTTCCAGGAAGTTAAGATAGCACTGAGGGACCAGTACTTTTAAAGCAAGACCATCCAGCTCTGATTAAGGGAACATGAGAGGACTAATGTCATGCTAATAGGTTGTGAATGAGGTCTTCCCAGACATTAAGGTCAAGACACTGAGGAAAGTCCACATGGAAGTGCTGTCCATTTGCAGCTTCCAGCTCCCAGTTTTGGAAGATTTTTCACAGAAAGAGTTATCTAAAACAAAGGAATCTGGAAGCTGGGGACTACCAACAGATGGCAAAGTAAGACGCCATGTGGATGGCCAGGAAAATCTTGAGTTTCATTGGAAACCTGTTTGCCAAACAGAGAAGTCATAAGAAATATTGTAGTTTTGATGTGTTGACTTTTTTTGGTAAGGAAAACCTACCACCTTTAAAGAATCTTAACCAGTTCTCAAAGGCATGAGAGTAAACAAGTCAAAGAGCTGGATTTTGCAGCACAGCTCCAGCTTTGTGTTGCACACGAACATGCAGTGACAGAATTCTGTGGTGTGCATGGCTAGGGAGCGGATGGAGCCTAACAGTGTTACAAAATTCTTCATAATCATCAGATAATAATTATTTTATTAGCAATGATGTCAGCAAGATGATGTGACCTCATCTTGTTTACAAAACAAGCAGTAATACCTGCAAAGTCTGTATTGTCCAAAGAGCCACTGGAAGGGACTTTGCAGTTAAGCAGGTGAAGCAGGCTTCAGGTTCCAGGTCACATCCTCCAAGTGTTGTCCTGCAGTAATTAGTGCAAATTTTTGTATTTATTTCTATAGTATGCATCAATAGACTTGATGTGTCAAAACTTCAGTTGTAGTAATAGTAAGACCTGCATCTACTTTTTTTTTCTTCCAAAATTTTCCATGTGGAAATTCACTTTTTGTTCAGTCTAGCAGCAATGCAATACAGGATTTTATTAAAAGAATCGAATGTGACTGTCAACAGACAGAGCAGTAGTATTGGATATCTTGTGCTGGAAAGTCGAAATAACACTACATGGAGAATATCAATATGGATTAATCTATAGGCCATGCATTTGACTGTTTATTAAATTGGGTTTAGTTGTATAATGTTCATTAAAGTGAGATAAATTCACAACTCACGTTTCATTGATTTAGCTAAGTTCAATTGAAAATTTGTGTTGTTGTTTTGTGTATTTATGTTTGACTGTTTCTTCCTAGAAGCTTAATCAGTGTAAGCTTACATAGCCAATAAAACCTGCTGTGAAAGCTTGGATCTTTAATACTGTACCATAAGCCACGCTACTGAGGTAGAAAATTTACTGCTGGCCAGAAAAATAAGAATACCCTTCAAGATTATGAAATATATTTTGAAAAGATCTCCAGCTGGTCTTCCAGCTAGCTGGTTTCAGCAAAGGTATCTTAGGCATAGAAAAACATAATTGTGAGAACAGAAAACTGCTCATATGAAAGATACAGCATGCAAATCAAAACTTATAATGCCTTTCTGTAGTCAGATGCATATATTAAATCCAGTGGCTCTCATCATCTATATACTGCCCAGATGTGTAACACCTACATGCATTTCAAGGAAGGCTTTAACTTGACTTGGTAGAAAGCCCTTGGAAAAAAATTAATGTTTTAATTATTTTTAACTGTATTTTATTGTTGAGTACTTCTTTTTCAGGTAATGGGCTAAAGTATTGTTATGCATCTTATACTAAGTCTAGTATACTAGTTTATAACAAAAATGCATATTATTATATATAACGATGACATTTAAAGTTCTGGGTATTCACATCTCCCTATAAACATATAGTGTGATTTTGCTATTCCATATATATTGATAGTCATTTTAATATTGAGTAGTGTGTTTACCAAAATTGATCCCCATTAATCAGTTTTGATGCAGTATTGTAGAAACCAAATGATGGAGAAACAGACAGACAAAGAATTGTCCCTATCCAGACTAACAAAGGTGTATCTTGAGAGCAGCGAAAAATATAACTACTCAGCTAACTTTGGGTTCACACTAGTGGGGTTATTTACTACTGAAAAAAAAGAATGGTTCTCACAGTTGTGCTTGTAATAAACAGGGATTTCATTTTAAGTAGGCTTTGTAGTTTAACTGGATATTTAAATTATTCCAGGGAAATCAGCTTTGGATTGCTAGACGTGGGTTAGCAGAGAGGTTGTACAAAGAAGTAACAGCCTAACTGCTAAATTGAGGGGAGATTCAACATCCAGCTCAATGACATTTCTGTCTACTTCTACTGTGCAATGCCTGGAATTTTATATTTGATCAATTTCTGTGAATCAATGGTTTGAACCCAATTACTTTTCCTAGTGGGTGGATAGGGAAAATCAAAGTAGATGGAACTCTGATTACCGCATCCAGAATCTAAAATCTCCTGTGCAGCAGCCTATAGACTTTCACTGGCGCACCTGTATTCAGCTTTTTAAAATATGAAAATCCTTGAATAAATTGTTTCCAAGATACACAGGATGGGTGTCAGAAAACTTCTGGCAGGAAGTTAAGACAAGAAGGTATCCTAGTTTGAGAGAAAAGGAAGGGTAGGGATATATCTAGAAACTCTAGAATGAAGTAGGGAACCGAAGGAGCTGCAAAGAGCTGGCAAATTACAGGGGATGGGGAAGTTGGTGGCCAGTGCTAGGGGAGAAGAAAGGAGAAGAAAGGCACCCCAGGGTGCACAGTAGGCCTGACCTACAGAAGTAATGCACTATGTGACCCTCTTGTTGATGAAACAACAACAACAATAAAAGATTATTTTCTCTGGCGCTCAAAAGCTTGCCACATAGTACAGCCTTTGATTGATAGTAAAATTAAATTAATATGAAATAATCTTAAAATTACAAAGCTTTCTAGAAGGGTCTTTGATTCTATACATGACTCAATGAAACAAAATTTTAAAGTAAATGTGTGAAACTGAAATTAAATAGACTAAGCTGAAAAATTCACCTAATATAGCCACTGCCACTTTGCTGTAGATGTTTTCTAATATTACTCAGTCTTCACATAGTGAAATTATAGACTTTCAGGAAATGTTTGAAACAATGGAAATATGCAGATAAATTTGACTTCTTTCAAATTCTACTTTTTGCTCCATTTCTGAGATAAAGTGTTGTGTAGACTGGCAAAATGGTCCTCCTGTGTTTCCAGTAGTTTGTTCATGTTGATAAGGATGATGATTACAATGGCATATTTTCCTTTCCCGCCTTTCATTTACTAATATCTTCCTTCTAAGCTCACGTATAGGTGAAACTTGGGAACAGTAGAAGTGGAAAATACTGTGAACCTTCAGTTGTGAACATGAGTTGTCTATTTATAATCTGTTTGTCCCTCTCACTGGTCTACTGCTCCTCTCTCAAATGGAAGGTGGAAAATAATGTGGGGTTTTTTTCAAGTATTCTTTTTACTCTCCTTTTTCTTTTCCTTGGGACTGTTTGTTTCTTTCCTTGCTAATTTTCTTCTTCCATTAAATTTCCTTTTTTTTTTTCCCCTCCAAGCTTTTTGCCAGTGCTCTTTTAAAGAGCTAGGGAAAAAACCTTTGCAGTTTGTGCCTTCCTCTGAGCACTAGAGAGATTTCTGAGAAGGGTCATAAGTATAGCTCAAATTAACAGGCGTTAAGTCAGTATACCAGAGGTAACTTAGCTTTCTTACACTGTGACGTGTTGTTAAAATCATCCAACACAAACAAATCTTTCGTAACTGGTATCAGTACCTGAGAGTACAAGAGACATAGAGTATGCACAACTGACCAACACTTGACTGTGTTATTACTGTGATCATGCTTTTCCCTCTTTTCTCTTTTTGACTGAACTAATTCTCAGCTGAAGGTAATGTTTAAATATGAGCAACTTCCAGGCACTCTTTCACCTCAAGCCTATTTGGCACTACACTGAAGCTCCAAGGTTTTCCAAGCAAGTCTAGAGGGACTTGATTCCCTTCATTTCACTACCTGGTAAAAAGCTGGTTTCAATTCCATTTTAAAATCAATGTTAAAGCAGCATTGACTTACTAAGTATAACAGGTATGACTATTCTAACATTCAGTATTTTTGTGTCTCCTGCTTCCATGTCCATGAGTCAAATGTATCAGAACACTTGCTGTGACATTAATCTGTTTTTATGTGTTCAACTGATATTCATGATTTAGTGCATGAAAGCTATGAATATATTTTTTAGCATGACGCTAAAAATGTATTTTTACCTCTTGTTCCTGCCAAGTTTCCAAGCCAGTTCAGGTTTTGGATTTTTTTAATTTCATTTACTCTCAGCAATAAACTTAATATGTTTTTTTCTAAAATGTTGTATCTGACCATTACTCTACCATAATAAAAGAAAAAGAAGGTGACCTCAGAGTAGGTTTTCCCTGAACCTTGCATATAAATTATTTTATACATATTTCTGAAATAAATAATTGAAAAATAAAAAATAAAGACATTCATAACATTCACAAAGATGCGATAAGATAAAATTTAAAGTATTACAATACCTTTAATATTCGCACTTACAGATGGGATCCAAAAGCATCTTCTTTAGGGTATATTCCCACGTCCTAGTGATGTGTCTAAGTAGCGTTAAAATCCAAGGAAAATGACATTTTTAAACTTGATATTCCAGCAAATTTTGGGAAACTAAGCTACTTATACTCTACTTAAGTGTTAGGAAGTAATTTAACCTTATCTCCCATCAACACTATGTCGCAGTTTCTTGTTTTGAACAGAGAATTAGGCCAATGCAACAACACTGCACAAGTCTGCTGTACATTCTATGATCTGGTAAACTGCATGCCTTTGGTAGAAAACTAAGCAAGACAAGCCACCAGCCACAAGGTAGAGTGGTTTGAAAAACTGATTGTCAATAAAACAACTGTAAATGACTTTTGGATTCACTAGTTCCTGTCTTAAACCAATATACATAGCAGCTAAATATCCAACAGGAGTATCTGGTTTTGTTATAAGTTTTGGCAGTTTTTTGTCATATGCAGAACTGGAGATAAAGAGCTTAGTCAAGGTTCCAAAACCATAAGTACATCTTCTGTTTGGTCCTGTGGTTTCCACAGACTTGAATAAGAAAAAAAATTTCTTTCTTGATGTTTCAGCCTTGTTTAAACAAAATTGGGGCACAGTAATTTGGAAAATATCTCGAGGGTAAACAGCATCCTTGCCCAACAGGATAGAAGAAAAAAGGATCCGCTCAGTTGCAAGCTGGTTACCTTCTGAAGAAACATTTAAATTTGGCATCAGGAATAGAATTAACTATTATTTGTTTTTCAAAACCATATAAGTCATAGTATTTGAAGCATGGATGCAAAGCAGCAGGCACTATCACTGCCCCAATTTAATCTTCTCAAACAGTGGGTAGATCCACTAGGATATGATAACTGACTGTTGCTTACACATCTGAACATAAAAATTATGACTTGGAGGTTATCAGTACACAAAATAATGAATACGAAAGGTTCTTTCCTGAGCTCTCTTTCATTCTCTTTGTACAGATATCACTCCAAATTCTTTTATTTCTCTCTGGACTGGAAATTTCAGAATGCTTATTTCTGAAAAAATCTGTTGATAGTATCATGTCTTGAAACTGTGACAGATAAAAGGATTGAACTTGAGAAGGGATAACTAGATCTCCTTGTTTGCTCAGTCTTTGGTCTCTCTATTGACTTATTTAACAAAATTATCAAGCGACAAACAGTTTGTGCTATGTGCACAATCTCTTGGTAACTACACTAATTACAAATTCAAGTTTAAAACAATCATCTGCTCTAATCCACATTGAATCTGAACATCTTAGCTATTTCTTTCAGCTGTTCTAGACTGAATAATAACTGTACACAAATTCCACTTAGCCTATTTCCTCAATTTTTGGAAGCTATTTTCATATTTGGGTCCTATATCCAAGCTTGTATCATAAATAGTGTGGCCAGCAGGACTGGGAAAGTGACTGTCTCCCAGTACCGGCCACTGGTGAAGTTGTGCCTTGAGTCTTGTGTCCAGTTCTGGGCCTCTCACTGCAAGAAGGACATTGAGGTGCTGGAGCAAGTCCAGAGAAGGACAACAAAGCTGGTGAAAAGTCTGGAGCACAAGTCCTATGAGTAGTGGCTGAGGAAGGTGGGGTTGCTTAGTCTGGAGAAGAGGAGGCTCAGGAGTGATCTTGTATCTCTCTACCTCCTCCGAAAGGAGATTGTAGCCAGGTGGGGTGGCCTCTTCTCCCAGGCAACTAGTGACAGGACAAGAGGACATAGCCTCGTGGTGTACAAGAGGAGATTCATGTTGGATATCAGGAGGAATTTCTTCACAGAAAGGCTTGTTAAACACTGGAATGGACTGCCTAGGGAGGTGGCGGAGTCACCATACCTGGAGGTGTTCAAGAAATGACTAGACACGGCACTTGGTATCATGATTTAGTTGACAAGGTGGTGTTCAGCCAAAGGTTGGACTTGATGATCTCAGAGGTCTTTTCCAACCCAAGTGATTCTGTGAACAGAAAAATTCTTTTTGCCATATTAGTGGCAGTGCAGACAATTTTGTGAACTCTAAATGAAAGAAAAATTTAGTACATTTAAAGTGTATTTATCTTTTTAGAAGAAATGAACTAGCAAACCAGTCTTAGCCTTTGCTTGGTAGCTAAATGCAGTGATGTCCCATTTCTAAGGAATAAATGGAGAGGAGTTATTTAGAAAGCCTCATTAGAAGTTCTTTATTTACCAATGCACAAATATACAAATACCTGCAAGTCTCACCTGTACAAAGACTATTAGCTAAAATTGTGTGCTTGGATGTAACATAAATTTTAAAAAGACTGCACTCTTAAATGCATTATTTGCATAAATGGGGCTCAACTTATAAAATATTGACCTCTAGCTCATGATTCTTGGGCATTTTCTGTAGATAGTAAGTCAGTTGCCTAATCTCTGAACAACATACATTCTTCAGGAAAGAATTCCCATTTGGAGAAGGCAGGGTTGAAAATACTCCCTCATTTTTTGGGAAGCTATTTTAAATACATTGAGGACTCCCTAATATACGTGTCCTCTCAGAAGTCTTTGAGGAATCACCAAAAGGTAAAGTGATTAATAAATGGGATAACAAATTAGTAAAATCTAATTTTTAGTATCAGCTATTGAATTTAAAATGAGATAGTTTTGTGTGTGTATTTCTTATTACTAGGCAATTGGAGAACCAGATTAATTTAGGCCTTTCCTTCACAATCTTAAATGTGAATCCTGCACATATGATCTATCTCTATATAAGCACTGTATATGTTTCGGGGATGTATGCATATACTCTATCAGTTCTCAACATAGTCTAATTATTTAATGATTTTCATCACCATAAAGTAGCCATAAAAACAAAGATTTTGGGAGGTTGTGTTTCAGATTTGGAGCCCTACTGCCTGTATCCCTGCTGCAGCCTCTGAGCAATGGACCTGGCTTTTACATGGCTTACTCACTGTTCAGGAGTGCTCAGATGAGGCTCAATGACATTCAAAGTACTCCAGGGACTGAAAATATTTGAAGCCTATTACAGTGCTGCTTCTCCCCCACTTACACACCTAGTGTCACTAACCAGCAGCTCTGAATAGGGCTCATAATGAGTTACCTCTCTCACCTGACTGCAAAGCCA
This sequence comes from Manacus vitellinus, assembly GCF_001715985.3. Taxonomy (NCBI): domain Eukaryota; kingdom Metazoa; phylum Chordata; class Aves; order Passeriformes; family Pipridae; genus Manacus; species Manacus vitellinus. The sequence continues at coordinate 18,475,825 of NW_021939396.1, forward strand.
GGTGTCAGCTGCAAATCTTTACAGACTGAAAGTTCAAACTTGCTTTCAGGTGAAGCATACTATGACGGTTCATCTGTTAAAGTCAACATTTCTGTCTTTCTATAATGTATTTACAGCATGTTGTAATTTCTAATGCAAATTAAATACCTGAATACTATACTGGAAGATTATCAGTGTAGTGCTTGTTACGTAAAAATGTGGGCATTTTTGCAATGCAGTAATAATTCAAAAAGTATATGTTTTCAGCAGCTGGTCATTTTCTAAAGATTTCAAATGTCATATTCATATGTCAAATTTCTGGCTGACAAGCTAGAGCATGAGCAGAATTTGTACACCTTCAATTTTCTATTTAGTATGTACTTCTTAGCTATTATTTTTCTATTTTAGAGATATTAAACATTGAATAGAACATTCAGGTTTCTAAAACACCTTGTCCTGATAATTAAAATACAGCATAACAGAAACCTAAGGCAGAATTCTTCTCAGGTATTGTCAGCAGAACTATTTGGATCTTCAAGGCAAGTGAGATCTGTTCCATACTGTATGGAGTGTCTATGATCATTTTTCCTCTTTTTATGGAAGAAATTCTTTACTATGAGGGTGGTGAGGCACTGGAACAGGTTGCCCAGAGAAGTTGTAGATAGCCCATCCCTGGAAGTGCTCAAGGCCAGGTTGGATGTGGCTTTGAGCATCCTGGTTTAGTGGGAGCTGTCCCTGTCTGTGGCAGGGGGATTTGGAATTAGATGATGCTTAAGGTGCATTCCAACCCAAACCATTCTATGATTCTAAGCACAGAATACGAGTAGTGAGGAAGAATGAATGCAGCAATGGAGAAATTAAACTGAGGGCTGAAAAACAAACTGTAAGAGTTAATTCACTGTAACACTATTGAAAGGTTGTCTCAATAAAGGCAAAGTATTTTTTTCCATCAGTGGAGGGCCTAAGATTTTGGATTTACCTAGTCATTCAAGGTAGAGAAGATAATGGTGGGTAGAAATTACTGAAGATCAGAAAAAGATAAACAATTAAAATAATAATTTGAAAATAATTATTGATCAACTGGGAGGAAGGAACAACCAGTAATAAAAGAGTAAGGGGAAGTAATTATTTGAGAGTAGAAATACATTGAAAAGAGAAGTGAGGAGACCTGAAAAACCCCAGAAGAAAAACTTTGACACATTGCAGAAGCCACCACTAAAAAGTGAAAAATATGTTATTTAGGCAGGAGCAAAACTGCCTGTAATAATATATTGGAATGGGGTAAGAAGAAATTAAATATAGAGAGTCATAGAAATTATCCACATTCGTGAGAAAACGCCTGCTGCCAGAAGAAGCACTTAAGTCTAAGAGAGTAAGAGGGAGTAATGAAGTACAGGCAGCAAAAACAGGGAGTCACCTAGTCACTAAGAGCAAGATGAGAATTCTATATAATCGCCAGTTTGCAGTCTGGGCTGACACTGGGAAAAGCTAGCACTGCATAGCACAAATGTATGAAAAGTAGAGGAGGACATTTTCTTTGAGAAGTAAAAAGGGTAAAAGTCTGCACAATGTTTCTGAGGAGGTTCCCTCTAATTACCAAATTTAGGAAAATCATAGCAACATGAAGTGAGAAAAGCTATGAGATATGTAGGTATGGAAGTAGATATCATTCTAGAGTCATGTTCACAACTGAGAAAATTGTTAGATTTCAAGAGAAAAATAAATCTTTTCGACTGCCCCCAGAAAACACTGGGATGGAAAAATAGCCAGGCTGGTTCAAGAACAGAATTATTGATATGGAAATGGAGCAGTGGCCACGAGCATACATCAAAATGAGGAAGAAAGCATACATCAAAATTAGGCTGAATTTGCAATGCTTAGGCATCCCCATGGAATATCTGATGAGATTTACAACTCTTGTAGCAGACCAAGATAGCCCTGGTAAGAAGATGAATACCTGAATGGATTTAGTTTGTAGAGAAATCCACTGACAGCAAGAGGCTGCAGAATCCCTGAGACAGTATCTGGGGATGTCAGAATGAAGTATTGCTATTTGCTCAGTACCAGTATGTCACAGTTCAAAAGTGCAAAGCCTTCCTATATAACTTTGTTTCCAATACTGAGCATTAAAGAGAATTATGGTTGTGTCTGAAAGGTTTCCTTGGCTTGTCAGTCCAGGAAAAGGCAAATATGTGCAAAGCCATGGCCTCCTTCAGCAAGGCTGGTGAAGTGCCTAGAGAGCGTCATGTGAGGAGCATCTGAGGGAGCTGCGGTTGTTCAGCCTGGTGAAAAGGATTCTCAGGGGACAGCTTATCACTCTGTACAACTACCTGACAGGACGATGGTGTGTTGGTTTCTTCTCCCAGGGAACTAGCAATAGGAGGAGAGGGCATAGCCTCAAGCTGTGCCAGAGAAGGTTCAGGTTGGTCATCAGAAGAATTTCTTCACTGAAAGGGTTATCAAGCATTGGAACTTGCTGCCCAGGGAGGTGATGGAATTGTGTATGTGGCACGTAGGGACATTGTTTAATGGTGAATTTGACAGTGCTGGGTTAACGGTTAGACTCAAAGATTTTAGAAGTCTTTTCCCAACTAAACACTTCTGTGATTCTAAGGTAGAGTCATGCCACTCCATCTCTGGTATGGAAAAGCCTGCAAAAATCAGCCAGCTGCAGGATGGGTAGGACACTATGCAGAGAGCAGGGAGCGGCCTGCCTTTGGTACAAACAAGTGCATATACGATGCTAGAGAATAATGTGCAGCTCACTGAAAGCCTGGGGAAAACAGATTGCCCAGGGGTTGGGAGAATTCACACTGCCTTTCAGTAGGTGAGCTGATGGCTGTAAATAAGTAGTTAAATTTTATTATGGTAAATAAATGCTCTGGGCAGTTCCTAAAGCTTTGGGAGGCTCATTACTGTCTTCTCTCCTGAAAATTCTTGCAAACAATGTTATAAGCAATACTTATGAAAGAGTATATCAGCTACTAAAAATTCTTAATAAAAACCCCAAATAATTGTCACCAAAAGTATATGAAGGCAAAAAATAAAAGCACTGCTCTGGGACATAGTCTACTGTGTTTTTTTTAGCATTCTGACAAGTACATTTGAAGTCCATGAATGCCAATGGTGTCTTGAAGTACTGAAAAATTAATACAGATGTTGTGGGGAAAGTTGAAAGTCAGTAGACAACCTCAATATATGATAGATATGGAAAAAAAATTTCTGGTAATTGGCATATGTTTAAATTTAATTAGAACTTGATGACAGTTTACTAAAAGAAAATTACTGTGTCAGAAGTAAATAAATAATAAAGAGAATGTGCAGACAGAAGGATGTTGAAAACTGCTAATGTGGGCATGGATTTAGGTGGGGAACTTAGGAAAAAAGGAATCTGTGTTTAAGACTTTTCCATGGCAAATTCAACCAGTGAATTTGAATCCCGTCCTCCTCCTAATACTCCTGGCTTACTCCTACAGAAGAATTTCTCAAGAAGGCAATATGTTTAGAGGAGTATATTTGATTTAGCTAACATATTTTTAAACTCATTAAATCATTAAGCAAAATTAGCACTTGGATGTATGAGTAACATCTTTCCTGTTATAATGAGAGAAAGCAAACTCACCTAAATTCACACTTCCAGAATACTTAATGTACCTTAGATATTTTGGTGTGCATCAAAACAACTTATAATACTGAAGATTAGATATTTAAATTTTGATGATTATGTATTTAGAATCATGACAATTTAAAAAAAAGAACATCAAAAACACACTACAAGAAACCAAATCTTAGAAGTTGAACATTAGTCTTCTGCTAGTAAGAAACATGTAAATAACAATTTTTTTGAAACATTTGGAGGCAAATTTTAAAATGTATGTGTAAATATAGGTGTATCTATACCCGTATAATCACTTATTTGATGAATGAACTTGATCCATGCTGTATCTATTGGTATTTTTCATTTTATTTAATTTTAATTCATTTATTCATAGTTTTAACCTTTGTAAGAACATCAGTTATTTAAATGAGTAGAAGGTAAACCACATCAACAAAACTGCAGGGTTTAATGTTGGAGATAACTGACATGCATGAAGTCATTGTATTAAAATATTGTTTTTTCTATTGTTTAGCACAGATGGTGCTGGTAATTAATATTGTGCTATTTTTTCATCAGGGGATTCCCTGATTACAAAAGTCAAGCAGTATGTAATAAACTGGTACATTACACTGTATGAATAAATGATTTATGATTTATATATTTATTAATCAAAAATCCATTATTCAAGATGCAAATTATGAAATGTTTTAAAGCTTCTCAAGATACATATTGTGAAAAATTGTATATTTTTATAAAATCCACAGTTTATTAAATCCAGTACAGTATCAAAAAGATCCCATTTACTTCTCTCTTTTCTAAAGGTTTTATATAAGTGTTGATGATCACAAACAAGCTCATTAGCAATAGCACATTGGTAATCAAAATATCTTTTAGGGTGTTCTGATACTTCCTGCAGAGGATATTATAAGTACAATTAGGAATAAATTCTTCTGTTTTTACCATATGAGGGTAAACATTATGACCTCTGTGCCATTTTTGTTTCAGGGTTTGTTTACATGGGATCTTGCTTTTAAAACACTCATTGAAATCAAAGCATATATTCTAGAAACTAATTTCAAAATAGGATCACAGAAACACACTTATATATAATCACCTGAAGTGATACCATCGTTCTTTGTTGGTGTATGCTTTTAAATTTTAAAGCACTTTGCACTGTTACCAAAATGTTCATGGATGAGCACCTCTCAAGAAAACCCAGTTGTCCTGTAGTGGGACCCTACTGACAAATCTCCAAGCTGCAGAATGCAGATCTTTTTCTCCTGATGCAGACAACTACTTTAAGGTACGAAGTCCTTTCCAAATTACTCACCAAGAGAGTAACAGCAGCAACATTATTCCAGGCCACATCCTAAATAGGCACACTCCCAGTCCATCCATTGAAACTGCAAATGTAGATTCAGATGATTGAAGCCTGCCCTCCAGATTGGAGGAATTCCTAAGTCTAAATATGCGTGGTAAACTGGCAAGGATATGCAAGACAAACAAGGTGCATGAGATATGCTTCAATTACCCACATGTGTGAATTAGTAACCATAACTAGTATAAAATGAATTCCTTTACTGGTTCTGCACATATTCCATCCAGAAGTGGGTTTTTATCATCTGCCTGTAACCTCTTGTCAACATATCTTTCTCTTATACAGTCAACTTAAATGGTACAGAAATACAGGTTATTGACTGTATTAGACATGAAGAACCCTCATTTTTGCACTCCTCAACTTTTCAAAAGATTGCTTTCCTGGAGAATATTTTCAATGATAGTGTTCTCAGAATGAGCCCCTGCTGTGCTTCACCTTCATCTCCTGACCTGATCTGGGGCAAGTGAAAACCTTAACTGTGCTACTCATTTTGAGAATGAGGAAAAAAATTTTTCCCTTCTACCTAAAATACTGGGATGCCTGAAATGAATCAAAATCCATTCTGTAAGAGTCAGACATGTGGGAACATTTATCTAGAAATGGTTGGGACTGTAGGTCGGGTGGGCAAGAATTTTCATGCCTGTATTTGGAGAGCGAGCGACATGATTAACCAGATGTCCTTATGCTTTTTCAAAACCTGAAAAAGGCAAGCTCTAAAGTAAATGTTTTCCAGAAATGTTTCCATATTTTGAGGTTGTGCAGACTGTATTTAATTTCATTCATCTGCAGTTCAGGGCTGGAATTTTGAGGCAAAAGATTTAGATATACAACATGACTTTTCAATGAGTAGAAAATGGAATCGAAATGTTCATATCAAAGAAAAGAATACTTTTGTCTTCTGAGTCAAGATGCCTGAGTCCTAAGCAACAGCAACTGCCTAGTACATGGTACTACAGACTTTAACATTTGTTTCTTAAAACAGCCAATTATTTTTCCGATAAAAGTCCTAACTACATCTACTGCAAAAATAAGTAATTTCCTGTATTCAATTGATTATGAACATATTCAATCAAAACCATATATTTCAGAAGCATACTGTATGTAGTATCTGTCTCTGGTTTTTTATTATCAGCTATTATTATACTTTTTGAAGATATGAGAAATGTCTATAAAACCATTGAACACCATAATTAATAATTGCACTTAATCATTAGTAGTAAAGCAATAGATAATTTGAATGTACACTCATGCTCTACTAAACGTCATCTTTAAAGTACACATTTATTTTAAAAATCAATACCTTTTAGCCATTGCAACTTTTGAAATCACTTTAGACTAAATTGAGTAATGCTAGATATTATTTACATTTTCATCAGATGTTCTGCAGATTTCTCTCCAGGTTTCTCTATTGATATGCACCCTTTCCAGGGAGGACAAAATTATGTACTTATAATGTAATTTGTGAGAAAACATATTTTCTGTTTAACAATGTGAAATTATTTTCCCTTTCAAATTAATAATTCCTGTCATACATTACATTTTACAATCTACAAATTTATTATGCCACTACTGAGTTTCAAGAATCTCTGGGATTTTTTGTTCCCACACAAGAACATATACATTTGTGTGGGTTCTTTAAAGTTCTCTGATTTGTTAGGTTATTATAACATGAACTAGCACATTAGAATGCAGATTATGTATCTACGCCATAAATTTTAGGGAGAAAAGCAGTATTTTAAAACAGACTAATACTGGTACAGTATGTAGCATTTATGTTTTGCTGCATGGAAAACAGCAGGTTTAAAAAAGAAACCTTTGTCATGAAGCAATTAATCCAGCTTGTTAACTTTTTAATGGAAAGATGTTACTAGAAGTGTAACAGCAGTTCCACTTGTAAACTATCTCACAATTCTCAGTTCTCTGTTAAATATTACTGTAATGTAACATATTGCATGTTTCAGATTTGCAACAGAACAATTTAAGGAAGAGCTAATAATTCCCACAAATAAAGCAATAATAAAGCTCATCGTGATCACTGAGACTCTTCTCCTAAAGTGGAAATCGAATTGCTTAGAATTTCAGCTTTCCATGGGATTTTTCTTTAATGTTTTCTGCATGAAAATGTTTAATGAATATAGGAAGCAAATGTGTAAATATCCAGCTTTAAGCTAGTATAATAATCTTTCTTTCAAATTCATATTTCACAGATACAGTGTTACTAACTGCATAAAGTATATTAGTCCAAATCACAGAGGATTTGTTCTTAAATCAGAGTCCTTGAATCATATGATATCAGGTCTGTAATGCATTTTTATACGTAGGACTATTTATTTTCTAGTAACAGTGAAGGAATTTAAAATGTGTAAAACAAATCTTCCTACTACAGTATTTTCTTTATGAGCTTCTGCTTTGACTAGGCCAATGACATCCTGGCTTGTATCAGGAATAGCACGCCCAGTGGGACTACAGCAGGGATTGTCCTTCCCTGCTGGGCACTGGTGAGGCCACACCTTGAATCCCGTGCTCAGTTTTGTGTCCCTCACTGTAAGAGACATGGAGGGGCTGGAGCATGACCAGGCAAGGGCAACAAAGCTGGTGAAGGGTCTGGAGAACAGGTCTTACAATGAGCACCTGAGGGAGCTGAGATTGTTTAGTCTGGAGCAAAGAAGGTTAAGGGGATTCCTTATCACTCTCTACAACTACCTGAAAGGAGGTTGTTGCAAAGTAGAGGTCTCTTCTTCAAAATAACAAATAGTAGGATGAGAGGAAATTGCCTCAGATTGTGTCAGGGGAATTTGGATATCAGGAAAAATTTCTTCACAGAAATGGTTGTCAAACAGGCTGCCCAGGAAAATGTGAAGTCACTGTTCCCAAAGGGATTTGAAAGATGTGTAGATGTGACACCTGAGAACACGGTTTAGTCATGGATTTGGCAGTGTTGGGTTAATGGTTGGATTTGAGGATCTTAGAAGTCTTTTCCAACATAAATGATTCTATGGTTTTAGTTGCTTTAATTCTTAATTGCTTATATCTCTCATTTAAATCTGGTTATGTGACCATACTTGTATGTTGCTTGGATGAGTAATAATTACAGACAGTGAAAGCATCATAAAAACAACTCTTCATATAAGTCTCTGGGTGGTTTTGGGTCCTGCCACTGCAGGCTTTTATCGTGAAAACCTCACAAAATATGCGCTTTCACTGGCCACAATTTTAAGCCTGTCAGGATTACAACTATACATCCAAAAGGACTGTAGAGTATTAGGAAATGTTCTAAACTTACAGATTCCTGTGCTTTATTGCAACTGATTGCATGACTGAGATCAACGGCTAATTTACAACACTGGATCTATTTAGTCAACACCAAGGCTGAAATAATTTGTAATTGCAACACATGTAAGCAAATATGCATGTGCAAATGCAAATCAGGTACTTCCATTTTTAAAGACTTCTCTGCATTTCTACTCAATTTATTTATTATGGGTTATTTTTTATATATGTATGATGCTATAAATGCAGGAAATCATACTACTGAGGAAAATACTTGATGAAATCTTTGTTGTTACAAGATGATACCATAGAATATCTGGTTTAGTTAAGCAAATGAACACTTCTTAATGTAGGTGGTCTTTATCTGGAAAATGCATGATAAGGAATACAATTCAAATAAATTGAAAGTTAATATTTTAGCTCAGACCAAGAAGAAACCTAGAGCTAAAGGTAAATGACTTTTCATACTTAGGGGAATAATATTTTTAGCAATATTATTATCCTTGGAATTACACCATTAAAACTTACTACATTGTATTAGAATTTTCTTTCTGTTTCATTCTGCCAAGTATCATACCTCAGGATCAATAAGTAGATAATAAACTTCATTTCTTACATTGAGCAATTACAAATGTGATCTATGGCAGCTGAAACGCAGTACAAGGATGAAGTAATGTTCTAAATCTATGTGAGTAGCTTCATTATGGAGAAAAAAAACAGCACTGGAGTTACTGGACACTTCTACTCCCAACAAAGTGAGGAGAGTAAAACATGTACGACAATTTGGAGTGATTTCCTACCTTCTCATCCTTTACTTTTACTGATACATTGCAGATATTCATTATTCTTTTTAAAGTATCTACAAATACATATATCCTACTATATTTTAATCTCTACACTGAACTTTTTACCCAGTACTGCAGAGTTTGACAGTAGCAGGAGCTGTGTGTGAAGATCTAGGATAGCATATGGCCTGAAGTCCAGCTGGATGTCTGAGCATGTCATTCCAGACTCAGGTTTTGATTGCTCAGTAATTAGCAACTGACTGTTTAATATTGTTAACTCATTTTTACTTTGCAATTCATGTCTCGCTTTTCAAAATTCTAAAAGCACAAATTGTGTGAGTGCCAGCAAAAAAAAATAATAGTAATGAGCTCATTTTCATACCATTGGACCCATTTTCCTGCTGACTGGTGACGGTTTCCAAAACTGAGCTTTACTGGCAAACATGGTCCTACTAGCATTGTCCTTCCAAATGCCTGGAGGAAATAATCCCAGGTTTCAAATGGAAAAATAAAAAATATGCTCAGTTCTATGTTGGTTTTAGCTTTATTTTTGTTATGATCTGCAACAGCCTGTAGTAAATTCAGCTTTGGAAAAAATAAATTTTTCTTTGTTAACAGTTTGAAGTAATTGCATTCCTGCTCATGAGGTGCCACAGACTCAGGCAGTTGAGCTCTCCTTGCTCTATCTCAGTGAGGCAAGGAGACTTACTGTGATTTGTCAAATGCTGGCAACTCTATGGCTCTGCCTTTTCTATTACCAGGCTGCAATCTGCCTCAGAACAGATCTGTAGTGGAAAGTTTTTCCTCTAGGCATTTGTGCTTCATCGTTGAGGTGTATCTGTAATCAGGCTACAGCGAAGTCGTGCAGATACAAGCATCAAGAGGGTGCCTGTTCTTGTGTTTGACTTGAGCACAAAACCCACTTACTCTAAGAAGGGCCATCTTCTTTTCCAGTAGGTTGGAAACCCTCATCTGTTTTTTCTTCATTTGCTATTTTAGTGCCTGCATCCATATGCCCTTTTAGTTTTGAAATGGTTGCCTCCCTTTTATTTGCCAAAGGCCACCTTCAATTTTCAAGTCCTATTTCAAGTACTGTTCTGGAAAGCCTGTCTGAATGCAGTGAGGCTTTTGTACCACTTCATTTGTATATCACTGACCAGTGAATGTTACAAAACACTCTTTCTGTATTGGGCTTACTCCACTCCTGTTCCCAAGTCAAACTGCTCCAGGGCCAGAGAAGATGGCTGAATCTGATTCTGATTCTACTCAGTTCTCAACAAATAACAAACTATCAAGGTGAGTACATAAAGCACGTAATGGCATTCCTGGTTCCCGGAAATGCTATATATTTTTTCTGTCAGCAACATTAGCTAAAGGTTGAGTGTATTTATGGGCTTTTCATGCAGATACTCCTTTTTGAATATATTATGCTGGCAAAAGTTTTGTTTACCTCTATTTTTTTTTGGATTTTTTGATACAATGGTAAAAATACACATTTTACACCTAAACTGTAACATCTGTCCTTGAAAGCTCCATCTTATAATTCTTTCTAATACAGACAACAACTTTTTAGCTCTGTGCCAGGATTTGTGGCAAAGAGATTGATTGTACTCTGCAAATAAATTCAGCATTTTAGCTATAATTTCATGCTCTTTAAGAGAGATTCTGACATTTACTGAAAGTTTTGTATAGTCCATTCACTTTGGTTTCGTACAACGAAGGAGTTCAGAATTTTACGTGCTTTAGTTCTCTCCCTAGGTCCAGAGGAAAACAAATGAAAGAAGGAAAGGAAGAGAAGAAAGCTCCCTGGCTCTGTCAGTGTGAATGTCATGGATACCTTGTTGATCATATTGCAGCTCATATGAAAATTTCATATTTTTTTAAACCTAAACACTTATATTAGACACAAGAGTGTGTGATAGTATCTGGTAATTTATTTATTTACTCTTGCTGCTAATAGTTCATCCTGGAGGTTAGAGTTGGAGTTACGGGTACATTTTTGTGTAGGATATAAAATGAGGATGCAAATCCATTTTTATTAAAATGAAGTATGACATCTATCTAGCTGGACTTCTCTGAATCTATTTGTTCCCTCATAGCTACCTATTAAACTCTTACTGCTACCTATCCATTGAAGCAGGTTACATGAGCAGATAATCTTGCTGTTCATTTCTTAGGCCAAAGATCATTTGAGGACCCTCATCAAGGCTCCTTTTCAAAGATAGGGTCCTATTGCATCTGCCCACTTATTCTTGTGGGAGGGTTGTTTGTTGTTTGGTTCGTTGTGTGGCTGAGTTAGGATTTTGTGTTATTTTTTACTTAAATTTTTATAATAACAAAACACCAAGCTCTCTTAATGGAACTTATGCAGGGATTTTATGGACAAATCATCAGACCCACTTGCTTTTAAATGTCTCTGCGCTTACCTACAGTATTTTGTCTACTTGGATGCTAAGGGACTTACTTTTTGTGTTGCATATCACAACTGGTTTCCCAGGTCTCCTTGCTAAGCTTAATACACTGGACATCTAATAACATAACCACGCTCATTGCCAGACTTCCAGCATAGTGAGGACTTGGGTTTTACTCTTCACATCTTCAGGAAGGTGAAAGTGGGTAGACACAATGAGTTTTCAATGATTCTAAATATCAGTCAATCTTTACATTGTGGATGGTGTACGCATGCCAGGACAAACAAAAAAACCTTTGTATTCTGAATGTAGCCTGGCAAATTCCTATGCATCTATGGCATTCCATGGGATTCTGATTCATCACCTGACCATAGCTGATACATGTTAAAACCCATTGCTTATGCTGTGCTTTATGCCAGGTGGCCCAATATACAGACGGCATGCATCTGGGAACTGAAAAAGATTTTCCTTCCTTGATACAGGTGTCACTGCAAAACTGCTTCACAGTACATTAAGTAGAATTCATATGCTGAACAAAATCAGAAACCCTAAATTAAACAGAGCAATATTTTTGGAAGGAGTGGGGAAATTCTTTTAAGTAAAATTTACAAATCAATTGGTAATTCATTTACAGTTGCTTTCCAGTTATAAAATTGAGGATAGATTAATGCAAGGCAATGCTATGCATGGATAAATTGCAATCATTTGATTCGCACTGAATCTAGGCTTCTGACTGAGGGTACATTTCTGCAGAGCACTGATCTCATTGTTTATGGCTAAATGTTGATCTTCTATAAGGCCAAATCAATACAGAGATTGATAAAAAGGAGCTTGAGAAATTCATGTTTATCATCTGAAACAAGTGCTGAAATATGTTGAATAACTGGAAGATTGCTGTGTGCTACAAATTCCCTTTTTTCTGAATGCTGTGGCTGTTGCCATTCTTTTCAGGAGAAAAAAGTATTCATTCTATGCTGCCATGCCATGAAATCCTCCGAAGTATTAGTGCAGAAATTTTTGTTCTTAAATTAGTACGGTAATTTTTAGTTACTTAAATAATTATTACAGAATACTATTATGTACAACAGGATGACAGGTGAAATATAAATAGATATAAAATATAAATATAAAAGGCATATGGTTTTAGTTGATATCTATAATTTTATTTTTAGCTAAAATAAGTTTGGCCAGTTTGAAATATTTTTGTGTGGTTTAATCGTGTCAGTACTGAAAGTTTGCAGTGTAAATTCTTAGAAGAACCTTTCTGATAGAAATGATCAACAGTAATTAAACCTGATTTTACCACCAAAATTGTACTGAAACTCAAGTCTTACTAAAGACAATACAGATTTTGTGATTGACTTCAATAGAGTCAAGATTTCACTGTAAGAGATATTTCTATGGTAATATGCAGTTCATGTAATCTGTGTACTAGGTTTTTCTCCCGAATTAGGTTAAATCAGTTATTTTTACTAAAAATATTACACAATTGGAAATTAATATCTCAAGCACTTCTGAATATTGGCTATTAACTTATTTAATTACTGATACTACAGATATATGCTGAAAGAACACAAATGTTAAGGATTTTATTTATGTGCTAAATACACAATTTTACAAATGTTTAAAAATTTTGATTATTTTAAATGTGGTTTTAACTATTTCTCTTAAAAACTTAGAGAGTTGAATGTGTACATAATTATTTTTTTCTGAAAAGCATTTTCAAACATTTTGATTTTGCCAAAACTGTAATGTTAAAATTGTAATATGCCAGAAATATCCTTAAGTTCACTAGTGCTTTAAGACTGTCTGTCATTATGAAGCAACTGGAAAACCTTCTTTGTTCTCCTTCTGATATATAAAAACATATCCTAGTGTGATCACTAGTCATTCTTGTATGGTGCATTTTATTACCTGAAAATCCAAACTAGAACAGTGACATTTTCTTTACTTACTAGTGACATACATTTCATTACAAGTGCTATTTTTATGTGGGAATGTGGCCCAACCCTGTATTAAGCTCCTTGTTTTGTATGTTAAATGGATGTTGCCACAAATATCATTGTTTTGCTGTATGTTTCTTTTTTTTTTTTTTTTTACTCTGCTATGTGCCGGGGAGTTCCTCTAATTTATTTTTTTTATTTCTTTCCCATGTATTTTTCAAATGAAAGATAACTGTCTAATGATAACAAAGATTTCCTAAGAGCTAAATCTCCATTTGCAGTCAGTGTAGCAACTTTTGCCCCTCTGTTAACTGTGAGTGTCAACATTTCCTTCCACAACAGCGTAAATTGCTGATTTCTAGCATATGGGCATGAAATGCTAGATACGTTGTGGCTTAGCTGAGGCATTAAAGGAATCTCTCAGTGTTGCTGAATGCTGCTGCTTCCTAGGGTCAAGGAAATGAAGGATGTGAATTTTGTGTTAGAGAAATAAAAGGAGAAGAATATTTAAATTTTGGTAATATTTGAGGAAAAAAAAAGAAAGAGAAGAGGAAAGTCCTAGCTTCCCACTAGCTCTTGTTATTCACATGCAATGCCAGGCTGCTATGGAGTACAGCTAAGCCTTTTCAAAATATAAGTACAATCCTCAAGAGCTGCACTGAAATAACAAAACACATCACATGTTATAAATGAGTGAACACAGAGACTGTAAATGTAGAAAGGACCCTAAGAAATGAAAGCTAACTTTGTGAAAGATAGAGGAAGATGAACTGCTTTTTTGGGATCACGCGTTGTCACTTTAAAAAACCCTTCATACTGGACAAAGTCTGAATGTGCCCTACCAAGTTTGGCTCATGTAGCTATACTAAATAGAAACCTACGACAGTGAGTACATTGTTTAAAGACTACTTCAGGATGGTTTAAGAAGAGGATGATATAATCTAAATATGTGATAAAAAGAGATTACTGGTACATATAATATTCCACAGTGGCAGGCATTCCTATCATGTCATATCAAAGTCTAGCAAAATGTTGAAAGTTAGAAATGTTATCTAGCATTAGCAGGCATTTAAGGAACGTCTCTTGAATATTTCTAGCATAAAAAAGTATTTCATGTGATGTAAATGAATGGTAATTTTCTGACTTTAAAAGAGAACTGTGCCAGTACATTTCAGCATTCTGGACCCAATTCTGCAAACATGGAGATGCTTTCAATTTGCTCTGCCTGCCTTCCCGCCTTAGATGGCTGCGATTGCAGCGAAATTAATCCATTTAAAAATCTGCAGCTTAAACTTAAGGATTTTCAGTTTTTTCCCCCTCTCTTTTTTTTCTTAGAATATCAATAAGTTCCAATTGAAGAGCGGATTCTTTTGCAATTCAGGCATGTGCCGGCGATAACGGGCGAGTTGGCATGAAGAGAGGCAGAGATGGATTAATTATGCAGAGAACATGGAAATTCTGCTTATCATCGGCTAGCAAAGGAGCCCAGCTCACATAATCAGCAAACGAAGGGAGAGAAAAAAATAACAATGCAATGGCACCTTCCAGCCCATCATCAGGATTTTTTCTACCCCCTTGTAATTAAAAAATAACATACACTTATAGCCCTATCTCCTGTGCAGGCAAGGAGTGGATGTCCACAAAATAATTGCAGTGGGATATTAGAGCTGGGAACAAGGGCTGTCCATTCCTAGTATCCCTTACTCTCTCCCTCCCTTTCTCTTCTGGCCTCTCTTAGGCACTTTCCTTCTGTCTGCATTCGGAATCAGATGAATGTCTCAGGTGACATCCTGTCTCAGTGTCCATAAGTCCCAAATCTCACTCTTATCAAGATTCAAGCAAACACGTATATGATAAATATTTGAAGTGCTGAAGCTGTGGGGTTTTATCCTGATCACCTATGAGCTATCTGCAGAAAATCACTTTGATGAAAACCTTTCCAAATAGTCTTCCTGAGTTACAAAATAGGCTGACTAGAAGGATTTTTTTGTTGCTGTTTCTATTTCACTTTTTCTCAAAGAAGATCATGGAACCTGTAAAGCCCATAATTTTTTTTTTCTTTTTTGTCTCATGCTTTTTTAAACACAAGGTAAAAAACAAAGCAACAGATCCATTGTTTGGATGAAATTGTGGTTGTTTAACAAGGTTCATTAGCAATATATTTGAGGGGAATGATAGAATAAAAAAGAAGAAATCTGTTTCTGGTGCAAGAAAAACACATTGATTCTATATTTGTTATTGTTCATTTTACTAATGGTATATCTCATGCAAATTAAGGTACAGACAGTGTATTTTACAATTTTGCTCCATAGGCAGATGGTTTTACGAATGTATGTTTGCTGCTTTTGTATCTATCTACTATTTTGCCCATTTATCCCTGTAAGTCATGCTCCCAGACTTCCTGAGCTCCAGTGTCGCTACCCTGGACTCGTCAGTCAGGAACAGAGGCCGAACAGAGAGAATGAAACCCAGAACGACAAAAAATTATGCACATAGGAAGGGAGAGCAGTAGGCCAGGATTATAAAGCTGGCTGTCTCTGGAAATTTAATTTATTCATTGAGTTCCTCCAAGGCAGGGGACCAGTGTGGGGCGCAGTTTGCACACCAGTAAATGAGCTCCTGGGGACTTTGATGATAACTGATTCTCTAAGTTTGTAAAAATTTTTAATCCCAATTCAGAAACAGCGATGAAACTGGAACAGAAAAATCTGATTCCATTGCAGAATTACACATGATAAATCAGTAATAAATTTTCATCAGCATCCTTAAGAAAAGAAATGCATTTACAAAAGTGGCATCTTAAAGACAAAGTACTGTTCCAAACTCTGCTCTGAGGTTCCGTAGTGTAAATCCAGAATAAATCCACTGAGCTCATTACATTATATAATCAAAGCAGTGCTAATGTATATGTGCACACATAGATACACATGGTTTCAGAAAAAGGTTCAACAGGATGAAGCTTATACTATTTTTTTCAGCAGAACAAGACCCTCTCTAAAATCCTACATTAAAATGACTTCAGTGTGGTTTCTTTGTTTGTTTTAAATTAAATTGGAACAGAACAGCTCTTAGACACCACAGCTCTTCCTGCACTGCAGGGTTGCAGCAGCGACATGTGTACGTCTGGAAAAATCACTTCTAGCCTGAGAAATACCCCTGTCCAATTGTTCTGACTACCAACCACTTCTCCCAGTAAAGATGCCACCTAAAGGCATTTGGAATTCAGTGTTCCCACCTGGGCATTTTGTGAATAGGAGATGATCTGAGACCTTCGACCCTTCAAACCACAATAGTACTTTTGGGAGTAGACTGACTCTGGGATTTAGTTCACTATTCCCACACTTATCTCAGGCTTCACAGGAAAGTGCTCCAACCACACTGTCTGAGTCACAGAAGGCAAAGGCAAGGACTGGGAGAATGAAAAACTACCCACTGTAAGAGAAGATCAGGTTCAAGAACATCTAAGGAACCTGAAGGTATGCAAGTTCACAGGACTTGATGAGATGCATCTGCAGGTCCTGAAGGAATTGACAAAGGAAGTAATTAAGCCACCCACTGATAGGAAAAGGGGAAATGTAACCCCCATTTTTAAGAAAGTAAAAAAGGTCTGGGGAACAACAGACTAGTCATTCTCACCTCAATGTCCTGCAAGATCATGAAGCAGATCCTCCTGCAGGTTATACTAAGGCACATGGAAAACAAGGCAGCGATTGGTGACAACTAACAGGGCTTCACTAAGGACAAATTGTGCCTGAAAAATTTGGTGGCCTTCTATGACAGGGTTGCAGCATTAGTTGATGAGGTAAGAGTAACTGATGTCATCTACCTGGACTTTTGAAAAGCATTCGGCACTGTCCCACACAACATCCTTGTCACTAAACTGGAGAGAGATGGACTTGATGAGTGGATAAGGAATTGATTGAACAGTTGCACTCTCCAAGTGGAGAGACACTCTTACAAGGATTTCGGAATACTGGTTGACGAGAAGGTCAATATGACCTGTTAAGGTGCATTTGCAGCCCAGAAAGTCAGCCACATCTTGGACTGTATCAAGAGAAATGTGTCCAGAAGGTCAAGGGATATGATTCTTTCCCTCTACTCTGCTCCAGTGAAACCCCACTTGGGCCCCCCAGCTCTGGGGCCCTCACAAAAGGACATGGACTTGCTGGAAAAAGTCCAGAGAAGGGACATGAAGATGATCAGAGGGGTAGAGCACCACTTCTATGAAGACAGGCTGAGAGACTTGGTTTTTTTCAGCCTGGAGAAGAGAAGGCTCTGGAGAGATGTTAGATCAGCCTTCCAGTATCTGAAGGGGGCCTACAAGAAAGCAGGAGGAGTGCTGTTTACTAGCACTCCTATCACAAGTGATAGGACAAGTAATTGCTTTAAACTGAAAGAGGGTAGGTTTAGACTAGGTATTAGGAAGAAATTTTTACTGTGAGGATGGTGAGACACTGGCTGCCCATAGAACTTGTGGGTGCTCCATCCCTGGAAGTGCTCAAGGCCAGGCTGCATGGGGCATTGAGCAATCTGCTCTAGTGGCAGAGGGGTTGTAATTAGATGAACTTTAAGATCCCTTCCAACCCAAATCATCCTATGAATCTATGATGTCAGATATTTTAGCGTGTTTATAGAGGGGACACAGTAACCCCAGCCTGATGGCAGCTCTGTTGTAGCAATAGTTATTTAGTGTTGAATGGAACCGGAAAGAAAAAAAAAGAAAGAAAAGAAAAGGAAAGGAAAAACAAACTAAAAAAGTAGGTGAGATGATATGTTCATAGTCACAGGAAAACACCAGAGGTATAGCCAACAGAAGAACTAACTACTCTCTAGATTACCTAGTCTATATATTAGATTGCACCTTCATTGCAGAGGCTGGTCACCTGGCTAAGTATGCTTGTGAGTAGAAGAAATCTTGGTGAGAATCTAAACCTGGTACTGCATTGTCCTTGAACCTCTAGATAGGTCTGCATAGCCAGGCATACGTTCACACAGAGGTGCAGCTCCAAATTCACCCGGAGAGTTTCATCTTTAAGTTTCTGGTATTAAGCTGGATCTTGTTGCTCTGCTGTGATAGAAACTTTGCATAAAGCACATATTTCTATAATCTTTTGCATTTCCTGAAAACAAGTTTCAACATCTTTCACAATAGGAGGCAGATAAAAGAATTCTCAGTAACCGTAACAGTAAATGGATTTGTAATCTACCTATGATTAAAATTATTTTCATCATGAAGCAGAATTCTCATTATTGCCATTTTAATATTATCAACTATAAAGTGTCTCGGTGATTGATACTATAGACAGCAAAACCCTATATTATGGTAATTAAATCTAAAATGAATCAGCCATCCTTATATGTCTTAGTATAACACTTGATTATTTAAAAACAATTATATTCTGGTGTCATATAATGGGGGAAATCGCTTTAAGGAACAAACTAGTAAAAGAACTGCTCAGGGTCAAAAAGTTAAGTCATGGACAAAACAAAAAGGAAAAAAAAAAGATGCGTTGTCCCAAATTTTAGGTAAAGAGGATTTCAATTTGTGAAGACTTTCAGTTCTAAAATCTTTGCGCAAGTTGGATAGGAGACAAACTAACTGATATCCAAAATGCAGGCATCTCCTTGTTCACAGTACAGGCTTGTAAGACAGGAAAAAAACAAAACCCATTTGCCTTTAAATGTATTTGTTCTGTCTTGGAAGCAAACCAAGTAATTGTGAGAACAAAACTAAACTCTGCTCTTTTCAGAAAAGATATTTGTCCCAGCCCCTCTCCAAGTTTTAGAATGACAGTTTAGTGCTCTCATAAATTAGGGTTAGCTCATGGATTAGTAGCTCTTCAAAACAGATGTCAATATCTGGAAATGCTAAACTCGGCAAAAATATTCTAAAAAAATATTTGTTTACCCATTCCATATAAGGCGATTTTATGGGGAGAGGAACCTCTCAACCAGCAGAGCATTTATACCTTTTATCCCCTTAATCTTCAGTTGTTTTCAGTGCATTTTGCCACTGCCAGCTCTTACAAGCCACTTTTTCATTTTGGTGAAATTTTAGTACAAAAAAATTCTTTAGTGCCTCTACTCATTTGCAGATTTCACCAGGCTTGCAAAAGCACACCTGTTGTGCTGTCTGGATTTCCTTTTCTGATCATAGGCTTCTGACAAAGAGGAGGGAAAAGAAAGATTTTTATCAAACACTCTTCACCGGACAATGAATTTTCTTCACCATTTGAATGTATCTGTGGAATGCCTGAGTGATTCATTACAGCAGATTCTGAAGTATGACAATGGGCCGCAGAAATGACTGATGGTATCTTTTTCCTGATTTCATTTCCCTGATCCTCTTCATCCCTTGGCCTGTGTACCTCGATTAATTAGAAACCAGGGATTTTCACTCATCAGCTGATGGGTTTCATGCTCCACTCTGTCACAAATCTGCTGCTTGCACTATCTCTCTTACAGCTGGTGGCTGCTTTAAAAACTTTCTTTTTTCTTTTTTTCTTTTTTTCCCCTTTTTTGAAGCAGTGCTTTGTGACTACAGGTTTAGGCCTTTTTAAGATTCAGACATATTTTTAAAAAGAGATTAAAAATTAAAGTAAAGAAGATTCAAAATCTCTGATTAAGTTAATCCCTATCCAAATGATACTTGTCCAAAAATGAACTTTTTGAAGAGATAATAATGTAAATGTTTCATAGCTCTCAGCTTTCCAAGTTCTTTTTTCAAGATATAATAATTGAAGTATTATGCAAAGGATGAAAGTATATAAATATGATTTTTGTGAAAAAGGCCCATATGCTCAGTTCACATGCATTTTAGTCCTCCCTATACTATATTGTTAAGCCAATTGCATTTCAGATTTCACTTGTATGAGGCACCTTATAATAGGATCCTGCAATAAATCATTGAACCATTATTGTTTCTGGAGGAAATATTTCATAATTGAAAATATGCTGCCCCTTAGGGTATATACAAAATTAAAATCACATGGTGATATAATCCCTAAGGAAACAAACCATAATTAAATAGTATTTAAAATGCAGAATATTTTGCAATAAAAATCCCCCTCAGAAACTTAAAATAATGTGTGAATCACAGACAACAAACATATCAATTATGCCTACCATAGAAAATGTAACCACTGCTAGTTTACTTTCTTATCGTTATATATAACCCCCCTGAATTGTTTCATTTAATTTCTTCATTTAATATATTGTCAGCATTAAAGCAGGAGCCTTCTTTTTCTCCCTTTTTTTTCCTCCTGTGTGAACAAGGAACAGAAGGAACACAGTCTTTCTGGAATGTCAGGTTTCCTGGACTTCATGTGTTACTGAGAGGGGCAATGCAGAGCCATAGAAATACATAACTTTTGTTTTCATGGATTTAAACAGATCAAGTCTACAATATAGTTAAACTTAATTATGATTCTTTGAGACCCTGTATTACTGATTAATGGCCTAGGTATATCATCATGGCTAGGCTTCGCGAACGAAGATTTGGGAAGGCTCTATCCACATTTGTTACAGGCACGCTGGTGGCTTATAAGACCAATATGTGACAGACATATCCGATTGCAAAAGGCACAGTAGAAAGACTCCTTAGATGGTGTATCCTGCAAGACACGGTTCTTTCTACGTTGCCTTTTCTCCTCAAGGGTGATCCTGCATGCATTCTCAAAGGANNGGTAGCCAGTGGCAAGTTCACCATAAAGCAAGATCTTAGGGAGGCGGTGGTCCTTCATCCTGGAGACATGCCCTAGGTATATAACTATAGATAAAATATCCCATGATGCAGCTTTCTCCCAGGTAGGAATTTACCCAAGCAAGAATATTTTCTTTTTATTCCCTCCCACAGCTTTCCTTTTGTCTCAAAATGAATGCCTGGTTGTAGAGTTGCAAGACCAAAATGAAAATCAACATTTCTGTGCAATTAAAAACTAACTTGAAAATGTTAATTGAATTACCTTAACCCACTAATTCTTGTGGTTCCTTTCTACACTAACTGACTGTAATATTTTGCTCATCAGTAATAGGGTGCTATGACCAGGTAGCCTCCAAAATGTACTGAGATCTTTGCTACCCTGAAGGAATCTAAACCTTGGCAACCTGCAGCAGAGGGTTGGTTGTATAGTGCCCAGTCTCCACCTACAGTGCTGCATTCAGCTCTGGGGTCCCCAGCACAGGAAACATATGAACCTGTTGGATCAAGTCTGTAGGAGGAGCACCAAGATGACTAGAGGGATGGAGTACCTCTCCTACGAAGAAAGGCTGAGACAATTGGAATTGCTCAGCCTGGAGAAGAGAAGGCTTTGAGGTGACCTAATTGTGGCTTTCTGGTCCCTGAAAGGAGCCTACAAAGAAGAGAGAGGCTTTTGACAAGGAAATGTAGCGATAGGGGGAATGGCTTTAAGCTGAGAGTAGATTTAGATTAGATATTAGAAAGAAATTCTTTACTCTGATGATGGTGAGGCACTGGAACAGGTTGCCCAGAAAACCTGTGAGTGCCCCATTCCTGAAAGTGTTCAAAACCAGGCTGGATGAGGCTTTGAACAACCTAGTCTGGTAGCAGGTGTCTGTGCCCATGGCAGGAGGGTTGAACTAGATGATGTTTAACATTCCCTCCATCTTTAATTTGAGGTATATGGATTCAATTATTTAAATAGTCTGCTTCAGGTTGCTGTGACCATTTAAATGAAGTATAGGCACCTGTATCTAGGACTCCAGCTTTCCTATATAGTCAAGTTAGCAGCCTTCAGAAGGTGATTTAGAGCTGTAAAAGCAGCTGTAGGGAGCTACAAAGGGTGACTATTCTTTCTCCTCACTCCTGATGAACACAGTGAGGTCCTGTCCTGACAGTGCCTTTCTGGGATTGAGACAATGGTAATATGAAAAAACTATAATAATTTTAACTGTCATTGAGTCTTGAACAATTCTGTGTGTTACAGAAGAAGATTTTAAGAAACAATCTGTGAAACTGAACATTTATTTTGTGGAATTGAACCCTGATGAACTGAAATCCCAATTATCATTTCATTTGTTCCCTGAGATTCATTTCTCTCAGATTTCCAAAGAACAGCACTAGATCAGTACATCTCAGCCCAAGCTTACCAGTCATCATCAACACTATCTTTGTATTTGAAAATTAAAAAGTTAATTAAAAAGCAAGGATGGATAAGAATTTGCATTTCTGATCAACAAAGTTTTTAAAGTTTTTCTTGCTATCAGACTTAGCAAGAAAATAATCATGTGAAACAGTTTTACCTGTTTATTAGGAAGCAGAACTTTCTTAGGGTAAGCAACACCCATTTGCTTTTATATAGAGACATTATTATCTGCATTTTTCTTTAAGCTCAAGAAAGACATTATCAACAGCTCCTTTTCTAGGTTGCCTAATTCTGAGATTACATGTGAATAAAAATGTGAACAAAGGAGCTTTTTGCTCTGACACAGACAGCTCTTTGAAAGGATCCCCAAAGGCAGTCAAGTGGTACAGTCAAAGCACAGGAAGGCGAAGTGACCTGCTGAGAGTAACTTGGTAGACTGGAAATGTGGGAGATGAACACTGTCTTCACAACATGGATTTTTAACTTTGTTCTTGGCAAAGACACATACCCTAAACCCAAATGCTATCATAGATACCCTAATCAAATCTAATCAACCTGAAAATGTCCTTGTAAACAGTATCATTCATTGCAATGCCAAGCCATAAACAAAGTCCACCAAAACAAGCATATTTGTGTATGTTTCTCTTTTGCTCATCTAAAGAGATTGAATCTGGACTGCTTTCTTTTCAGTAGGACCTGATGTTGTTAGACAGAGGGATGGGACTCTGTTACACCTGTCGCTAAGTACGCTGCCGAGAGGGCAGACTCAGTCACTGTTTGCCTAGTTAGATCCACTGCTGAAAGGGAGACATCTTATTTCTCCCATCAACATTTCTGCTCAGCAGGGGGTTCAAGCTGGTCTGTGTTATGTTAATTTTAAACAGAAATATGAAAAAAAAGGTGTTTCAAATGCCTGTTTATGAAGTGGCATTGATCAGAACTGAGGGAAATAGGATTAATAACAGTAAAGCCAATGAAAAATTGCATGCATGCAAATCCACCATATTCTAATTTGTTTTCTACAAATTTGATGAAGCATTCATTTCATTCAGAAACAGTAAAACCTTAGAAATGCAGAACATATTTTTCTCAGAAGAAAAACATCTGGCACAGTCCTAGTTTGACTCTCAGCTCTGATTGTAGACACTCGAGAAAAGAGTTCACTTCTCAAAGAAGTCCACTGTGAAAACAATGTAAATCTTCCCTTGTTATAACCTGCATCTAGCAATGTAAGTCTTGAGGACTTTCTGAGCTGGAAGGTGAATCTAATTCCTTGTGCTTGGCAATTCTTGTAGAATGTTCTCATCAACAGATGTGCCTAATTGCTTTTTTTAACACACTAATACACTGGGCTTCCACTACATCCTGGGCTCACCCGGATTGTGCAGCTGATTGTGTGAACTGTGTGAAGAACTTCCTTCTGTGAAAAAATTTGCATGAATTTTAATTGATAAAGGTTTTTGTGCTATGCAAATAGTGAATAAACATTCTCCATTCGCTTTCTACATGTCTTTCATGATTTATGGACACTAATTTATGTTTCCCTACAATAATTTTGTTCCCAAGATGAAAAGTAATTTTATATTTAGTCTTTTCTCATAAAAAGTTGGTTTGTACTTTTTTTCCACTTGTCTCTACTTTTTCTAATTCTACTATATCATTTTTCAGGTTACTCATTGTTTATTTTATTACATCTTTATTTTATTTTATTACAATTTCCAAATTGCTCTCTCTTTAATATGTAAGAGTGCTGTGTGACTGTGCAGTGGCATGATATTTTTTGCTTTGTTCTTTATTTCTTTCCTAATGATTTTTAATATTTATTTTCTTTTTTGATTGCTTTAAGGGTAGAGATGATATTTTCATATGATTGTTATAACTCTGCGATCTTTTTCTTGAATGGTAATAGTTAGTTTATAGCCTATCATTTTTTTCTTAGTTACATAGCCTTCTGTTCATCCATATGAATTTCATCTGCCTTTTATTTCCCAGTCACAGTGTTGTGACATCCTTCACAAATCTTCTTAGTCAGTTTTCATTTTAAATAATCTGAACAATTTTAGAGAATAATTTCTGTAGCAAACCCTCTTCCACTTTGTTGATAAATATGTTAAATAATAAAGTCTCTGCACTGGTCTGTAAGGAACTCCTCTGTTAACTCCTTTGCACTGTAAAAAATAACTGTTAATTTCTGCTACTTTTTTATGCTTTTGAACCTATGAGAACGCAAATTCTTAAAATCCTTTTTTGGAATATTTTTTATAGTCTTCCAGGTACACTAAGAGAATTTGGTCACTTTTATCTATGTTCACTGATTCCACTAAAGAACTTTCTTGTAAGTTAGTGAGACATGACTTCTACCTGTAAATTTATATTAAAATGTTTAAATTATATCTAATAATAATAATTGTCTTAATGATATCTTAAAATACAAGTGTCTTAGTCTTAGGAATATCTTATTAATAATATATGGCCATTCTTTACTATGGCTTTCCATCAATTTGTTCTGTATGGAAGACATACAAGTTTGAAACATACCAGGGCTTCCTTAAAAACTTACATTTAAATAAGCATCATGCCTAATAACTTTTTTTTCATCTGACATGAATGGCAGACTCTATACAATAACTAATTAATAAATATGATAAGACTATTACATTTCACATTTTAGTCCGTTCAGAAATACAGGATGGCATGCTAACACTAATTTTATTAAATTTTTCCAATCCATGACAGATTATTTTGGCTGTGTGGACAGACTTTTTGTGAAGCAGAGCCACACAACCCAAACTTTTACCAGCCTGTGTTGAAGGGCTTGAACGACTAAGCAAACAAACTAACTGCCCAGGGCATTAGGAGGGACTCCTGACTCTTTTGGTTGAATAAGTAGTCCAGGTCATAGGTATCACTTCTCCTGAAGGAACTGGGATTAATAGTTGCATAGCTGCATAGTGTATGCAACATGTAGTTCTACACGCACATTTAGTCTGGTGCACTAGCTGGTTACACTTTATAAAGGCAGTGAGGTACCTTTTTAACCTGTTTTTCAGGTTAAAAAATGTACATAATATATACAAAGTACACAATTTATACAATGACATTCAGATTTAGAGACAGGAAAAACTAACAGTAAAAAAAGTGAAAAATTAATTGTGGGAAAATATGACTCCTTATTCTTTTATTGTTTCTTTTTCTGTGCAGCATTAAAAGTTCCTGCTTAATTTTTCTTCTGACAGCAAAACCTGGATGATGCACTAATCAGCTCATGTTCAGATTTCCCTTTTTCATCTTTTAAAGTGAGAATAAACATAGCCATGAATGTGAATGTGAGGTTTGAAACCTGATTTATTTTAATTTCTTGCATTAAGCCTGGCTTCTAGTACTCTGCACATATATAGCCAGTACAAGAGCCAACTTTAGCAAAAAGTTATTTTATAACTGAAATTGAGGAAAAGCATGTTTACAGAGACTCCAAGATTAACGTAAAGTGTGCTTTGAAATAACAAATTTAAATAGTGTTATTCCAGCCACATAATCCAGCATTAGTTTCCCCACCTTTTATTAGTATAAGCAAGTCAGCATCTTGGATAGCATCATAAAGTTTTCCAACAATTTGCAATTGCTGCAATTTATAATATCAGTCATAACAGTACCAGAAAATGCCCTGATGCAATATACTGCAGTAAATATAACACACCAACAATACTTGGGCTTAAATCTACTGCAGTTATTCTTATTTATGTCAAGCAGTATCCAATCACTAAATATCATCTGAAAGCATTCATAGATATTTGTCTTACCAAGTACTATTCCTTCTCTTAATATTACTCCTGCCACTACACAGTAGGAGAAAAGGTGTCAGAAAAGGCCCCTGATCAGCCTAGGACACTCTTTGAAGCCCTGCAAATATTCTGAAGTGGAAGAAGAGCTGATCATAATTTTTCCTTCACTTGCCGGGCATGGCAAGGAGCAGATGAAGCATGCTTTCCCTCTGATTTCCTGGGGATGCTACAAAGGAGTGATAAGAGATGCAGTGGCCCATGGGATAGGCCTGGCACTACATCTAGGAGCCAGATGTATCCATGAGAAAATATGTACAGGAGACCTGTGTCCAACAAAGCTGTGCTGGGATTTTAGGAGTGACACCATGAAGTCTTCCAATCCAGAAGAAAAGCTGGAATTTCAAAGCATACGGCATTGAGTGAGCTTTTTTATGTTCACCTGCCAGTTTTACACTGGCATGCGCAGCTACTAATTTTAAAAGGGTTACAAATTATTTAGACCCTTTGAAAACCTTATGATGAGCAGGATACATCCAGGCATTTCTATTGTTTCATTGCATCATACTGAATGAAATTCTGTCCCCATTCGTGAAGTAAATGTGGCAGTACTAAAATGTTAAAATTAATTTCATTCCAACATAACCCTTTTATTTAATATTCCTTAAGGATTTTGGAATTATTTTCTTAACATCTGGCTTGTCTCGTATCTACTTCTCCAGTCTAATGTTCTCAGTTTCAAAAGAAAAGAAATTTCACTGAGATTCACCGGTAGATGACAGATGGATTCTCTCGTACTGTCTGAGACATGAAATTGCAGGTGACACATGATGTACGATAATAAAAGAGCACCCATCAAGTAATCGGCCCCTGGCCTTTATTTCAGTGACATCATGAGAACACAGGTGGCTTACCTCTGGATCCCAGCGCTTCAGAGCAAAATGGTGTGCATTGTTAGGAGCTTACTGAGAGAACTTTTATCTTCCCATCTGTGTGGTCTCTGTTGTGATAATTTTGGATTGAAGCCATCTTCACTATTCTGCCTGCTTAGCTGAGAGTTAGGAGCAATTGGCTGCAGGGCTGTTTATCCTGTGCTCTCTTGTAAAGGCCATCTTTTGGGCTTGCAGTTTTCATCAATACTGGAACAGGTCCTGCACAGTGATTAAGAGACTATAAGAGGAGAAAATTAATTCCATTGCACTGTCCAGCTCTCAAATAAGAAGCCAGTCAAACTAAAGTTTTAGCAGTCTAAAAACCTCAAAGAGATCCTTTTTCTGCACCCAGTACTGTGAGTATCAGATTTGTTGATTTGAAGGAGTAACTAATTTTTAATATACTGGTAGACATTTTCAGAGCTATCAGCTCAGGTTTAAAAACCATGATTCATGTTGGAAGTCCAACTATTCTTTATCCGAGGAGTCAAGAAGATTATATGGCAGTATAATATCTCCCCTGGAACATTCCTAAAAGCAATGTGTTTGTGTTTTGAAGCCATCTTTTCAATCACTCCTGGAAATGCCCATAAAAAGACCCAAATCCTAAATCAGTCTTTGCATCAAAGCATGAGGCACTGAATTCAACTGTGTGAGACACCTGTGGAGTCTTTGTGGTTCTTGGTTATGACCAAATATTCTGCTGCTAATGAAACTATGTCTCAGGAGAGTGCAGAGGTATCAAATTCACTGGGGTGACAAATTTTCAAGGCTGCACCACCAAAGTGTCTTTTTTGCCTCAGAGACCATTTTATGAATAAAGCCTCAGTTGAAAACAGCAACCCATTGTCATGAACACAGCTAAGCCACTCTCATCTCTGTGAAGGGATTAGTAGAATTGCTCTGATTACTCAGACTGAGAAAAAGGTGGGACCATGATCAGGGTTGCACTGCTAGTCCCCCCTCCACAACATCTTCGAAGAAACCAGAATAGCACATCCCTTACTTAATGCAAAGTACAAAATACCAATGCAATGGACTAAAACAGGCTGTGTAAAATGAGTCTTGCTGCCAGTGTAAGCAAAGGTGCCTTTCTGATGGGGCACGTGCTCTGTGAAATGACCCTGCCTTGTAACACAATGACACATAAAGAGCTCCCAAAAGCAGGAGTAATCATCTGACAGCTGTGCCTCTGATATAGACATGGTTAAACAAGTCACCGGGAGTGGTCTGAAGATCATGGTAGAATCACAGAATATTCTGAGCTAGAAGGGACCCACAGGGATCTTCAAGTCCAACTCTTCAGTGAATGGCCCCTCCAGGGACTGAACCCACAACTTTGGCATCATTTGCACCAGGCTTTAATCAACCGAGCTAATCTCAGGTTAACACAGCTCTGTGGCAGTCCCAGTAAGAATGTGTTGTCCAGTCACCCAGGATGGTAAGTCATGATTTCATTGCTGATGATAGAAAGGCCTGTATATCAGGAGCTAGGGAGGAGTAACTTTGAAAAATACACCCAAGGGGAAGATGCATCAGCAATATCATCGGTCCAAATGATAGGAAATAACAAAGCTCAGCTCTATGTGTGGATAAGTTCAGCAGACAGACATTGCTAAATACAAAGTACAGAGAGAGATTGTTCTTAACGTCTTCCCAGAAGTCCATTCCAAAAGCTAATATCTCATTTTCTTTATTTAATTAACAAGGACTTTTTAGCTTTCCCCTTTGAAACTGATAGTTTTTATATGTTTCTGTTGGATTTTCTCCTTTAACCCTGTTCTTAGTTATATCTCTGCCTGCAATTCACACTTATAGCTTCAATAGATAGAATACAGCTTTACAAGTGTGCGTCTACTATTTTGACTGTCCCTGAGCTTGGTTTCAATAAAACACAATAACCAACCATTTTCTCCTTCTGTTCTAATGCCTTGATAATTGTCATCTATTTTTGTCACTGTTGTCTTGCTTTAACATCTCACTGAGATCAAACTCCTTGTTCTATCTCTCAGAAATCTATCTTTTTTAAAAACAGATTCCTTTCTCCCACCCACATTCTGGCAGCCCTTGGGCTGAGCAGAGTTTTCCTATTCACGAAAGTCTTGATATTTAGAAACATTCCTGTTTTACGTGCAAGCCACCTCAAACAGACAAGCCAGAGAGGACTTCATCCATCCCAGAATGGGCGATGGAACAGTGATACATGAGTTTTCCGGTGATCCAGGAGGAATTTGATATTCTGCTCTGCCTTAGTCAGACTTATGCAGCTGGACTTCTGCAGCTGAGGTAACCACAGTCACTTGGTGCTTCACTGTTGCAGGAAAGGTATTCAGCCAGAAATTTCCTTCTTGTTTGGTACTGCAGTATGAACACATTTTTGAAAAATTAAGTCTTCATGGAGAGAAAAAAATTAGGAAAAAAAATAAAAGCCTCAATTTCTGGAATGCTGACTTTATTTTCTACAGTCAAGGCACCCCAGCTTTGCTAGTTGGCAGGCTGAATTTGGTCTCTTTCTTTTATAGCCTGTCCCAAACCCAACTGGTAGCAGTCAACCTTATTTTTCCCCATGATCTCCCTATAGAAACTTTTCCTCCTCTTTAGTCTCGGGTTCCAACAGTAGTCACCAAACTCATTCCATTGCTCTGTTCACAGAATGCTAGGAAGATCTACAGTCTTGTTTGGGAAAGTTGTCATAGTTCACACTCAGAAGAGCCGGGGTCCTGCTTTTTGTGTTACTGCTAGAGACAGGAGAGGGGAGAAAGCAGAGGAGTGGCTGAGAGAAGCATCTGAATGGTCAGAGCCAGAGTGTGACCTACTTGTTCTGTCATCATCTTCCATTTGGTAACCTCCCACTAGTAGCTTTATTCTTCTGTCTATAGGAAACCTTATTATGGATATATTCAGAGCATTATTTACAGTCTTTCTTATCAAGAATCAGGTAAAAATATTCTGCTTCCAAAAGTGTGTGTAGGACTTTGAAAGGCATATTTTGGAGATGTTAAATACAAGAATATGCCTACCTTTTTATAGGTGCTATTTTAAATGTTCCATCTGCGTTCACCAGTGTGAGCTGGGATGTGTTTGATTGTGTCATGATAATCAGGTTTTGACCAATTCCTGTGTTCAAAATATTAAAATAGTAATATTTTAACAAAAATTCATCTTTTGAATTATTTACTTATATGTTATTTCTCTGGTTCCCTGAAGAGTAGGCAAAATATTGTTTGTGTAAGTTCTAGCCCACTGCAGCAAATACTATTTCCATAAATATTTACACAATATAAAGAATGATTTGGGGATGTTTTCAAACCAGAGTTTTTCTTCCCGTATACTTTCTGGAAGTGTCTTTTTATTGCCATGAACATCTCATAAAACATATTTTAATGTTGCATGCTCAACAGTTGCAGGTATTTATTTTCCAGGAGTTTTCACATCAGAGGCTCTGTATCTACAATTTCACACATCCAACTAGAGAGTAAGAAACAATTATATGAGTCTCCAGTGACCCATTGTAGCTAAGAAAACAACTGAAATAAGAAATGATGGAGAAACAAAAATTCACAAAAAATTCAGTGAACAATTTCAAATACAGATTAAAAGAAAATAAGCTATTTTGTACAAGCAGGTAAAGAGGTAAAAATATTGAAAAATTTATAAATAACGAAAAATATTCATTATTTCTTGGCAGAATTTTTTCACAGAATCTAAGGAGTTATACTAGATATGATTTTCAAGAGGTTTTGGTTTAGAGTGCTTGTCCTTGACAATGCTAGACAATTCAATGTGTCGGTTTTTATTAACCTTAAAGGGACAAGGTTCTTTGTCCTGAAGTGCACATAAATGGAATCAGACCCAGATACTGGAAGGTATCCTTAGTATCCTCAACAGTTTTAACTGGGACACTCATTTCTCCATTTTTTTTCCAATCTGAAAGAGTAGTCTTAATTATTACATTTTTCATGTAGGGCCCAAACTGTAAGCAAGCAGTTATGATGCCTGTATACCAACACCTGGGTGTGAAAAGACTGCTCTCCACATGCAAACTGTGTCCATGAAACAGTCCTGAGAAACTGTTGCCTTATGTAATAATATCAAGTCATATGTGTCTCCAAGTTTTACATTTAATTCACCATTACACTATCAAAGCAGCAGTGCACTATCTCAATCACTGCGGACTTTTTGGTCTTTACTGTATAGGTAGCTAAGCACATGAAAATGGTTTTGTCCAATAAAGCAGAAAAGTATCACTGAATGCTGAAACTCCTCAGCCCCTGTCTTAATTACCAAGCTGCTCAATTTATGGGACAATTTTTATATCATAGGTCTATAACAGAAGATCATGACTGAGATTGGTCTATAAATTAAATGTTAACTTTTCTAACTAATCTACTTCTGTAGTGTATATTCAACCTTGCATTCACTGTCCTCTGACTTGGTAGACTAAATCAGCATTGCAGGATAGAGAATTGTCCCTGGGGATCACCATGACTAAGCTGAAAGCTCCTGTGTTTTCAAAGAGTATGTGCTATATCAACATTTCTCCAACTTGTTTATATTCTGCCTTGTTATCGGAGTTGGACTGGTAGTACTGCTTGTTTTGAATCTTGTATGATGCTTCCCATTATAAGATTCTGTTTTCACTTTCTGACACATTTTTCAGACTTTAACCTTTTGTTTTGAAATGGAAGTTTTCTTGTTGTGTAGCGCTCTCAGATGGAATAAGTCTGTGAAATTTCAGTCAAAAAAGATTCCACTGTTTCTGAGAAAAAGCTTGTGGTATCTTTTCAAAGGCTCCTAAGGCCCATTAATTGTTCTAGTGACCTTTCCCTAAAAGATCTGGTGCCCCTATCCATGAAAGAAGTCTTTTTGTCTTGCCTAAATTAATTGCCAAATTAATTTGGATCAGATCGCAGGCCCCTGAGAGGTGCAGTTTTACAGCTGAAGCCAGCAGTGATGCCTGGGCTGCAGGCTTAGGAGTCCAGTCTGGCCTGTGTGCCCAACAAGAGGAGCTGCACTCTGTCTGTCCCCCAAGACCTTGATTTCCACACATACTGTGTGTGTACACATACGTTATAAACAGATACCATGAGCTGAAATTACAGATGTTGCAAATAACATCCCAAATGCATGGACCATCAGAGCAAGATGAGCGTTGAACAAAGTGTGCTCTTGAGGTGAAGGATGATGAAAAGCAATCCTGGATGGCTATCAGAAAACAGTACACATATTTATATCAATCTTTCCATGCCTGCATTCCCTATTTACAAAAAGAAAGCGTAAATAATACTTTTTCTCAGAAGAAAAGTGTGAAAGCCTCACAATGCCATCACTGGTCATGAAACTGTAGTACCAAACACCTACAGCAAAGCTCATGAAAGAATATGCAATTCTGTCTGAGAAACAAACCAGGCCTTCACCAATGAAGGAACGGCAGATTGGATAGTTGGTCACCAAATATGCAGCGGATAAAGCAGAAGATATGTAATCAAAATATCTTTTCACTAAAGGTCTGAATTGTGGTGAAAGAGGTAATGTTAACATCTTATGAATTTTTACTAAGAGTCAGTGTACTACCTGAGTCCATTTGTGTTAATAGTCATGTGTAATTTACCCATAGAGTAAGATCACTCTGAGCATTGTATATAGTTTCATATTAGTTAGATTTACTTTATTCTGTTTTTATATGTGAAAACAGATATCTATTTGACCTGTTATATCACCAGTTTCCTCTTGAAACATCTATAGAAAACATGTTTCTTCAAATTCTGTGTTCTACTAAACTAATTCTCTCTCTCTGACTACGAGTGACATTGATTATATTCCACATAGAAGCTGAAAAATATTTAATCTGATACCCATAGTCCCACAATAATCAGCTGAGATTCACTCACTAAGGTACATCATCCATTGAGCCAGCTAGTTCTTTCTCTACCCATTTTTAGACTGCAAAGTCTTATTCCTAGCAAATTCTTGCCTTTCAAATTACTGGTTAATACTGTAGTAGCAAAGATAAACTTCATAAAGTAGATTAAATATGAAAAATGTAATTATGTTTTAAATTAAATGTAAATGTTTAAAAATATAAAACTTTGTAAATGTGTTTTTGCATTTTGTACTGAAACCTCCCATATATATGTATAGAGCAATTGACCACACATAAAACTGTCTCACAAATTTCAAAGTAATAGTTTGTGTAATTATATTGAATCAGAGGGGTCCTGTTACTTTGTTCATAGCTGGGAAAAAAAGCTTATGTAATACTGAAATGAAATGTTATTACAGTCTCACTTACTCATTCTTGGAATTGGCTTAGTGATTACTTCAACATCGACATCAGTGAAAAACATTTGACATCTGGCCTAGAAAATCAGACAGCAGACCGCAGAGACTTTGATTAAAAAACTTCATGTAATTTTCTCCAATCAGTAAGCTAGTCTATTCTTTTAATAGAATGAAGGCTTCTCTCATCACCTGCAAATTTCTAGGAAGACCTCAGACAAAAAGGAAAAAAAGCAGTTCTACCACTTTTATAATAAATTTCCATTCCAACAAGCAATTGCACAGACTGAAGAGGAGCATTGGTTCCATGGACAAATTGTTCTCCTCTGTTTGCGAAGGGTCAAACATCTGATTTCCACAAGTATTTCTGCCATTTATTCCTTTATCAGAGTTTACTATTTCACCCTTCTCTGTTTAATGATTCCTCAGTGTTTTGCACAAGATGCAAACCCATTTTCTGGAAAAAGACAGCAAAATGTACCAGCTTTTTCATGTTCCCTGTAAGTCACTGAACAATCCAAGCTAGAAATAATGTAGGCCACTTATGATCATGTTTTTATATCCTTCTCCAGAGCACAACCACTTTATCATGAGAAAGAATGAACCATTAGCACAGTATTACAACATACATTCAGAAACAAGCTGCACTGCAGTATCATCATGAATTAGTCTCGGGCTGAGACTTCGACTCATGACATGAGAGCAAGGCATCAATGAACTCATGCAAGAAATACTGCAGTAATGAACCATCACACTGCCTTTCCTCTGTGGATCAAATTTATACAAACTAATGTCAATGTATCTGTTTTCAGCTCCAAGAAGGTTGCTGATGCCATTTCAAATGCAATACCCCAACAACCTCTTCTTTGGCAAGGACAAAATCCTTGCTAATATAATACCAGAGTAGATTTGCTTACCTCTTAAGAACAACAAGGTATGCTGTAAAATATGATGCTACAATTAAAACATTCATAACCAAATCCTAATAAAATTGCAAATTTGGAATAGGAAGAAAGAACTGTATTTCCTTAAACTGAATGTCACAGGGTAACCCTTATAAAAGATAATGCTCAAAAAATCTGGAGAAAAGAACTGTAGCCAGGAAATGGAATAAGCTGGCTCCTGGAAACAACAAGAAATCTCTCTACCATTGTAAACTGAGAACTGTATTTAATGATGTGCCTTACAGATCCTGACCATAATCTATCACATTCCAATGCAGACGAGTTTCTCTTGCTCCTTTTGGGTTTTGTTAGAAGCTATTGTGCTGGTTCCTCCTGTTTAATATAGCCTTTTAATTATACAACACATTGATACTTCCAGTTATTTGCAGTCATATTAGAGGAATAAAAGTTTCCTTTATGAAGATGTGCCTAATGACCCAAACACAACACCTCAAAACATGTATTAACAATATAGCATTTACAGCATAGAGCTTTTCCCCTGTATATAGGGAAAGAACAACCTGCTTGCTACCAGAGCACAAATACTGATCACTGCATCCTGGCTGTGTTCTGTAATTCCTTCTTTAACTTCAGCTACTAATTGTAAAATACCGTGCTTAATTTCTCACTAAAGCATTAGCACATGACTATGAATTTCATAGTATAGCAAACCTATTTTTATGATGGATATAACTAAATCTCACTGAGAAAGATATTGAATAGGATCTATTGCCCTGTTGTCCAAAGGCTTGTTACTCTGTTTTATTTTCTCAAAATGTTTTGCATTCATGCTAGACTCCATTCCACAGCAGTCATTTTGTTAACAGTTAAAGTGCTGTAGTCTCTCTACTAGGGACTAGGTCAGTTACTACTTTTGTAATAGTAGCAGGACAGAATAAAACCAGAACACTATGTTCTCCTGTCTGTGTTAGGAAAACAGGGACAAAAGCGCACATGATGGAGAGTTTTCTCATGCAGTATGGAGAAGTGGGATACATACAGGGGTATGACAAGCTATATCTTGTTTATTTTGTTCTGCTGCATGGCTGCATTCCCACAGTAAACTATTACAGAACTGAACATTAATAACTTCACTCTGACTAATTGGTTATGGACTTTATGGTACTAATCAATAAACTAATTAAGCTGGATCACTTGTTCTCATGAGCCCTTTTTAAGAACAACAAATAGACAATTGTCAAATCTATGGGTCACACACACTGCCAGAAGGAAGCGAGTTATGTACCTGGAGGATGCAGGCAAATATAGGTGTCTGAGCCTGGGAGGGGGGTCACCAAACCTGTTGGGGAGATGCTGCTGCTGGGAGTAGGCAGGCAGGGAGGAAGGAAGGACACCTGTAGAAATGCTTGAAGCATGGCCATAAGGGAAAGCCAAGACAAAAGGCTTTCCTAGCAGAGCACTGGCTGGAAAGATCCCAGAAATTTCTTTCCCTTCTTGTATTTCAAGTATTTAAAGTTTCTTCTTGAAAAATGTATAGAACAGCATTAAAACCAAGTCTGCCTATGTCATTGACTTCACCCTCCAAACAGACCTAGCCTATAATATTTCAGCAACTCTGTTAAGGGATGGGGTAAAGAAAAGCAACAGAAATGGTCTTCTTGCTTTTCTCTTGAGCATGTGCTACCATTCCTTCCTCTGAGAAGGTTGAACTTCATGTAAATTTGCTTCTGCCTGAAACTTCAACCACAGTTGTTTGCTTTTCCTCCCCATGAGTACATTACAGAAATTTACTTTAAGTTGATTGACCCTCACAATGTATGATAAACATGATGATCCTTTATGTTTTATCAGCTTAATGCAATGAATTTGGTAAAGGTTGAAATAAAAGGAATTATACAATCATATAGTCTGTGATTGTAATGAAATGGAGTAAGTGATGCAGGCTACTTCTTTCAGGGCTGTGCCATTATAATTCTATTTCAAGATGTCTGAATATGAATTAAGTTACGCCAAATGTATTTTGTCTTCAAAGTAAGTAACATCTGTTTACTGAGCTCTACATGGTATTTGCCAAGGATGTAACAATTCTTCATGGAGTTGTAGTAAATGCTTAGCACACTAAGCTCCCAAACTAAAGAAGTGACATATTAAGACTAGTCTAAGAGAGGGCTCTGCTGTTCCATAATTCTATGCACTGGTACGTGCTATGAAGTAACACAATATTTCTTTTCTTCCTATAATTTTTTTGAATAATTGCATCACCAACAAGTTATATCTCATCACAAAAGATGAGAGATTTCATTACTTGTCCCAGATGAATCCTTCAGTATGGTTTGCCTGAACATCTGTTGTTTTGCACTGTCATGAGAGGAAAAAAAAGCACTCCCAGTAACGTTTTATATGTAGCAAAAAAGGTCTGTTTAACTGGTTTGTTTTAAACAATACAGGAATTTGGTTAGATGTTATTGAATTTCTCCCTCAGAATAAAATTAACTCTGTTACTAACAACATAGTCATAATATTTTTATTTTTTTTCCTTTTCTACAGAACCATACCAGTAAGTGATTTTTTTTCAGATTGGACATAATTAAAGATAACTAAAAGTTCACTTTGGTCAACCCATTTTTTTCTTACTTCAGCCATTTTAATGTTATTTTCAGGTGTAATTAATTATTTCTTTAGCTTACACTTCAAGTATTTTGTTCTGACACAGTATCAACAATATACATCTTGTATTGATACTAAATTTGATGCAAGTTCGAAATAAAATCGTGCTTTAGAGCAAAATAGATTTAATTAAATATTTAATTTAAAATGAATATATTATTTTTCTAAGCTTTATTCAAATCTCTTGGCCTAATCTCTAAAATTCTCTTCTCCTGATTACAGATCTTTTTTGTATTCTTTAGATTTCTAGTCTTTAACTTGACAAAGGTAGTGTGCTAATAGAGACAATACCATTAGGATTTTTCTACCTTTTCTTCATTTTCATCCGTAAGACAGAGGGAATTCTGTTGTCTGAAGCAGTAGACATTTACTATGGAGACTAAATATGGTTCTATTTGAAAATGATATATTGGAATGTTTGCTAAGAATGGGTTTAGCACATATTTCTAATGCTATGGATAGTGTTTCATGACCGCATGAATCCTTTTTGTAGGGTTTATCTGTGACAATTTCATAATCTGTCACTAAGGGGATTGTATATACAAATGCATTAATTCTTTGTTTGAGGATCTTATGACCATCCTAAATATGGGATCCTGCAGAAGAGTCCTGCCTAATCATGTGTTTACAAAGTTTATGTTTGTTTGCATACTGTATGGTTGCCAAAATGTCTGGATTTGGGACTGTGACTGCACAACTGAGAGATGACCTGTGCTATTTTCCATTCAGTAAAGATACTCTATGGTTTGCTGTTCCCAGAAAAGTTTCTCTCAAGATCTTTTTTTTAGGCTATTGTAAGGTTTCCTCAAGAATAAATAATAAAAAACACTTCACATTATAATTAAAAGGTTTTCTTGTTATAAACCTTTCAGATGTTTGAGATTATTTTAAGAGCAATCTCAACTGTATAACTAAGGCACCTACTAATTTCTTTATTTATTTGATTTTTTTTTATAATATCTCTATTCTTGGAAAGCATTTCCCATGTTTTGTTACTTATATGTATCCCAAAACTAAGAACAAGTACAGGAAAAAGCATTTTGCAGATCTAAAGTACTCTTGATCTTTATTACAAAAGTAAAGTTTGATCTTTATTACATGTCATGGGTTAAGATTGGCCCCCCCTGAGCGTTGGAGGCTCAGAGGTGACTGGGTGCCAGGGCAGCGTTCCCTGGAGAGCCAGTCACCACTCATCTTGTTCGCTTCTGCTAAAAATCATATATACACAGCCACTGGAAGCTGCTGGCAGTTTCTGTTGGTGTCTGCTGCGTGTAGGTGGAGAAGAAGGCTAGGGGGTGGCTGGGCTCCTTCTTCCCCCCACTCCGGGGGGGAGAGGGGAGCCCTGTGGCCCCTCAATTCTGCTTAGGCCAGAGTTAGAGGCAGCATTGGAGTGAGTGTATGTTTGTGAGGGATGCGACTCACAAACAACTGGTAAGTGAGAGAGAGAGAGAGAGACAGGCCTTGCAGCCAGGCCCTCTTCTTCTTCCCCCCCCCTTTGCAGCCAGGCTGTAGAAGGGGGCTATTTTTCCCCTTCACTGTTTAGTGGGAGTGGTGCAAGGCTCAACATTGAAGCAGAGCCAAGTGGATGGGCTGATAATGAAGCAGCTCGGCGCTAGGGAAAAGAAT
>NW_021939396.1:18514487-18561868 GCF_001715985.3 Manacus vitellinus
GCCAGGCCCTCTTCTTCTTCCCCCCCCCTTTGCAGCCAGGCTGCAGAAGGGGGCTATTTTTCCCCTTCACTGTTTAGTGGGAGTGGTGCAAGGCTCAGCATTGAAGCAGAGCCAAGTGGATGGGCTGATAGCGAAACAGTTCAGAGCCAGGGAAAGGAATCCCAGGTGAAATTGGAGACGGGCCAACAGAGAGACGCTCAGGAGTTGCCCTGCCGAGGTTTGACCAGGGGCAGCCGAAAACTGACTTGGAAGACGCGTACGTTGATAAGCTACACTACAGCAGCCTACAGAACCAAGGTATGAGACTGAGAGAGAGATCACACAGCAGAAATGACACAGGACCAAAGAGAAAAGGGTTCAGAGCTACCTTCTTGGACTTCGTGAGGAGGGAAGGACTTCCACAAACAGTTGGAGCTTGGTGAGGGGGAGCGTTTGGGTCCCCGAACACTCCCACGAGAGAGAGACTGGTTACTTATCAGCCTAAAAAGGCTTTTCCTGGACTAAAGTTAAAAGGAGAAGCTTCGAAGGGACTGATAGAAGTGTAATAATATATACACAGTTGCTTTTATTTTGTACAGTATATTTATTTGTGTAAATAAATGTAAATACTTCCCGCTTCCCCTATAGAAGCCTCTGGCCTGAAAGTTTGCTCTTTGGTGTTAGGATAAATTGTGGGAAGGGGTGGGGAAGCCTGGAAATTGGATTTTGGATTTCTAATGTGGGTCAAACTACCACATTACACTAAAAGCATTTGGCATAACACAGCATTTTTGTAGTGGGCATTGAGTAACATGATTATGGAAGAAAATGAGAAATGAACGGATGTGTTTTGCTGTAAAGTTATACAGGTTTCAGCTCAGAGACAACAAGCTGACTTTCTTTGCCCTTATTTACCATGTAACCCAAGTATATTAAAACACCATGTGATCTCCTCCTGCTCTAATGCTAGCTTGTACCTCATTAAATTTACTGGCATTTATGCAACTTTCACATTTCAGTGTAAACAATTCTAGAAAGACATATCACATGATTCTGTAAGAAAATAAAAGCAATTTTCAAGTATTAGAAATTACTGCAATTAACAGCAGATTTTTTTCTTTCAGCTCTGACATCACTGTGAATTCTGTTTACATGGCAAAAATAATTTCGGATAATCTTTTGCAGACATGCTTTCCATCTTTTCATATAAACTCTTAACTACATTGCATAGGTCAAGTGATTCTCTCCCAAAATATTCATAGGATATCCTGAGCTAGAACAGACCCACAAGGATCACTGAAGTCCAATCCTGGCCCTACATGAATGTGCCTCAAAGCATTGTCCAGATGCTTTTTGAACTCTGTCAGGTTTTGTGCTGTGATCACTTCACTGGGGAACTTCTTCCAGTGCCCAGTCACATTCTGTGTGAGGAACCTTTTCCTAATATTCAACCTAAACTTCCCCTAACACAGACTCATGCTGTTCCCTTGGGTCCTGTCACTGGTTACCAGAGAGAAGAAATCAGTACCTGCTTGTGAGTACCTTCCTCGTGAGGAAACTGTGAACCAAGAAGACCCTCAGTCTCCTCTTCTGTAGGTTGAACAAACCAAGTGACCTCAACCACACCTCATATGGCCCTTTACCATCTTCATTGCCCTCCTTTGGATCCTCTCTAATAGTTTTATATCCTTCTTATATTATGGAGCCCAATACTGGACACAGGACTCGAGGTGAGGCCACACTAGTGCAGAGCAGAGCAGGACAATCACCTCCCTCATCCAGGTGGTGATGCTTTGTCTGATGGACTCCAGGACACATTTGTCTCTCTGGGCTGCCAGGACACACTGTTGACTCATATTCCACTTGCCCTTGACCAGAATTCTCAGGTCCCTTTCCACAGTGCTATCTCTAGCACTTCATTCCCTAGTCTGTGCATACAACCAGGGCTGCCCCATCCTGGGTACAGAATGCAACACTTGTCTTTGTTAAACTTCATACAGTCGGTGATCACTCAGCCCTCTGATTTGTCTAGGTTTCCCTACAGGGCATATTATAATGTAGAGTTTATATGATTTCTGCAGGGCCTATATTATAAAGTAGAGTATAAATTTTTCAGCATCCATCTGACACAACTCATGGCTCATCCAGTAACCAAAGTCTTCAAAACCATGCTGCTGTAGGAGTTTTTATTGGTTCTCCTAATTACAATTTGCAGCCTCTATTGTACATGCTTAATGGTCTGTCACACTTTTTTTCTTGTTCATTCAGTTGTACTCGTTTTATGTAGTGGTTTAGAGGACTTCCTACCAACACAAGCGTGGGGAAATTATTTTTAATCATGTACCTAAGAGTTTTTTAACTGAAAGCTCAGCATTCCATTAGCATTCAGATCCAGTGAATCTGTAGCAGTTATAGGAGAGAATGCCAACCACTGAATTATCAATACCAATTCAGTTCATATCCCACGTTTTTCTTACAGGTCCCTTAGATTAATCCTGATTGACCTCAATACTAAATGGCTCTGATACTTGGCAAGACCACAAACCATAGAAGTATGACTTGGCAATTCATATAATGGGCAGCTGATTTTTAAGGCTGTTGAAATAAAATATAAAAAAGAAGCATCGATACATTTTGCAATACGTTGTATTCCAAGAAGAATGCAGCAAGTAGACTTTTAGGAGTTTTATGAGATTAAAAATTCTGCAAATTAAAGTAGAACATATTTTTTTAAGTTTTGGAAAGGAGATACTGATGGATCACAAACCAAAATACTTTTCAAATTTATTGGTAATCAGAACAGTCACAGTAAGGCACTTCTTAGAACTTGCATGTTCTTATAACTCTATCAAGACAAATGATTGGCGATGAAAATATTTTAAATTGCCTTGTAACTGTGGGCAATTGTGGTGGGTCTGACTGAGCTGGAATTTATTTCCCCATAGTAGTCCTCACAGTAATGTGCTTTGCATTGGTAGCTAGAGGAGTGTTGATAACACACCTGTGTTTTGGCTGCTGCTGAGCACAACACTGTAACATTCCTTCTTCAGTCGAGGGCGAGATCCTGGGAGGGGACACAAGTAGATCAGCTGACCCACACTGACCAAGGGGATATTCCACACCATACCACCAACCCTATAAAAGCTGAGGCAAGGAGCAGGACCGGAGGCACTCACTGTCTCCGATGGCTGCCAGCTGACAACCGTTACGTGTGCTGGAGCCTGGCTTCTCAGAGAAGTGCTTTGCTGCCTATGGGAAGTAGAGATTAACTGCTAGCTTTTGCTTTCTTTTTTTTGCATAAATATAAACAGCCTTAACGCAACCCATGATTTGTTTTGTTTTCCCACCTTACTCTCCCCTGTCTGGCTGGGAAGGGGAAGGATAGAGTGGTTGGGTGGGCACCTGGAGTTCAGCCAAGTTGAACCCACCAGCAATGCAGCTGTGAGACTGTGTTTCCTATCCCATGTTCCATTGATGTTGCTAACCAAGTTCTGTTTCAAAATCTCTGACTGGCAGTAATTTAATCAAGATGACTACAGTTAAATCTCTA
The DNA here is from genome assembly GCF_001715985.3 of Manacus vitellinus. Classification (NCBI taxonomy): domain Eukaryota; kingdom Metazoa; phylum Chordata; class Aves; order Passeriformes; family Pipridae; genus Manacus; species Manacus vitellinus. The sequence goes on from NW_021939396.1 coordinate 18,518,017, forward strand.
AAACCAGAGACAAGTATAATTTACTTCAAAGTAGACAGACCTGTAAACTGAGCAGGCTTGATCTTGAAACTACTGGAATAAAATAGTATGCAAAAATATGGGCCACTGATATTTTACCCCATGTCAGTTTGTCTTCAGTAAAGTGCATATACTAGGGGATAATAAGGCCATGAAGAATCTTCTTATATTTTTTCTGATGAGAATCCCAGTTCTGTTATTCTATTATTCTTTGTAGCCTTATGCAATAGTCACATTACAGCCATACACATTCATATTATTTAAAAAAATAGGTTATTATTTGTAAGGTCAGGCCAGTATTTTGGGTGTAACTTTTAATGACCTTTGCTACACTTAATAGTATATTTTATACAGCAATGACACTCAAAGGAAGAAACAGAGTGGAAATCAGTACAGCTTTCAAATTAAGTAGATAATGACATTAACATCTGCGGTGTAAAACAAGGAGAGCACAACTCCCAGTCTCAATTTTTTTGAAATTAGGTCACATCATAGGAGAATGAAAACCCTCTTCTAAATGATACATCTGAATGTAACAGTACTTTTTCATATCCTATGGTTATTCAAGATAATTTAGAATAAGTAGAACTTTATTTGTCATTTAAATATGCACATTAGGGCTGAATACCACAAAGAAATCACTATTCACATTCCACTCAAGAGCAGAAACATTATCCCATAATTCGTATGGAAATTTGTACCTGAAAAACAACCTCAAGATTCATTGAGTCCCTACCGTTGCTATGTTTGGCTATATTAAGCACCAAAATAAAAGTCCATTAGTTCATTTTTATTTTTTTATATACAATTCAACAACAGATGTAAATGTCAAATGCTGTAAATAATATAAAACCTGGATACAAATAATAATGAGAAAATACCTTCTTTTTGTACAAAACTGGCATGCATTTCAAGGGTACTTAAAATAATCAATCACCCAAAAAAGATGTGCTTGGTATGGTGCTGAGTCTTGCAGGACAGGGACTCAGCACCCTACCAATATGATGATGCGTAAAACAGAGGAAAATTGTCTGTCAACAACTCACATATTGATAGTGAGGAAATATTTTCTGGGTGTGAGCAAGAGGGGATGGAGGGCTATGCAGTCTACCTTTGCCATCATCCAGTGCAGCAGAGGCGGGGACTGACCTTGGAGGGGGCAGCAGGATCGTGCGCTGCTGCTGTGTCCTGGCTCGCAGGTGCAAGGCCCTTTAGTCTCCCTCTCTGATAGGTGAGCTTGCGATGACAGTCCAGCACCTTTCAAAGCTTCAAGTACTCAACAATATGCTCAGATAATATTTTAATGACTTAAAAAAACTTTTAGAAGCAGTCCGCTCTGAAGGAATGTCTATGGGCAGATGGCAAGTGTTGTCAACATTAAAATTCATTTAATGTTATTTTATTAAAGTAACAAAAATTCCCATGGAATTTGTATTATTTCCTGTCAGGAGATGTGCAAACACAACAACAAAATCAGAGCATGATTAACAGTTCCTTATTTTGCTTTAAGTTAATTCACATTTTGCCATTGATGCAAGATATTTTTCTCTCTGAATTCCCCACCTCTGAAAGGGTGTAAAAACAGCTGCTACTCACAGGGTTGTTGTGACTAAAGATAGTTAAATTATTTCCCTGATTTGACAAAGCAGGCTTTGTTTATTTAGGGCAAATCATTTGCAAACAGAGTTTGCGCTTCACAAATATATTCTCTGTTCATAATTGTTTAATGAGCAACATTTACAAACAAAGACCAGTGGTGGGGTTGGCTGTGACAGATTTCCTCTGCATGAGGTTTCTGCTGAGTTGTTGGTCATTTTAGCCACACCATTTTGCTTTTGCTCTTTTTAGCAACTCAAGGGATTTAAAGAGGAAATGACACCTATTAAGTGATGACAGTGAGAAACAGGTGTGTTTTCCCACATGATGGATCTCTTTTTATTCAAAGCTCATAGTATTTTTCAGTTCCCTCCAAGAACCAGCATAGGTCTTGATGGACATCACTGAGTAGCACTGAGGGCCAAAAAACTCAAAATAATCCACAGAAATACCAGGAAACACATCAAGAACTAACAAACAGAATCACTGTTTACAATCTAAGTAACATTTGTGAGCTTTGTCTTGCATTATTTCCTGAGCTCTCACTGCTACCATGAGAATAAATAGAACATGTAGTAGATGCATACTACCATTATCTTTTTAATATATCACACTGTTTTGGGTTTTTTTAAAACTTGATAATATTTTATTCTTTTTCTAAGCTTATTTGTCACAATGTAAAGAAATGCTTTTTATAAATACTATTAGCATGGTCTTTCTTGGGAGTCCCAGCTAAACAGTGAGCACCGCTGTTTGATGATAACATATGATAACTCCCAGTATTTATTCAGGATTCAGTCCCTACTACTACCATTTGCAGGCCAATCTCCGTCTTTTGACCTTAATCTCCTTCCCTGTCACTTTTCCCCATGAAAAGAAATGTTAGGAAAAGCAGAAAATGAAAGAGAACTTTCAAATTTCCATCAAACAAAAAAGCAACAACCAAAAAACCCTTCATCCTTCTCTCGTTATGGTTTGTTGAATCTTCCTTTGTCTTGTTGTATAATAGGAATAATGTTCATGGCACTGGAGTATACACACAATAAATAGCTTCTATGGTTATCAAACACCTCAGCTTCACTTCAGTATTTAATCACCCACAAAAGCCATTTCTTTGCCTTGTATACTTCTCTGCCACAAACATTATCCTGTAGCTAACATACACCCTGGAGTGCCAGACCTTCATTTTGCACTCTGAAAACTGAATTGGAAAAATGAAAACCCAAACCCTCAGTTTTTAAAATAACAGTTGAAAAGTTAAAAAGAGGGTAATAGTAATCAAAATCCCCATGCTCCCATTGATGTAGTAGAGAGAAAGGGATGTCTTAAGTGGTCTCCCAAAATTACCTGCTGGAAGGACTCCAAAGAAAAAGCATAGTTATGATAGGCATATGCTAGCAAATTATGATAATAACTTTGTTCTGGGAGGAATTAACTTTTCTCCCATGTTAGAAATAACCCTAACAGAGCCAACAATGTTCTTCATAACGCAACTTTAAGAAGTTTCTAACAATAAATATAAATGGTTCTCTCAAGCTGCTTTGACAGACCTAAGATGTTAATGACCTGAGAAGCATAAAGAAATGTAATATAAAATTAATATTCCCCTAGTTTATCTTCCCTGCCTTTTCCACATCCCTCTCTTCATATCTCCTCAGGTTGCCCGTTAAGCTGTAGACAGCACTGAGGAGCTCCTGAGATCCTCAAAACTGCTGAGCTTATTTTATTCTCAGGCAGTTCTGTATTAGCAAACTGTATGATCCCAATCAGTCCAGCTGTCCTCTTCATTTATCTCACCTATGACTGTCTACCAACAGTATTTGGTCAACTTAAATTATTCCACTTCCTGGATGGGTATGTGTGTGTGCCTTCTAAGTACTTAAAAGTAAAAAAGGGGGAGTTGAAAGAGAACTGAGCCTTTGGGAAAGTGAGACAATGAATACAATGTTCTCCATTAATGTCAGAAAGCAAATATTCTGAGACAGTAATAAGACAAAGCAAATGTGTCTGAAGAGAAAGAAGAAAAAAACTGAAGGAAGAATGGAAGGCCGACAAAAAGAGAAAGATAATGGAACCTCTACAGAGGAAAAGCAGTAAAGTAGTTGGGTGACCAGAGAAATTAATGTATCAACAACTGGAAGAGAGGTCGTGCTATAAAAACAGAATATGACAGAAAAAGAAGGAAAAACTAAACAAATTCCACAGTGACTGGAAGTAGAACTGAAGTTTAGTAAGAAGTGAAAGGCATTGTAATACTGGAAAGAGGGACAAAGAATTGGAAATGAGAAAGGGAAGGTCAAAAGAGAAAGGATGAAAGAAAAAAACTAGACAGAGGGAAGAACAAAGAAGCTTATGTTTGGCTGGTGGATGTATTTTTCAGTGCTTTGGCCACTGTGAAATTATAAAAGTGAAAACCTGGGGACTAGTGTATTATACATTCTGTTGTATAAGCTTGAGTTGGACGAGAAACACCATGTAAATGAAAGCAGAGAGTCCTTGCACTAAAGCTTACCTCTTTTTCTACATGCTTTTGATTTAATCTGAATTTGTTAATGTGATATAAAGGAAAGAACTATAAGGTGAAGCAGAAAAATGAGTGAGCATGCACTGGTGCATGTTAGCAACCTTCCCCTGATTCTTTAGGAGGAATTAAAGAGAAGAGTTAGTGTCTTTTGCATGCACGAGAAGGGAGGCTGCTCCAGATCCAAAACACAGCATAGGAAACACTTCAGGTACAGATATTGTTTGAGCTGTTTCTTCTAGAAAATGTCCCTTTTAGCGTGAAGTTGTTGGAACGTTACTCAAATAAACTTTTCGATTTTAATTTCCGGTATCTGTGGTGCCATGTTTGGTCTTAATATGAGGCTCACAGAGAAAGACTCATTATAAGAAGAAGGTCGCACATTTACTGTGTTAGATAATATAATGCATTGCAGCTTTACCAGTCAGTCTTCAGAAGACTAGGAGGGAGACAGGGGGGTGAAGTCAGGAATACGTCAATTCAGATATACTATTGAAAGGTTAATTTTAATTAAAGATATCAGCAGGTGGAGAGAAGGATTTACACCAGGTAGTCACACTGCTGCCTCTCCTGCACAGTACATATCCAGCTACAGGAAACAAGGAAGGAAGTCATCTCCAGGGGGAAGTGAACAGAGAGATTTATTTGCTGCTGTGTTGAACTTTGCCATATAAAAGCATCCTGCCATCTAATGGAGTTCCTGGTCCTGATTTGGCCAGTTCTCAGGGGTCCCCTGAGCAGTGAATAGGAAGGGGTGGGTATGAAGAATTACATTCATGAAAGCAGAATGATGACCTTTTTAAAGAGTGGGTTTTATTTATATTCATCTCATTCAAATGTCTTTAAAAAATCACATTACAGAGTCATTTTCTTGCCTTTATCCATTCACTGGCCTAAATAAATATTGCATTATGTCATATAGATTCATGTTATAGACAGAGGAAGTCCAATTGCAGGTCACCTTGTAACCAAGGGCATTCTCTGGGGAACCAAAAGATGTGACATAAGGACCACACAGGAAGGGAAGATTTAAAGTCGGACCTTTCACAGTCCAAATTAACAAAAAACCGACTGAATCCTTAGGTAAAAATGGGGGTGCAGTTACTCTCTCTTCCTCTTTTTAAGTGTTACCTGAGCCTGCTAGGTCCAGCCCTGCTGATGGCATAAGCAGAGGAAGACTAACCTGTGGCAATTTAAGGCAGGAATAGTGAGCCTAGGTGCTTTGGCCTCTCTGGATTTAGGAGTTTCTTACTTTTTCAAGGTGTCAGGGAAGCTGAGGTACCTACAGGATTAGACAAGGTGACACAATATCATTAGATACCAGCAGTACCTAAATGTTGGACTTTGGTGCCAAAGGAGGCATTGTGATCCTTAAGTTCCCCTTATAAACTGAGCGCCATGTTTTGTATCCCACAAAACTGCTTCTGTCAGCATCCTTGTTTCTTTCAGAAATGTTCATTTTGATTGGGTTTTTTATATAACCTGCTTTATATTCTTTGTTGCTTCTATAAACTTATAAAATTGCCCTATTTTATAGAAATGTAAGTCACTTAAGTCAACTAACAATATTATCTCCACTGAATACACTCAGGATGAAAGCGCTGTATAAGCTTTAACCCTTTATGCCAGCCTCAGGTTATTATCCTTACTTATTTAACTCACAAGCTGAAATAACTTCCTTGTCCTGAGCCATGCACTTGTCTTCTTCTGATGCAGCTTTAATAGCTTTCGTTTAGCATTCACAGTTTTTTTAGCATGTTATAAGTGGAACTGGAAACATGTCCTCTCATTTACTAGACACTCTGCTGATTTCAGTGACTTAGAGCTTAGCCAAATTTCATCTGTTTGAGATAAAACAATGCTTGCCTTCTGTCTACCCTAGGCTGGATTCCTTGAGGCTACATCCAGCGAGGCTAAATTGAGCCCTGTTTTACTTATATTGAAAAATACTGGTGTCACTGTTCTCAAGGATGTCACCTTTTCACTGAGGCACAGACTATGGCTTGGACTAAGTAATCTTTGTATCCAGCCTACGGGCAAGATAAAGCCAGCCTGCATAGGACTGCCTGTTGTTTCAGCTTGATTTGTTGTTGAAAGTCAGACCACTTAAGTGGTAATATATACCAGTGTAGGTAATGAAGGTGGGCAAGCAGGATACCCAATCTCCATGTTTTCTTCCGTGGTCTGCTCTCCAACTGAAGTGTCACAGTCACCACTATAGGAGGGCGGAACTGATGTGGGAATAAGTCCTCATTCTTGCAAATGTGCAGCCAAGGCAAATTTTGTGGTCTCAGGTCTCCAATGGAACTGTGCAAAACAACTCTTCTACAAAATTTGTCCCATTTCTTGCTGGGACCTGCATGCACTGCTGCTCTCCAAGATGTAGGCTTCAAGGATCATGTCAGGGAGGTCACAAGTAGCTGCATCCAACCTTTTGTGTGATCAACTGAAATAAGAGCTGTCATGGACTTGAGCGCAGATCTCAGGATGAAACAATGGCACCAAGTGACTCACCAGACCAGGGGTGACAGGTCAGATGACTGTGTGAAGAACGGACATGAAATTACATTAGATATTAGGAAGAAATTCTTTACTATGAGGATGTTGAGGTACTTGAACAGGTTGTCCAGAAAAGCTGTGGATGCCCATCCCTGGAAGTGTTCAAGGCCAGGTTGGATGGAGGTTTAAGTGACCTGATCTGATGGAAGGTGTCTCTGCCCATGAAAGGGGGGTTGAACTAGATGATCTTTAACATCTCTTCCAACCCAGGCCATTCTACTATTGTATGATTAGGACTACAGAGAAAAGTGTTGGACTAAAGCAAAATGTATTGCATAAAGTGGCAGGATTATTGAGTGATGCTGGACAATCACTTAAATCAGACTTTTCACAAGATGTGAATAACTATATTTTATTAATTTCCCGGGTCCTAATTTCAAACTGGGATGTTTGATTAGTGGAAATGGTAAACATTTATGTCTGACCAAAATGAAAGAGGGTTTGAACGTGTGCAGGGATGCCACAGAGTCTTCCCAAGGACTCAAAAAAATCAGATTCTAGGTATACCTGGTTGAGAGTCCAAAATTAGAACAAGTTTTCTATTTTCATCAAAATTTGTTTCATCATTAGCCTGGAAATAATAACAGCACCATAGCTACCCACATGATGAGACTTATTGAGAACAAACCCCACTTCCTGAGAAAAACAAATTATTCGAAGCACTCAGATGCACTGCTGGCAGGGCAGGATTTGTAGGAGGCACTTCATGGCACGCACTTGGTGGTGTTGGATCTCCGTGTTATGCCACTGCAGCAGTTGCACATCTCTCCCTGCCCCTACTACAGCTATCCTACTAACAATGAGCACCATACATGAACCCAAAAATGACTGACTGTCTTCTGGGAAGGTATGAAAAGGGTGCAATAAATATAGTCTCACAGCACACACTGAGCAATGAGGAGACAACAAAATACAGAACAAAAGCTTGTGAAGTGGGGGTTGTCCATCAGGTACGATGGATGAGGTAGGGCTTTGTGTACAGCTCAATGTCAGCCATGCAGTTAAGGGCTGTACTAGAATCAATGCAAAAAATGAGCCAGATCAATGACACCCAACCTATCTTTTCTAGCATTTGAGTAGCTGATTCTGAAAACCTTAATGAAGTTCTTGCAAAGCCTTTCTTTGTGTGTATGTGCATGTATTTATGAAATTAAATACTTCACTCAGTCATTTTTAAAAGCTACTTTTCTTCCTTACTTTTTGCATATATCTTTAATCTTCATTTTTATTTAAAATTATATGAAAAAAAATCCTGATATCAATGATAATGGTACTTTATTAAAGAGTATTTTCTAAAGATGACACCTGATATTTATAGTGTCTGCATTCATTGTGGTGGCATTATAATACTGTAATTACTTGATATAATAAAAGGTATTATTTCTCTGTGTAAATCTCACCTGAATCCAAGTAACCAATTTGGCTCATTGATTTTTTCTACCAGGAGTATCCATCCACCAATGATTTCCTGTAAATCTAAACTATGGTAATAAGGAAGCCAGGCTGTGTTCCTTATTTGTTACCTTCATCAAAGGCAAAGTATAACATCAAGTATAACATTTAACCTTATTATCTTTAATTCAGTGTTAAATTTATAATAACATTCATGAAGATGTTTAAGTTGAACACATGACACTAGACTCAGATTAAAACCATCAGCAAAAAATCAACATATTATTGGTTTAATCCAGAGTAACAAAAAGGAGTTCAGGCTGTTGCAGAAAACTTGCAAAATCAGCCTAGAAATAGATGGGAAATTTTAAAAATGCAGAGAACAAAAGTGAGTGTTGGTGCAAACAAAGTACTGCAGTAAAGCTAGAATGCATTCAAGTTGCAAATACCAAAATGCTTTCTTGAGTAAGAAAGATAAGCGAGGTTTTGTGCTTCTGTTTATTGGGATTGTGTTGATTAATGCAAGAGGTTTTGGAAAAACCATGTAAGATACTACATTTAAACAGGAAACAGATGGCCCTTAACTGGGCATGCAGGTGAGGAAACAGTGGCTTCCTAATTTCACTGAGCCAGCAAAACAAGAAGAAACGTAATGCCCTCTTTGTTCCCTTCAGTCCAGTATGCACTGGATATTACTGGATAGATATTACTTTTTAGCTTTTTAAAATGTATTTGATTTTTTTTACAGACACTTCTAACAAGATTACACTCTGACCATGGGCTCATTTCTAATGAGTAACCTTCCTAATCATGAGCTTTTTCAGAGATGCAAAACATTCCTGCTGAATTACACATATGGTGGCACTAAGGCAAACAACAGAAATCTGTGCAAAGTTAACTATTTGCAAGGCATGATGGGCCTGGAAGAAACCACAATAATTTATAGAATGCATTAAAACTGGATTGCAAGGAAATTTATGATAGGCAGACGCACAATAATAAAAAAACCCACAAAGATTAATTAACATAAAAATTCTAGCTGTCATATTTCTCTAAGTAGAAATAATTGCAAGGCAATTTTATTTCACTGAATGAACCTCCAAACGGGCACAGAATAAAGTCAACATGAAAATGAAAGTCACCTTTAGACTAGTAAAAGAACAGGTCACAAACTATCTGGGTGGGCTGGTAGTAATGCAATTTCTTTGTAAAATGCAACTGCACTAGCAACAGTATGAAGTTAAGGACATAAGAAAATGTAAAGCATTTTTTAAAATCTATTTTTCTTGCAGTTTTTAAAATAAAAAGCAGCCTTAAAATAAATGAATGGAGTAAGGAGAGGAAAGAAGATTATTTTTTTTCTTTTTAATGACAGTTAGAGGGTGATTCTGTATGAAAAGTATTATAATCCTGATGTGTATAAAAACATACATATATGTTTACTACACACAAATATACAATAATCAAACACAGAAGGCCATATCTGAGGTAAAAAAATGGAAAGACACCAAGTTTCGGAGTCAAAGAGGAACTTCTCCCAGAATTTTGAGTTTACTCTCTTTTGCATCACTCTGAATCAGGAGGAACCCCATTGAAGCCAGAAAAATCCCATCTCTCAGAGTGGATAAGGGGAAAGATGAACATGTTCCTCTGTCTGACCTGGAAAACAAAACCTATCTTATTTAAGTCACTCTGCATCTGCAACCTGTGAGTACAGATATCAGATATCATTAATGACAGTGAAGTGGGAAGTGGGATGTTTTATAGAGAAAAAGTCTGTGACAGAGCACAGCTTCTAGTGGTGTGCAAGCACTGCAGAGGCTGACCTGTATGCCTTGCTTTCATCCTCTCTAATTAAGCCAGACCAGATACATTCCTTGTTGAAATTGATAGCTGGTGGCAGATCCAAATGAATTTTCACATATTTCTGGTGATGTACAATACAGTCCTGTTGTTTATGCAGCATCATGTTCTACGCCAACATGATGCACCATACCATGTGAGATTCTGGCAAACTTACAAAGGGGAGCGGGAACAATTTTAATAGTTTTCTTTCAGATTGGATGGTAGGTATCTGATCTAAATGTTAGGTGATTTCTCTTGAAGTACCTATCAGTAAAGGCTGATGATTTAAACATCTCCAAATACTTTTAATCTTCAGATATGTTAGTGCCAAGTTCTTTTTAGTGAATATAATGGATTTCAATGTTGAGAGCAATGAAGAGGGTGGGGTTTTCATATACGTGCAGCTCCAAGCATCTTTATTGTCCTTTGAAATGTAGTAGAACAAAGCTGCTTTCTTCTCTGATTTAGCCAAATTGAAGAGTTTACTAAAGGTTTATTTACACTTAGACTCATTTGGAGGCATATTTCTTCCCCTACATTGTATCTGGATATAATATTGTAGTTAGGAAATCCAAAAGGATTTTGTCTACTGTTCAAGGTCTATTTTTCACTCATTACACTAACATTATCATCAATTCTTAGTTAGCTTTTTATACATAAATATTTTAATTGGATTCCAGTTCCCAAAATTTTCACCTAAAATTTTTCTATTTATGTATTATATATTTTTGACTTTTTTCATTTATGTTTCATAATTTGATTGAAAGGCTAATACTTCTAACAAGAGAAAAGGGGCATGGTCTTGTGGCTAGACCACAAGGCCAAAAAGAGAAGTGTGTATGAAATAAGCCTCTGATTTTGTAACTTACATTTCCCCTCACATATCTGGTCCATCAGCATAGTTTCCCCATCCTATCATGAACCTCCAGCTTCCTTCTTCTGGCTTCTTATCCTGTGAGTTGCACTTTCTTGGATTTCATTAATGTCACTTAAGAGTGAGTGCATTTTAGACTGCAAATCAGAAGTCAAATATATTTACTCTTCTATCACAATTGGGTTCTTACCTCAAGTTTTCCAGTCTTTCAGACTAGTGTGTTACTACCCACTTCACAGAACGTCTGTGATATTGAAATAATTAATTTTTGTTATTAAAGCACATATGGGAGCAGTGATGATGCCTCTCTCACCCATGTGCCTCCTAAGACTGCACCTTCAAAAAACAGACTTGCAAAAAAAAATCTCTGACACCTTGTATGACATTAAAGCAGCAAAGCACCGATCTCTGTATAAAGTGCCACATTTTCAAAATCACCTCACCAATCAGCAATTTCTAAAATTTGGCCTCACTTACATGAACTGAGTTCTTTGATGGACCGTTCTGATTTGTATTGAATGTGCACATTAATCAAACATGTAGAGTGTGGCATGCTGACAATACTTTGTTCTGTAAAAACGTATCTGTGCTGATAATGCTTGAGTTTGTTTTGCTCTGAACCAGCTGTGAACTCACGCTGCCGGGTGTGAAGCAGGTACGAGATGATGCCAAATCAGAACAGCCTTTATTTTATATCCACTTTCAACCAGTGATGAACCTATGCAAGGAACAAAAATACATGTGCTCTAAACTAGTCTAAATCTTGCATATGTTTACATGTCTGTGCACGTTTGTTTTGTAGAAGGATGGAGCGTGGTGGGAGGCTGTGCAGGTTTGTGCTACCACTTCTCGATGCAGGGCTCAGCAACTGAGCAGCTGAACAAAACCAGACTGTTCTGAAACGGGAGAAGCAGTGACTACTTAAAATGAAAAAGATAAATATCATTAACAGGTTCCTTAGGGCAAGCTCAGGGTAGAGTGAAACAGCCATGTAAGTTGTAGTAAATAAAGAGAATGTCATTTGTAAGTCTTATAAATACAATACTATTAATAACTTCGGTAATAAATAAAATGTGCTGTACTATCTTCAATGGTTGCACACACTGAGACTATTATTTTTGGTGACTAGTTGTAAAGATTCCAGTGCATTGCTGAAATAACAGCTGAAATAACTGAAATGAAGCATCTGGGTAGTGAGGAGGCTTTTGCTTCTCCAGGCTTCCTTTTGCTGCCTATTGTTCAGCAATTTTTATAGACCTTGTAAAAACTGGAATTCCCTATCTTACTAATGAGACATTAGCATGCAAAATGGGGTGATACAAAATGCAATATTTTTATGAAATGAGCTATATTCCTGTAATCTTCACAACAGTAATATTCCTTGATCATATCCACTACATGATTTTACCTTGCCTGACATTGGATTTGTAATGTGGCAAAATTAATGCATTAAGACAATAGTTTAGCAAAAACCATCTAAAAATTCGCAAATAAACTCAAACTGAAATATTATTATCCTTTCATGCTGTGTGGTGTTTTTAAATACATTAAAAAATCTTTAATTTGTTTAGTTTTTTTTCAAAATATGATTCTAGGCTTTAATGCAGAAATAAGAGGAGATCATGAATGCTGAAAAAATATATCCATCTATACTCAGAAAATTTGAGAGAGAAAGAAACAAATAAAAGCTTGGTAGTGCTTTGTAAATTGCAATAAGCAACTCAAGAAACATTGAAAATAGAAGCAGCAGTGGCATATGCAGTATTTGAACATCCTATCTTTTGTGACTATGCCATCAAAGTCCAATACAAACACAGTATGCTGTACCTAGAGAATCACTTGGTGCAAAAACACTACATATTTTACAATCTAGATGTTCAGTTATGATGAATGTCAACAAAAGTAGGCACAAGAATGACCCTCCTGACTGCACTTCAAAATCTTGCCAAGAAATGTATTCCCTATACTGCCATAAACAATCTATTTGCCTTCATTGTCTACTGATAAACATTTCCTATCCATTCTTTTGAAGCACGTAATATTGACATACTCTGAGATAACAATAGGTAGTCTAAAATAAAATCCATTTGGATTAACTCTTAAGTTCAGTGTCTACTTTCCTAATAAATAAAGTAATTTTGAATTGTCATAAGCAGTCATCAAATGCTGTGAAGAACTTTGGATGTTGTAACTTAAGAAACATGACTACATCTTAGTAGCATTATAATTTTCCAGTTGTGACACAGCTTTCTTGTGCAGAGCTGCTACTCCTAAACTGGTAGCATAGTCTGAAAAAAACCCCTAGGAATATTGTTGCATCAAGCAGCAGTCATAAAGTAGTTTTTTTTTTCTTAATTTAAATGGTGGAAATCAAGTCAGAGCATCCTACCATCTATCAGTAAACAACTGATCCGTAGTCTCTAAGAGATCTGTATCTCTAAACATATTATTTGTCAATCAATTTACCTAGTTTGTATTATACTAGTATATATAGTAGTATTATACCTAGTTATACTGGCCATGTTTACAATGTCAGGAATGTTTACTGAATTAAGCATAGTTGTCATGCCGATAATAGTATTAAACCATCAGTATTAATATTGACTCACTACAGTTCCCAGTCATGCTTTTAATACATGGTATCTTACCACAGATAAAAAGAACACAGTAAAAAGTTTCTATTAATATGGATTAATCATATTGTGCTATATTAAACTGATATCTAAGTCAAATGGGTGTTTCAGAAGAAAAAAGAAAAGTTCCACATACATTGACATTTCATCTCAGATTAGTGATGCGGCAACAGTTATGGAACACTAAATAAAATTTCAAGGCTTTTTTCATGTTTTATGTCGAAGGTTTTCTGAACATGTATCACATCTTGTCCAATTCATAAGAGAGGGTTAACTTTTATCACATCCTTTTTACAGTTTGAAAGAATTAAAAAACTGGCACGTATTTATTAGTCACAATTATAAAGGTGATTGTGTAAGCCAGGCACTGGGGCTCTGTGTCCATTTATTGTGATCTGCCTACCAGACTACTGTCAATAACTCAGACAATACACAGAAATACAGGTATGTTTATGACAATTTCCAAGGAGGCAGGAATAATAGTGTTGAGACTCATATTTTTTCCAGACACAGAGATAGAAAGAAATCATGAAAGGGAGAAACAAACACAAGTTCAGTTTTGTTTTTCTTCACTCTGTAAATTATAAGGGCTTATTTCTAAAAATATCAATTTTTTTACAATATTGTGTGCAATATTCATTCCAAGATATGACATTGCTAAGACATCTCTCCGAGTCACAATAGCTGAATTATGCAGCGTATTCCCAAATAAATACTCAGAGCCCCAGCACCTGCTGCTTGAAGCCTGTAAAGGAAGGCATTTGTGAATAAGGTAAAAATTTCTTGGGAAAACTGACAGTATCTCCCAAGAATCTTCAAGATGTAGAGAAAAGTGTGTCATTTTCTCACCAATAATCTACACTTTTATCTTACATGAAACAATTTTTCACAAAAAAGTCTGCACTCCTTGTATTTGATAAAGAAGAAAAATTAGAAATAGGTCCAATTTCCTTTTGAAAAGCAGGTTTCTTCTGCTTTTGATTGGCCTTTTCCATACCCTCTATACAAGAAGACAGATAATAAATATAATGATTTGTATTGAAAAGAAAACTGTAAGGATAATGGCCCAAACAGTGTAGTTTTTTTTATAATGTTACCATAGTAAATAATAGTAGCATAGATGGCATGGTTATAGTTATGGTCATGTCTGTGTTTCCATTATAAATCCTGTTTTTCACAAGTTTATAATTTCATTTTAATAAATTTTCCCTTGGATGAACTACAACATAAACGTTTCAACAAGGAGTGCTTTTCCTTTAATTTAAAAAATAAGGGGTTTTTTGTCTAGTCTTAAGCCATCTGTTAATCAAAAAGAACAATTTACTTGTTTATAACAATGTTTTGCACCATCTAACCAAAAAAAAAAAAAACAAACCTTCTTCAAATGAAGTCATGAAACCAGGCAATTGATTAACCTATAGCAAACTGTCATCAGTCTTGACTGTGAAACAAGTTTTTCTTCTCATCTGCTAAATGTATTTTTTGACTACACATATTAATACCTCCTCCAAGCCCCTATTCTGCAGTTAAGCATATGCTTAAACTCTCTCTTGAATAGGAATGCTTTCCAGAGCTCAGACCCTAGAAATATATACATATTTAATTAGATAGTAGTGCTCGAAGATAATTCAATCCTCTCCAAGCAGCATGTGGTTTTACTGACTTCTTCATGTCTAACAGCAGTGTATTTTTGCATTTGTGTATTAATGATCAAGTATTGTTTTATTTCCTCCACGCTAGTCCTGTATCTTGATGGGCACATTCCACAGCCAAAGCAAAATGATAGTTTGTTTACATGCATTCACTTGATTGGTCTGTGTCATAGCTCTGGAATTACTGAAATGCAGAGATATGTGTTAATGGGGAATATTACTCATTAAACATATTAGTAAAAAATCTATTTTACTATATACTAATATACTATAGTGGTTCACAGTACTACACTTATCTATTTTGCTTTACATGGTTAGATATTAGTGACATAATTTATTAGGGACGTAACAACAATCTAAATCTAAATATAAAAATATTTCATCATTGAATAACAGTATATAAATATCAGAGATCCATGGAGCTGCAACATTTTAAGCAGCCATGCTTAAAGGTGTCCAGAAAAGGTGTCCAGAAAAGATCTCAGTAAAAATGTCAAAGAACAAACTTGAGCAAGCACCAAGGTGCCAAAGGCCCCCAGCAAGAGCCGCTGATTATTACTCTGCAATGACCCTCCTAGTTTCTCCTTTTTAGAAAGGAAAATATTTGCTGTGCTACTCAAAGAGAAGCCAAGTTGTTTGACTGTCTGCAGCTGCCAAGTCCATCATGGTCTTCTGCAAAGCGGGGGTGGGATAACCCTGCTGAGGGGAGGTGGGATAACTTTGGTGTCATATCCAGGGGAACCAACACTGTAACAGCATTGTGCAAAGACTTCTCAGGTGCTCGGTGGATCATGAGGACTCAGTCTGTGAATACACTCTATATTCAGGGTTCTGGATGAATTATGGTCTAAAAATAGGATTCAGCTTTTATTCCTACACCCTGAACACCGGACTCATTCTTGGCCTTTATCCTGCACTAGAGCATCTGCACTTACTCATATGCAGCAGAGCTGTTGCCTTCCCACTGCTCAAAGACACTCCATGCCAAATAAAGCTGGTTTATGCCAGCTGCTGGTGCCTGTAGCTGAGGGCTCAGGGTGACTGAAAGGGGCAATGCAAGGCTATGGGGCAGCAATATGGGGGCATGAGTAGGCCATGGGACTCCCCAGACATGGTCACATCCTTCACCTCATCCTTTTCCTCTCTGCTTGCTCTGATGTGTAGTCCCAATACAGTGAATCTAATAACTAAAGAGGACACTGTGCTACGGACATTACCACTAAAAGCAGAATACTAATAAAATATAGGAACCTCCATATTACGACTTGCCTGCTTGATAAACAGCTCTACAAATGTTAATTTCTCCAATGCTGCTAGAAGTACAAACAGGACATATTGCTTCAATGCTGCTGCACACGGCTTGTGCATTTAGAGGGAATGTGTTTAGTTTAGTTTTTCTATTTATTTACTAGGGACACAAATTTTAACAACATGAAATATTTTGCTTGTATGGTATGAACACCAATAGTTTAACATAAACTATGGAAGGAATCCAGGCTGTGTTGACATATTTTATGAATGTTATGGGATGCCAGATTGGAGGTGTACATCTGTGTGGGTTGGCCAGTCATCCCACTGCCGTCTGTGTATCTGTATGCTTAAATGAATTAGCTATTATAAAAACACTGCATAAACAAGTTTAATGCTGTACACTTTTGCTGATCTAAAAGTATCTCAGTTGCAGCAAAGCAAGCTAACAATGATATTCAATTGCTCTTTCAGTACTCTCATGTAAAAAGTTGGAAAGCTGTGCACTTTAAACCATTTCATTTCCACTGCTGAGGACCCCACTCTCTCCCTTTGACTCCATCTCCCTCCACGTCATTGGCAGCAATCTTCTTGCAGCCCCTCACGGCAGAAAGTACCACTGCATAATCCTGCAGTCAAAATCATTACCCAGTGACTGCCATCCTCAAGGTCATTCAAGGTCACTGAAGTCCCTTCCAACCAGCTCAGCCTGGAGCAATGACTGCCAGGAAGCAGCGCCAGATTGCCCTGCTACCAGTGCCAGGATACCAATA
This sequence comes from Manacus vitellinus, assembly GCF_001715985.3. Taxonomy (NCBI): domain Eukaryota; kingdom Metazoa; phylum Chordata; class Aves; order Passeriformes; family Pipridae; genus Manacus; species Manacus vitellinus. Next base: position 18,535,128 of record NW_021939396.1, read on the forward strand.
TAGAAGTCAGGAGCTGTGAGATACCTTAGGGATTCCTTATACCTGAGGCCATTATGCTGGTCATCAAGTAAGACATGGGAATTGTAAAGAAATCTTTTTTCTCCTGTGTATCTGAAAATGCTACTACAACAACTCTTATTTGCTCCTTTTTTTTTAACACAGCACATGGTAACAAAGGCTTTGGCTTCAATTATTATAACATTTACATTTGTCAGACGACAAACATAGAAACCTTGGTGCTCAACAAACTTGGTAATAAGTGAGATACTCAGCACTGAAAGAAATCACAGGGAAACAGGAAAATCAAGCAGTTTCTATCTTACTGTATAAATAAATATTTATAAGCTTGGCATTATGCATCTTGTTCTGAATATGCTGGTCAAATGAAATTAAAAATGGATTAAAAGAAAAGTTCCTGTGTTTACTTAGAGAATTTGATCTTTGAGTCAAATTAGAAACAATAAAACATTTTGAACTTTATTTTCAGCTAGCAGTTTGTAGGCTAATTTTGAATTTGAATTCATTCCAAACATGATAGCTTAGATTTGCCCCAGATGGACTTTCAGTTCTGTTCAAATTGCTTGACAGCACCATAACAGCCATTTGTAACTAAGTCTGCAGAAATGGGCTGGCACTTGCAGCCTACTAGTGTTGCTGATCTTTTTGTGTGGGAAAAGCACCCATAAATCACAGCGCATTAAAAAGGCACACACATCTCAAGCAAACATCATGGAGAATCCATTGTCCTGTAGATAAGTATACAAATAAGTGCAAAGCATCACTTAAGTTTTATATAAGGCACATATTTTTTGGAAGGCAACCAATGCAGTTTCACATGCTGTACTTTTTCTAATCTGACTGACTCACAGTCTTGTGATAGTGAGATAAGCTAGGTAGGCAAATTTTTACAGAGTTGCAATTACTGAAATTGTCATTACGCTGCTCACTGTAAAATAAATATAGATAGAAGTGAAATTATGCACAGGCTAGAAGTAGAAAGTGTTTTGCTTCTGTTTGCTAAATTAATCTCTTCCTAAATGGCTGCAGGCCAGGTAGGTTAGCATTTGTGGTTTCAAAGGTTTTCAGCGCTTGCAATGAGCCATGAAATTACTGCATGCTGCTGAAAATGGCAGCTGATGAAAGGAAAAGAGCGAATCCCAAAGGCAGAAAGACAGGAGGAAGCAAAATTACAGGCAGAAAGTCTGATTTTTGATGTTACTCATTGTGAAATGTACACCCAAACTTTTAATAAAACATAAAACATTAATAAACCTGCTAACAATTCCTTACAATTTCTTTTGAAGTCTCAGTATAATTTCTGAATACTTATTAAAAGAGGCAATGATTCAATGGTGGCTGAGCAGTTTCTGTCTGCCGGATATGGTATATTGGTATACTAGTGACTTTTGAAATTAGATTTTTATTGATGTTTTTTAATTGAATTATCCAAAGGATTGATGTTTTCTGTTAATAATGTGACCCTAAACTCTTGAATTGTTGATCAAGTTTAACTAATATTAAATTAGATATCCAATGGCAAAACACACTGCTGATCAATGCTGCTTCACCATTCCAAATCTTCTCAGCTTGGTTGGGAAAATAAATCTAGCTTCAGCTAATCATGTTGCTAACAGATAGTTTATTATATTACAAGTATATGCCACAGGAAAACTGGCTTCTGTTACTTCTGGGGAGGGAGAAAACAATGATTTTAAGCACAAAGAGAATACTAGAAGCGGAATTGTGAGCAGCAATAGCTGGGATACCTTAGGATAGTACCATTTTAGTTTTAAAGGAACATGCAAATGTGCAAGTCCTTTGGGTCAGTATCATGCAATCAATTTTTTGAGGTGTATTATCTACTATTTTCAAAGACTCACAGTGTGGTACGATCATCTGTAATTTCTTTGTAATTATTAAGACACAGTTTTTCATCGAAGAAGCCTTTTGAGAAAAAAAAAACCAATTTTCAAGAACATGGCATGAAGAAATTGTGTTTCAAATAAAAAATACTGAACAGATTATGAATTATCCTAGAATTTGGTTATATTCTCAAGGGCTCTGTGCAGGCAGATAACTTGCTTACTGTGATCAAACCCAATGTACAATAGGGTACTTCCTGGCAGAAATAAGCCTGCATCTAATATCTTTGGGGACTGAGGAAGCTTACACCTTTCTGGTATGATGGGTTATATAAAGCAGTGTCTATTTTTGTGGCCCCTTTAAATAAACAGATTTGAATCAGGCAAGGCAAGCAGGCAAGAACTGAATTCAGTACTATGTCTACAAGGCATGGAAAGTAGGTTCACATCCTAAAATTTCATTGATATAGATGAGTGGCTTTAAAGGTTTCTTTATCTTAACACTGGACTTCTGACCTGAATTGTCTCCAAAACATATCTAAGTGCTCTATAACACAATGAAATTGTCTACAGTTAAAGGCAGCCACCAGAAGCACAATAGAGGATGTAGTGAAGGGAGAAGGTTATTTTGGCAAAGGGACCTGGTCAAAGGCACTTCTGGAGTGCCACAGGCTCCTCAGGATCTGTTGGGTTTTAAGATATCATTCACCTAAGAAAGGAGCACACTGTAATCTGAATGAAGACAAGAAAATCATAGCCTCTCAAATGTGTCCCAGCTGCATCCTGAACAACAGAGCTGCCGTGGGCAAATATCTTCCAAACAGAAGAATACAGTGGCCAGGTAAAACTGCAGGAGGAATGCCACAGGTAAGAACAAGGCAACTGCTGAATTGGAATCACAAGCATGTACATACACACAAACTGGGATTTTGTGTGCATGAGTTCAGTATGTGGTAATACATGTGCAAAATGTCATATCCTTATCTATTCAGTTGCTCATTCATACCACACTAATCACTGTCTCAGCACCTAATTTTGAGGACTATAAATATTTTATTATCCACACAAAAATCAGAGGTGGTAACTGAGCTCAAACTGTGCCCTGAGGAAAATAAAGCAAATTGTGACACATAATAAAAGATAAATATACAAAACCATTGCATGGACATAATTCATATTCATATTGAGGAGCCTTATATTATATCTAAAGTAATCACATTACTCATTATATACTGTATGCTATAGAAATAGAGAGTGTGTATTACATACATATATTGTAGCATAAGAAGCATTTTTAATTATGTTTTTATTAAAACTTGAAACATGGAACATGCTTACATCTCAGTGTGATAGGAAGAATTTACTACTGTACTACAGAAAAAGATAGTACAGCACATGTCCAAAATTTAAAACCAAAATTGCATATACTCAATATATGTTCTTCCTTACCAGACTGAAGGAATCTTATAAGTCTGTAAGAGAAGACAAACAATGCCATCTTATACCAAGTGACACACGCACCAAGAATAGCATTGATCTTTATGGAAAAACACAGTAATTTTGAAGCTGACTTATAAACTCACAGATATTTTTGATTTTTTTTTAAAATCTTAATAGTCAAGCCACTTTCAGCTCATCCTCCAGGAAGGAAGGAAGGAAGGAAGGAAGGAAAGAAGGAAGGAAAGAAGGAAGGAAAGAAAGAAGAAAGGAAGCTGAGACAAACTAAATGCTGCCAGTGTCACTCTTCCTCACTAATAACGTAGAAGAGAATTTTGGGTGGATGCTTCATAAGGAAACAATGTTGTGTGTGATAAGTAAAGATAGAGAAGTATGCATCATTTGGCAAATTATTCTGTAATGAATGTATGGGGAATACCTAAGTGAACTTGGGCAGAGAAATAAATGAATTCCTTGTGTAGTGTGCTATAATTTGCTGCACAGAGTGGAAATCTAATGCAGGCAGGACTTGTAGAGAAAGTTGCAATTTACGTTCAGTTTCTCTGAGGAAGAAAAGGGAAAGAGGGAAAGGCCACACCTAAATCACCCAGCAGGCTGTCTCCCTGAATCAAGAGGAAGGAGTTCCTGCTTCCAAAATTGCCACTCTTTGCTACTGAGAAAGCATTAGGTGAAGTCAGTAACTTCATCAGATTATGTGTGAGTTAAAATTGTGTGTGAATATAAGTTGCATGTATGGACTGGGCAATAAAGCTTACCATCAAGTGTTTTTCTGGTAAAGGTTTAAGTCTGATGGTACACATTCTTTACTACCACCAAGTAAATAATTAAGTGTAATGACTACACCATGGACGTACACACTGTACAAAAGTAAATAGGTCTATACTGCTGTAAATCAAAGCAGTCTGCAATTCTGCCAAAATTACAGGAAACATTTTCCAACTAGATTGCTGCTTTTCTTTGTGGTGCTGTGGACTCACATGCTCCCTCAGCAGGATTCATTTTGAAGATGGAGAGGTTTAACTTAGTGATTTGATTAAAAAGTGATTTAAATCAAAGCTATTTCTTCGTCTGTAGCAGGTGGAGTTTCACAGGAAATGGTTTCATAGAAACATGGGTTTGTTTCAATTCATTTGACCTCCTCACTCTCCTGCACTGGATTAGAAATGAAAATGAATCTCAAAACAAATCTCCTAAGAACTGCCACGACCTGTATGGTTTCACCTGGCAGTATACTCAAGGAAGCTAAAGATCTCCATTTTGCACTACCTTAGCTGTTATCGTTGAAAACAAATTCTTTCCTGTGGGAAGCAGACTTTATTTATTCCCTGTAGGATTCAACATCTTTCATCATCTATTGTTACTAACACAGGTCAATTTAATGTTTGCAATTGCAGGTATTTTGCAGCAGAAATTGTAATTAAAAGAAGAACACTTGAGTGATATGATACAGTTTTCCCCCATATGAATAAAAAAGTTCAGAAGTTTTTGGTATCACTGAATTTGAAGCTGAACCATATTTTTTACTCTAGCATAATATTGATAATATGTGCCCAGGTGGCTTCTTCATCTACCTATATATGTGAATATTCTTAGAACTAAGGTGGTACAGGCTTAGTGCAACAGTTGCTGGAACACCAAACCTTGATGAATGACCAAAAATGTGGATCTCCCTTTAATTGTAGAGAGATATAAAGCTTTATCTCTTTAGTTTGACAAAGATAATGTGAAAGAAGCAACTTGATCAGAGCCTATAAGAAAGTGCTGAGGCAGAATATTTCTGCTTGCAGAGAGCTCTTTCTACCTTCAAAGAGTGAACAAAATTCAGTATATGGCAGGTAAAGCCAGCCAAATTCCAAGTGGAATTGGTATAATGTTCTAAACACTGGAAATAATCAACTATAAGAAGTTTTTACCTAAAGAGGTGATAGACATCACCTAGAATGCTACACTTCATGTCTTTCTAAAGGCTACACTTTATTGCAAAAGCATTGGCAGCAGTGAAATTATAGCTTCTATTTTATACAGAAAGTCAAGCTAAATTATCATTATGTCTCTTCTAGTTTTAAAAAGCTGTAGATCTACAGGCAAACAAAAGAACAGGTGGCAGTTATAAGAACAGACAAATCAGAGAAAAAAATTAGGCAAGCCAAGCCAAACCTTTGTGAATTCCTTTTGTTGATTATTCAGGCCACATGTTCTCTTCAAAATTTGCCAAATCATTTGTGCTCATGCAGGAGCCCATCATACTGAAACAGATCACATTTTTCCACTCATAAAGTAGTTGGCCTTTTGAACTGTTAAGGTGATTTCTAGTCAACAGATGCAGAAAAGACAAAAGTACCTCCCCAGTGGAGAAGGGCATCAGCCTAAAAAGCGGATAAGACTCCTCAGTCTCTGAAAGCAGCAGCTTGGGAGGGAGTGAGACAGCCAACACACATTCAGCCCAAAGAGCCAGTGTCTGCTTCCTGATGTGCTGGATGGAATCAGACCTCAGCACAAGGCAGAAGCAAAACTTCAGCTCACGTCTCCACATTCCTGGTGACATCCATTAGCTGCACTGTTATCTCAGCCCAGCAAGGCCATATGAGGGAAGAAGGATAAAACCAGGCTGAAGGTGTTTCAGGTTTCCACCTTATACATAATTATTCTGCTCCCATTTAAAGCAACTGCCTGTAGACACTACCACTGCTGGTGGGTTGCTTGGCAAAGTTGCTACTTCAGGAAACTGCAGACATTACTGGAAAACCATTTCTTAAGGACAGACTGACCTGAAGGTCCGCCTTCATCTGAAACACAAACATGAAGACATTCTTAAGATACTGGAAGCAAAAAAATTATGTAAACTCGTCACTCCACTGAGAATACACCCCCATAGTGACAATATTATGTTAAAGGAAGTATATATATATTTTAATTTTTTTTTATGCATTCCCTCCAAACACTGACTTTTATGTAGCTCTCTTGATGCAACAATGTGCAGAAGCATAGCAGGTTAAAGCATGCCCCAGCTGGTTCTCGTGAGCAAACATGGGCCGCAGCGGAAGGCTGAGGACCACTGCAGAGATGGGGAAGGAGAGGTCATGTTTGCCCACCTGCCCTCTTGCTCAGGGCTTTCCTATTGCCAAGCAAGGGATGGTTTTGTTATCTTGCTTGATTTATGTTTACAAAAACCCTCTCCTACTGAACAGACCTTACTACCTTTTGCTGCATTTGTGTCTACTCAGTTATTTTACCAGTCTCTGTTTCAGTACCTGCTTGGGTCATAGCCAGTGGATGAATGAGGGGAAAGCAAGACTCATGTATGCATTCAATATATGAGAAAAAAGAAAAGCCCCAACCAAGACATGGAAAAAGGCGTATTCAAAAATCATTCAGAACGGTTAAACACAGGCAAATGGGGAAATCTGCACTTGCTTTTGTCAAACTAAAGGAAGATGTATAAATTGTGGTCTTCTTTCAGGACCCAATTCTGCTTTCCTTAAAATCATAACTAAAAAAACCCAAGCATTTATATATATGCATATATACCTATATATAAAAATCCTTGAAGTGGTCACCCTTACACAAGTTGCAACGTGTCCTTGAGTGTGATACTCTGTCCGGGTAAATGAAACATGTTTTGTAATGGTGCAAAATTACTGCTGATTTGCTGACATCATCATGTGCTCTGAGCTTTTACATCTTTACCAAATAGTTGAATTCCCTTAATATTTTTATCCAAAATGTTCAGACTAAGAAAATAATAATAATTATACAGAAATAGAAGGAATAGATGGAATTCAAAGAACAGAAGATCTCAAAACTATGCAACAGAAAGAATGTCTCCTTATGAATAGCCTCAGTAGAGATCAATATGTCAAAACCCAAGAACGACATCCAAGGTATTTAGAAAGACTATAAAGATGTTTTATGAAGATGACATAGGGAAAAAAAATATCCCTCTCTTGTGAGCAGGGAGTTCAACTTAGAATTTCAAATTAACTTATTGTATGATGCATTATTTAATAAATGTTAGCATTAATTTTTGAAGAGTTCAATTTGCATGCTATTACTGGGCCAAATGGTTGATGAAGATCACAATTAAAGAAAGATGCACCATTCATTTGGCTAAAAAAGAAAAATCAAACGAAGTCAAACCATCATCATTACACAGAATAAAGGTGGCCTCTAACTGCCAAAAATATAGAGCTCTGTGACAGATGTATTTAAAGTTCTGATGATATTTAAATGAAATTTCTTGTAGTCTGACCCTATACAAAAGCTCAAGATCCTCTCCTAGACTCAGTTAAAGTATTTTAGAAACAAAAGCTTCTATCCTAGAAAAAAGATCCAGTGAAGGAGAAGTAAGTTAGAGCTTCTTTTAGGATGACATCTGAAATAAGTTTTCATCACATTATCTATGACTCATTTTCTGATATTTTAATGAAAAATAAAACTGAACTATTTCAGCAAAAGTGTTAGCATTAACTTACCCTGCCAGCTATATATGTTCTACCAAATAACGTTACGGCTACAAATAAACATTGGCACTTAGAAGAAATGAACCGTAAAAGATGGTAGGTCTTACAGATTCATGGATTATTATGCTGAAAGAGATGATTATGACCCTCTAGTCTGACCTCCTGCATAATGCAGGCCACAGGACTTCTCTGAATTAATTCCTGATTGAACCAGGGCATCTCCAATAGACTTAAGAGTTCAAAGGCTCCCATCGCCTACCACCTTTTCCATGGTACACAGAGCTCTGCCATGAAAATCCTAGTTTACCACATGTCACCTTTGCTTTTGGATTCAGAGAAAAATATTAAATAAAATATTTTAAAAATACTTTTCATACCCCTAAGGATCATTTTGTGAAGAAAAAAAAAAAACAACAAACCCACACCAATAAGTGAAAAATGCTAAGAATTTCCAGTCTGTCATCAAAAACTGGATATTTGTATCAAAACATATTTTGGCAAGAGGGTGAAGGAAGGAGTTGTTGGATATAATGGTCCAGTAAAAGACTTTAGCTACTTTCTTTTCACCTCAGCACAATCACTTTCAGGGACATGAATAGCGGTTTCTTTTCTGCTGTGTCAATTCGGAAGGACTCAAACACTCAGCTGCCCTGGCCTGACACAACTGCATCTTCATACCTCTTTAATACCGTGTGCTTTGTCACAGCAACGAAAAGGCACCTCAGATGCTGTTAAGAGAAATTGATACTGACGAAGCATCTGGCATTTCCAGCTTTGGACCAGGACTGCATTGTATTTGGGGCTGCACAAAACAGAGCAAAAGGAAAACTGTGTCACAAAGACAATGTTTGGGATACAAAAGGAGCATAATATGCAATTTCAGAGTTATTCAATGACATCTTCTTTTAATCCAGCATAGAAGTAAGCACAAAAACTTGAAAATTGGCCTGCTGGGACTCAACATCCACATTTAGATATTGAATAAGGGCTGAGTGGGACGACACTGGCTGAGCCTTGTACATGAAGACAAGTAGGGCTTTTTGTTTGAGGTGATAAAGGGTAGAGGATCACTGAAGAGTTGTATAGATTCAAGAGGATTCTCTTGAAAACCTGCCATTCCTGCAAGGATCTGCAAAATAGTTGTTACAAAGACTAATATTGTTTCACTATTTTCTTGATCTTCCCTGGCTGCCTGCACCATCTGTTGTTTTTTAGAGCTCCTATGCCATAATATGTACAAGTCATGGTTTGGGCATGAAAACTAAAAATCTGAGACAAAGATCATGTCCATGTTAGTGGTGTGAGTAGCAGGCAGAAGGGTGCTGCTGCTCATAGCAACAGAGAAAAGTCTGGGGCAGAAAGGATATTTTTCTTAGTCATGTTTCACTCGAGTTGAAAGCCACATCCATGAAGAGATATAAAGGTTTAGCTTTTCAACACAAAGATCAATTTCAGGACAGAGCATTAGAGATACATGTATATGATTCATCTGCACAGAGATGGTAGCTGAAGTTGGGTTATTTAACTAAATTGTCCAGATATCAGATGCTGAGGAAATGTTACCGCATTAATGTCTTCGAAGAGTAGAGCTGACACACAGCATAACATTGGGAGGCCAATGTCCATGGAAGCTTTATCTGGTATTGAATGTTATGGTTCATTTTATCAGAATGGTACACTGTACTCATACTCTGTGCTTTTCCCTGGCTACCCATCTACTGCTGGGTCAAAGTGTTGGTTATAATCTTTAAATCCCTACAAAGCTTTAGGGTCTGCAGTTCTAGAGACTGTCTCTCTATTTTATATTCTCACACAACAGTTAATCCTAGTTATGGCTGTTTCAGGTAAATGGGAAAAAGAAGCAAAGGATGCTGTTTAATGAAGACACAACCTAATTTATTTGAGAACTATTATCTGCACCATGAAACCATTTGTAAATCCTTTCCTACTGAAGAAAACTAACTCCACCCCACTGAGCCACTGGACTCATTTGTTTGTTAGATATTAGAAATTTGACTCTATACCACTTTTTAAAAAGATGCCTTCCCTTTATAGCTATTTTCATTTGTGAGGAAATCTTTTTCACCATGGTCTGAATAACTTCATTAGTTATTAATATTAACTTTGGCCAGTAGTAACTAGGTAACCCCATGACTGACTAACCAGCTGGAGTAAAACAGCATACCCCATACTGAACAGTATAAAGGTGAGAGGAACAGTATTTTGAAAGCATCTAACGTATAATATCTCCAGCTGACTGGGTTGATCTCGGGGTAGGGACCACTAATCCAGATATGTGAGCGGGATCAGACTTTGGAAAGACAGCAGATCTTATATCCCTTTCTGTATATAAATCTACATCCAGTAACACATACAAACCAAAGGGCATGGGGGGAGTAGGGTGGGGGAGAAGGACCATTGAAAGGGCACATGGCTTCAGACTGAAAGAGGGTAGGTTTAGATTAGATATTAGAGAGGAATTCTTTACTGTGAGTGTAGCGAGTCACTGCCCAGAGAAGATGTGGCTGCCCCATACTTGGCAGTGTTCAAGGCCAGGGTGGATGGGCAACCTGGTCTAGTGAAAAGTGTCCCTGCCTATGGAGGGGAAATTGGAACTAGATCTTTAAGGTCCCTTCCAATTCAATACATTCTACTGATTATATGACTCAGTGATGATTCTAAGAAGAAGCTTTGATATCTATCTTGAAAAGCACTGGATTCATGTTAAAAATTCATGTTAATCTCAGCATTTTGAAAATGAAAGCTAAACTAACAATAGTCTCGCCACAAGTTTTTGTAGATTTTGTTATTGCTATACCCGCAAAATCTGATAGATACCTCATTTCCAGTGAAGAAAGTATGGGAACCTATTTAGGAAGAGTTAAGTACATTAAGCAGTAGGTACCTGAAAATGTATTTTATGGAATAGCTGTTTTAGACAGATTATGCTAAGAAAGAATCCACATGAATACACCTGTGTTGAGAACCTTATTCCAACTCAAATATCTTGGCTATTTAAACTATATATGTATAATGCCAAAAGTAATTAAACCATAGAATCACAGAATCAACTGGGTTGGAAAGCCTCCGAGATCAACAAGTCCAACCCTTGATCCAACACTGCCATGGTTACTAGACCATGGCACTAAGTCCACATCGAGTCTCATCTTAAAAACCTCCAGAGACAGTGAATCCACCACCTTCCAATGTCTGATTACCCTCTCTGGAAAAAATTTCTTCCTAATATCCAACCTAAACCTCCCCTGGCAGAGTTTAAGACCGTGCCCTCTTGTCCTACTGACAGTTGCCACCTGGTTACAACCTCCTTTCAGGGAGTTGTAGAGACTGATGAGGTTTCCCTTGAGCTTCCTCTTCTCCAGGTTGAACAACCCCAGCTCCTTCAGCCTCTCCTCTTAGGACTTGAGCTCGAGTCCCTTCACCCGCCTCGTTGCTCTTCTTCCTTTGCCAAATTTTCCTGCTTACCTGGCAACATTTTCAATTTACACAAATACTAAAAAAACCTTGATAGAGAACCCCCAAACAGCTGAACTACTGTCTTTGGAAAATAATTTTTAAATTTCATATAAATCCCAAGCTAAATCTCTGAATCTCTGGATATGAAGCTTCAGTCTGCTGGGGTTTTTTGGTTTTTGTTTTTGTTTTTTTTTTTTTTTACTACTGAGCTTTAAAACTCAGAAATGAAAGTTTAGAACTCAAGTGATTATCCAATCTGACTATTGTGATGCCCCTGGGTGGTGCTATAATTTGTAATATATGCTTAGAATATGAGTAGAAAAAAATAACAAATCATAACAAATATAAAATAAAGAAATACATGTAAAAAGTGAACATTATTTCAGGGGTTATACCACTATGATAATAGAGACTGATTCTTATCTGTTTAAATCTTACTTTGCAGACCTTTTATAGAAGGGTCTTCCAATAACCCTTGTTACTTACAGTAATATTAATGGGATCTAAGGCAATCTGGTTAAAACAGATACTTTGGTCAGGTTAACTTAAGATTTTTTCTCTGTCACTAATAGACTAATGGGAAGTATGAAAGGTGTCATTAAACTGTTAAATATCTGATCCTTGATACCATCTGAAGGACTATTTTCTTTTTGCCTCAAGACCACTATTTAGTACTTTAGAGGAAAATATTATTTTGATTTTCTTCCAATACAACAAGATGAGGTGAAAGTCCCATTAATAGAAAATGCCTGTTGAGAATAAATAATCCAGGAAGGGTGCAGTCAGCTGAAAGATATTGTCACCCAATAGCAAGGATTGCATTGTCCAGCAGTGATTCAGAGGATTCTGGACTCAGCAGCCTTTGGAGGCTAACCTTTCACAGCTGTAGTGAGAGGGATAAAATGTATCCTCTGCAAACCAAGTTCAAAATCTCCAGAGTTTGGCTATGTTAGTATTTTTATAATCTCTGGTGTATTTAGAAATGTTAATTATCTATGCGTGGTAGCAACAGATGAAGGATCAAGTGTTTAAAGTAAAGGCTGGTATCAAAGCTACATTTATTCTGTCAGAGATGGTGTTTAAATATTTGGCTCTTTCTGTATGCTGCAAGATGCACTCCCAGATACCTGGTCAAGTGCTTTGGTCTCACAGGACTTGCTTTCTTCAGAGGAGGTCAGTCACCTCTGCAGAGCAGAACTCTCGGCTCAAGATGTCCCAGGGCCCCACCTGTCAGCTGGGAGTTCTAGGACTGTTTCTCCTTGTGAGGGATTTTCAATTGAAAGTGCCTGATACATTGTGAGTTATGTCAGAGCCCATCAGAGTGGTGTCTTCAATAACAAAATGCTGAAAGCATCTTTTGCATACCTGGAAGGATGAATGAAGTTTGAAGGTACTGGTGATATGGACAAGAATTCCAAGGCTATTTGAGGGTGTTCTTGTATCTCTTTTCATATCTAGCCTCTATTGTTCACCATGGGGGCTCTGAACTCTTCAGGAAGGACCAAGTGAGAAATACGGTCTTGAATCACTGACAGCACAGCAACACTGCTGGGATATAACCCTATATCTCTATTTCTTATCTATCTCTTATTCAGAAATCTAATAATCAGGACAGAAACTAACCAGAAGATTGAGATTTCATTACAAATACTGGAAACCATAAGGGAAAGGCCAATAAACAGAGTTCAGCTAACTTAAATGTGGTTTAACAGAATACTAAGAAAGTGAAACAGTTTGGAGAAACAAACAGGTCTGTTCTACTATTGTGTTGGCAGATCCTAACTTGAGGAACAAATTACACATTTTCCAAGAATTTTGGTCCTTTGCCATAGACCAGGCAAAGAGCCCTTGAAAATCCAAGACATGTATCCTGTGTAAGTATTAAAATGTGACTTACATGAATTTGAATACCCATCTCCTCTATTAGTATTGTGCATTACTGGTTTTATTGCATTCCATGACCCATGTTTTGCCTTTCAATATCTGTGAAAATCATTGCATATCTCAGAAAATCTCTGCTGAACATGTGCAAAAGAAGGAACTTTCTTCCTATGCTGAATAGCAGGATGGAAAATCACAACAATTTGCATGCTAATATGGTTGCATGAGTAGTCTGATATATTTTATTAGAGTAATTCTTGGTTTTAGCATAAATCAGAAGCAGAGAAAATTATTTATCATCATTTTTCACTATATTTTCTTTATTTGAATGATTAGTTAAAATATTTTAGTTACTTGTATTAAACCTTAATAAGATCCTATAGAAATTAAAAACAGGGGTTGTGAGATATCAATTAACATAAGAATCAATTTAATGGTAATTTAAATAGCTAACTTATAATTTTTGCATAATGAAGCAGCCTGTGGGCTTGAAGTCCTAATCATGAGTAATTAATTTAAAGGATGTTACTTTTTATTATCATTGAAATGTCTGACAGGTGATAAAACATTTAGGGTTGCAGTCACAAACTTTGTACATCAGCTGTAATATAAGGCAACAGGTTGTATAAACCACTTCCCTGAAAAATTAATATTTAAAGAAAATAGTGTTAAGCAATTTGGATCAAATGGGTGAGGGTCCTATGAAGAAATTATGTTTGCCTATGTGAAAGTTCAATTTTACCCTGTCTTTCAGCAGGAACTGGATTGAGAAATTCTGGGTTTCTTTGTTATACGTACAGAGTCCTATTGAATTGAAAGTATGTATCATGCAAGGAAGTCTTCACCACGTGACCTTTTCCGTCAAATTTTTCTTTCATTTTCCTTCTGTGAGTCTGAATAAAATTAAAAGATGACCCAATAAAATCATAATATGTGGTATCTTTTAAAGAAAATAATAAGTCAGGGCAAAAACCACTCCAAGACATAGAAATTGCCCCTAAGACATAGAAATTGGAACCTGCAGTATGTGTGTGGCCACACCAGGTAATCCAGGTTGTAGGAATCTCTAATAGCAGGGAAAGAGGGCAGGTCACAGAGTATATGAGGATAACACATCTCAGAGAACTGTAGTCAGTGTCAGGTGGGTAACACATCTCAGAGAACTGTAGTCAGTGTCAGGTGGGTAAGAGAGTGAGCCTTCAAAGGGCAGCCTAAGATGTGCCACTCAAGGTGAACCCCAAGCCCTCTCCCTGTGGTCAGGAATTTGTGCTTATGGGTTTTTTTAATAGTTCGTCAAGGCAGCTTTTCCAAAGGTATCAACTCTCAATGTCTAGAGTAAATGAATAAAGCTATATGGAAATTGAGACTAGTCTATCTCTAGAAGCTGCAAGAGCAGGGCTGTACCAGCCTGTAAGGAACACCTGTAATATGACCAACTCATGTAACTAGATAAGCTGTCAGAAAATTTTCAAGATTTGTCAGCTGTCACCCAACTCACCGACGATGGAAGCAGCTTCTGGGAGTGAATGGAGGAAACATTTCCCTCCATTCTGTGAGTGACATCCTATGGGTAACTCTACAAGGAACTTGCATGCAATTTTTTTATTTTTTTTTTTAAACTAAAGAAGGAAAACTGTTGCCTGACTTAAGTGAAATCCGATGTTAGGCCCCTGTATATCAGACTGGGGAGTTACAGTGTTACAATGGCACTTAGTGCAATGGTCTAGTGACTACAGTGGTGTTGGATCAAGGGTTGGACTTGATGATCTCGGAGGTCTTTTCAGACACGGTTGATTCTATGCTTCTACGATTGAATGTTTCACCAGGACTAGGAAGGCTAACCTGGATTTTTACCTATATCTTTCAGGTGACCAATTATTTATGCTGCCCTCAGTGAAGAAATTCTTGATTGCTAGACTGTCACTCAACAAAGAATTCAAAATCCCTCATTTTCACACTGATTAGGAAGATAAATATATTTAGATATTATATTTTCCAGAAGCACTAGTCACCTTTTTTTAGAATACCTCAACTTCAGCAATCCATATTAAAGTTTTAAAAAAACTTCAACAAGATGAGACACTCTTTCCTTGAGAAATTATTTAATATCACAGAATTCAATACCAATAATAAGAGAAATTATATAAATGGTGAAAATCTGAGAAAAAATGGGAAGAAAAAAACACAGCAGAGAAGGATCAATAATGAAGTGTATTCTGAAATTACTAAAACTACACAGATGAGAAGAGGAAACTTGTGTAGGACCCATGAGTACAAAACTGAATATTAGCCAGTAGTAGACGGATGGGCTATTTGTACATCACAAAAAGGACAGAGAAACTGATATACAGACAGTTATGTATGGATGAGTAGGAGATAAGACCTATATGAAAATCTTTACATCATGCCACATCAAGTTACCTTGTTTGCTGGTTTTGGCTCGGGCAGAGTCAATTTTCTTCACGGTGGCTGGTATGGAGCTGTGCTTTGGAATTGTGCTGAACACAGGATTGATAGTATAGAGATGTTTTTGTTATTGCTGAGCACTGATTACACAGAGCCAAGGCCTTTTCTACTTTTTGTGCTACCACAATGGAGAGGAGTCTAGGGGTGCATGAGAAATTGAGAGGAGACACATCTGGGACAGTTCACCACAACTGACCAAAGGGATATTCCATACTATGTGATATCATGCTCAGTGTATCAAGTGGGGGTAAGATGGAAGAAGGGGGGACTTTTGGAAGTTTGTCTTCCCATGTAACCATTGATTGTGATGGGGCCCTGCTTTCCTGAAGGTGGCTGAACACCTGCCTGCCTAGGTGAATTTATCTGTTTTACTTTGCTTGTGTGCATGGGTTTTGCTTTCCCTATTAAACTGTCTTTATCTCAACCCACAAGTTTTCCAGCTTTTACCCTTCTGATTCTCTCCCCAGTCCTGGTGGAGGGAAGTGAGTGAGTGGTTGCACGATACTTGGTGCCTGGCTGGGGTTAAACGGTGACACGTTGTGAATAAACACTTTTAGTATAATAGGTTCCAAAATATAAAATGCCATATATTCACCTACAATGAAGAGGGAGCATGCCCTAAATGCAACTAAGACAAGTGAAGAATCCAAATGAAAATCCCATTTCTTTTTATAGAAAGATATGTAGCTAATTTTGTTCTGTTACTATCATAGAAATTACATGTTTTCTGCTTTAACTATATTCTGTCACAGTTAATAATTAAAACACAAACACGTGAAACACTAATTTAATGGCAGACTTTGTAATTACACAAGTACCGTAAATGTTTGTTTTGTAAACATACATGAAATTCTTTTGTACATACTCTAATTAGGAGATCATAAAAATCAGAGACTATCTCGAAAGGAAAAACTAGCCCACTTTTTTTTTTTTCTGAAACAACTGTAATTTTACAGAAGCCATCATCAAAACAGGTTTTTCACAGAGCTTCAAAGTATCTAAGTGCCTAAGTTAGTCAATGTGTGTTTATTGCTGATTCTACTGTTTATTTTTTAGAAAATTAAAGCTGTTGGCTTAACCTGCTCATAGTTGTGAGAGGAAAACCTGCACCAAAGTGGCAGTGCTCAGGAGCTCCCTGACGAGAAGGCAGGGCTGTCAAACCTGTTCTGAAGTCTGAAGAAAAGTGACAATGGCTCTGAAGGCAAAGACTTTAATTTGAACCGTTATGAGAAAGGATTTAGATTTACATCCTATGGTGGGTTACTCAGTAAACAACTTCAGGTTTTGAAAATATTTGTTTCCAAAGAACTTGCACAGATTGTGCTTTTTTGTTATATTACCTGTCTAGGTGTCTCTTCTTCTGTGCCTATCTCATGGCAAAGAGTAGTTGGGGAAATGAAGGAGGGCAGAAGAGAGATCTAAAAAGAAGTAACTTGCAGAATGAAGGAAAGAAACATTACAGAAATTAACGGACTGTGCCGTAGGAGAGTGGAAGCCAAGCTAAGGAAAACACTGAGGCCAGAAAGGAGAGCAATCAACAAAGGTAAGAAGAGGAAGAAGTAGAAATACCTGAAAATTTGAGACAGAAGGGAAAAGAGAGAAGGTTCTCGGCAAGACAGGAAGAAAATGAGACAGGCTTCCAGTTCCTTGCCAGCCCCTCTTTACCTTCAATCTTATAGTCATCCTCCTCAGCTTTCTACTGAAAAGCTGGCAGCTTGAGTGACCAGACAAGCTCCCCTTCCCACATTCCAGGTCCCTTCTTCCCAGGCAATTATTTTCATTTCCCTTTTGTCACTCAGTTTTTTTAATTTGATTTTGAACCTTCTCATTGTTGCAGCTGGACTTCTTTATTTTATTTTGCAGCAGGGATGCTGTTTGACAACTGTACTTTTTAAAAGGAAATACAAGATGTAACAGCTGGAATCCCAGACCCTGGAATCTCTATAATCACTGATTGTTGTCCACAACTTCTCCATTTCTCATCATGCTCACAATTTTCTTTTCATCTGAGAGTAAAGTCTCTGTAAAGCACAGACTTTAGGCTGATTTTCACCTCTCACCAATTATACACCTCTCCAGAGGATGGTACTTCCTACTCTTTTTTCTCAGTAGGACTCAGGCTCTAAAAGCAGCCTTCTCTGGGTGAAGTAGCAGAATATTCACCTGGGCCTCCAGAACTCAACCATCGCCCACCCTTTGGTTATTTTAAAATATTAGCCTAGTTTGCTATTCAGAAGGGACAACATTTGGGCACTGTTCTAATACATAATTAGGCTCAAGTAAACAGTTTTGCATACTTTTTATTCCCTATTTTTTCATTCAGATCATCCTACCTTCAATTAGAGGCATCACCTCCCCTTCAAAGACTGTTTGAAAGCCATCTCTGTCAACACACTTCTCAAATCAACATCCGAACAACCAGACAAGCTGCTTCTATTGACTTCTGCTGCTGTTTCAGCACATAAAACATCTTCTCATTTCGTATCCCGTCTTCACCTGCCCTTGTAGTCATGTGGCCTCATTTCCGTGTTTCCTTTGAAATCCACTCAATCATCAGCAGCTGAAATCTTTTCTGAAATCCATCCATGCTCAGTTCATGCATCCTGGTGAGCCTTCTCATTGATGCTTATCTCAGCACTGCTTTCATTGAACTAGGCTTTTACATTCACACCAAGACTACTATGAAAGTATATATATGTACATGTAAGCAGTCCTGCAAAGTGAAAAAAATTCAAAAGGAAGTACTGCAAACACACCCACTTTTGATTCTCCAAGGTCTAGACACTACAACAGGGGATATATGTTCAGATCTACATAGATAAAAGGGGAACATTAAATGCAGGCAAATCTCTCTATTCTTACTGAGATGAGCATCAAAACTGTACAGAGGATGCTTGAATTTACTGATACATTTTGTTTGTGCCCTGTCTTTTCCTAATAATTCCCTGCTTTCTGTTTTGTTTTTGTTTGCTTGTTTGCTTTTAATGGCTACTGTGTTTTAATGGCTAATGTTTTCTTAGAATTACCTATTATGACTTTGGGATTTCTTTACTATGTGGTAACAGCTCAGAGCCCAATACTGTGTTTGTAAAACTAAGCTTGTTTTTCTCCAGCTACATTACTCTGCATTTATTAGCACTGAATTTCATCTCCCATTTTACTGCCCGATTACTCAGTACTGTGAGATCCTTCCACAGCTCTTCAGAGCCAGCTTTCATTTTTACTACACTGAATAATTTAACATCATCAAGCTTTATCATTCTCTACCACCTTTTCTAGATCCTGTATGAATATGTTGAATAGGACAAGCCTTAACCCAGGTCTCTGCAGGGTGCACTATTTTCCTCTTCTAATGACCATTTACTCCTACCTTTCTTTTGCTATCTTTTGAGAAGACATTTATCTGAGCTAGATATTTATCTGTTCTTGCTAACCTGATCACAAGTAAGTTTTTACATGAAATGTTGGTGAAGATTGGTGAAACCTCTGAAATCTCAGAACACTGTATCTTTTGTCTCATCCTTGTGCACATGCTCAATGACTCTCTCAACCAGATTACCTGAGACATAAGTTCCCTGTGTAAAAACCATAACAATACTTCTGTCTATGTTGGTCAAATTGTTTGCTGATTAATTTATTTTATGATAATTTCTACAGGCTTCTCAACCCAGATGTAAGACTTGCAGAGCATTCAGGAACCTGTTTTAAAAATTAACATCATATTTTCAACCTTCTGTTCCGAAGGCATGGAAGAAGTTCTAAGTGATAAATAATACACTGTAAACAAAAGGTCAAGACTTTAAATTCAAGATGTTTTATTATTATAGAATATATATACTATAGAATATCAACACATCTATTACAGAATATCAACATATCAACACATTTTCTGACATTTTTGTTTCAGGCAGACTCTCTAAGGTGTTCCCCATGAAGGTTCTAGTATTGAAGCCTCTTTACAGTGAACATAAATGCAAAAAAATTCTTCAGCTTTCCAACTGCAGGCACATTTGCTGTGAGTGTTTGCTGCACACTCTGATCAACTGTTGGTCTCTGAGATCCCCAAGATCATTAGAAAGGCTTTTTTGGTCCTGTAATATTGGTAAGAAGTACTGGTGATTAATTTTAACAAGTTTAGCAAACCTCCTTTTCTTGCTGCTTTATTTTTCCAGCCCATCTTTTATCTCTCTAGGGTCTTGTTATGTTCCCCAGATACAGTGATAATTAATCTGTGACACTTGCAATGTTACCTTTTGATTATCTATGTCGCCTTACAACTGCATCCAGGAGCATTGGCAGCTAAGAATGGGCTGAAGATCTCCTTTGGGAAGTTTCAGGAGGTGACTGAGTCTGCTCATGGCTCTGTCTGCAGAGAGTCCTTCGTGCTTAGCTGATGATCTGCTTCCCTCCTCATCCCCTTTTCTTTCCTAAGCTGTGCCCCTGCTTATCCTTTATTATCTGTTTTTTCAGTAGGCATTTTTAACAGAGGAACTGTTAAAACTATATAAAAATAAAGGAGTTCTCCCAACATAGAGAGAAAACAAAGAAGAAAATTTTACCTGTACAAAAAAAAAGCTAAAAAGAGCTTAGCTTAGACCACCTTTGCCTTGCCATATGCTACAGGCTGAGAGGATGTATGGCAGACCCCACATGTGCACATACACTCTGCTGACATCCTCTTCATGTTTACCACCATACACCACAGTCAGATCAAGCCCCTTTCACTGAACTGTCAAACCATTATGTCTGGGTTTAAATTCTAACCTTTGGGAAAATATTCACAATTATATTTCCTTAAGTATGAACTTAAGGAACTCCATGAAGTCTTTACATCAGGCATCATGGAGAAACAACACTTCTGCTACCCACCATTTCCTGCATGTGTCTTTCTAGTGTAAGGTAAAATTTCAGCAAATGTATTTAAAGGTACTAGTAGTAAGCTCCATGCCATCTTTTTGATAACTTCTTTTAGACATTTACCAGAGAATCAGAAGAAAAAAAGCAGTGAAAATATTATTAGAAAGGCTTGTTTCAATACTTTTTTCATTCCTATCTTTTGCCCCAAAAAACATAGCATAGCTTTGGAAATGAAAAAGGAAAACATAATATAAGGTTAGAAATATCTGCCTGCAGGAAAAGAAGGAAATGAAATAAAGAATAACAATTTGCCACCTGCATTTTCTGCCTTTGCCGAAAGGAAAAGTCCTCCTCTGAAGGGCGTATTAGGTCAAAAATTCAACCAGAGTCAGTAAGGATTAAACTATTTAAAAAGAAGACACAAAAATAAAAGAGAGTGTCTGCTTTCTGCATATCTCAGCTATATCACCTGTTTCTTTCACTAGGTCTGCTTCTGTCGTCTTCTCTACAGTTCTCAGCCAGCTACTTTTCCTTCTGCTGTATACTGCTTTTGCCTCTCCAGGTTCTTAGAAACTGTACTCACTGCCCGAATTCCAAGGCATCAGACATAAGTTTCTCTTTCACTGAATATTTGCTCTCACATATCTCAATTCCATTTTTACACAAGATGAGTTGGCTCAGCACTCTCACATTTTTAGAAGCAATACTCCATGGAATGAAAGTATTTCTTTTACTATTATATGACTTTTTAATCTGTTATGAAAATTTTCATGGGAAAAAACCCTAAAGTAATCTTAAAAGAATACCTTTTAACTGAATATGCCAGACCTCTCTACAGGGGATTTGTTTAGGAATCAGAGCTGTCTATGGCCCTTCATGTCAGATGATACTCAGCTAAGGTGCACTACATGAAACAGGAGTTCAGTTTTTCTCTCATCAGCAACATACACAGTAATTGATGGCTGAGGCAGTTTGTGAACATAATAGAGCCCCAAGAGTGATTTTAAGCTTGTATGCACTACATGGCCATCTGTTGTTTTTTCAAATAGAAGTTTTATTAACTTTTCCATTTTAACCTTAGTATTTCTACAAAGGTCACAATTAAATATTAACACTTCAACTTGCAAAAAAATTAATCATTCCTTTTATACTAATAACACTGGGTTTTTGCTTCTGAACATGTCATAAATGTGATAATAAAAGTGCTGGAGTGCAAGGGAGGTCTCATCAGCAATCTGGTCAGTGAGGTTAGAAAATTTGTGTATCATTTCTTTCTCTCAAGTGAAGAGTAATTAGGATGTTTTGTGATGAGAAGAAAAATCATGCACATTTTAATCTTCATGTGCACATTCTGTGTTGTAAATACAGAGCAGGTCTCTTTCTGAGCACATTATGAACTAGAATTAAGATGTTGGAACTACTAAAGTTGACACATCCAGAAATGGTTTAATTTAAGTTGAAATGCTGAATAGGATAAACACCTGATGATTCTGTTGGAATAAGGTTTGAAGCACTGTTCACATCTGGAGCAATTATTAACTAATGTAATTTAAAGTATACAATGTCTGAGAACGCAGTGTAGCAAATAGGTGACAAGAATCCAGAAAGAAGGACACATTTTTGAAGATACCAGTCTTGAATGCCCAGTTTAAGTTTTCTTGCATATGATTTAAACTTCTGAAATGACTGCCTGGAGATTATTTGCTTTTTAGTTTGAAAACATCGAGCCTATAAACAGTTCCAATTCTGAAAAGGCTGAGCATATTATATAGTGCAACATATATATATTATATATATTATATTATGAAACTATAGACTTTATTGCTTCCTAAACTAGTATTCTTGAAATAATTTCTGATTCACAAAAAATATGTTAAGGGATTCCATGAATCAGGGAAGATATTCTAAAAATATCAAAACAGTGAAGGGACTACTGCAGTGACTGTTTGGTATCAGAAGATAATTTTATCAGCATAAGTCATCTGGGAAAAACATAGGTAAAAGGCAGAACTTGCAACAATCATATCACTAGATAGGTAGCACTAGCACATCTTTCAGCATCGAAGACAACAGTGAACTGGCAGAAAGAACTCATAATCTGTTTCCCAAAGGAAAGTTAAGTGTGACGAGAAATAAAAGTAGGTAATACTGAGTGGGAAACATGAGTACTGCAGTGCATCTTAGATTCACTTCATAATACGTGGAATTGTGAAAAATATTTGGAACCCTCTCAATATTATCCTTATCAAAGAGAGTTGAGTTAAGCCTGTAAAGACTTCTTAGAAATCCATCTTCACATGCATGTTTTATTTAAAAAAAAACACTCCCCCCAAAAAAAACCCCCAACCCAAACAAAAACCAACCAACCAATCAAACAAAATCACAGTAAAAAAAAACCCAAAACATTCTGACCATCTTTGAAACATTTAGAAAATATGGAGCTGGTAATGACTATTAAACAAAACCAAACACGACATTTAACCTAGCATGGTGCAACACATATGGCTTGGTATGGAAGTAAATTCCAGAAAAAATAGTCCACTAAAGTTCATTTTATATATTACAGCCACCTGGACTCCAGGATACAATGATACACTGCAGAGAATTATACCAAGTTAAACTGAATCCTGGAAAGGATCTGGAGGACACAGAAAAGCACTGTGATACTATGTGAGATCTACTGTTTATCAGAATAGATTATTTTACCCCCAGTAGAAAGTCTACCAAATCCAGATATTTTCTGTGTAATGTTCTGTTATCAGTAAAATCTTTTGCTGATAAATATCTTGTCAGGAAGATTTTGAACAGTCTAAACTTTGAACATACAATCCACTATCTCTCATTGTTTCATAACTTGGTCATACTTCCAAGGTATTACTTGTCTGAAGAGGAAGTGAGTCATGTCAACATACTGGGGGAAAGAAAAAAGTACTGAGGAAGGTGATTGTACTACAATGCTGCTGCAAATGCTCCATAACTGTAGTTCTTGCAAGCAAACAACAAAGCCAGGGCAATGAATGCACTAACTTAGCTTATTTCCTGAGCATGGAGGGACTCCCTGTGAGCTGTCAACATCAAGATAACAAGTTTGTCCAAACAATGCCCTGACATGCTGGGTTGATATCCCCACAGAGGGCAGCCATTGGATCTGGCTGTGTTGTGGCACATGCCTTCCCACATTAATTGTAAGGTTTGTACAGGCATAACATTGCCAAAGTATAGGTTTTATGCTTCAAATTCTGTAGTTAATTCATCTAATGGTGTCTCAGATGTATCTGTAGGTAAGGCAGAGATCCCTCCTTTGCTCTTCCATTTCAAGTGAAAAGAACAGTAAAATACAAATTATTTCTAGGCAAATACCAAGATGTACAGAAAAGTACAACTACATGGAGAATATATTTTACAACCTTTTATCTCCTGCTGGGATGAATAAAAAAAAAAACTTTCTATGGAAAGGTGATACTAGAAAAATAATGAAACAATCTCCAGAATGAGAACTCTAAAATAGGTTTTAAAAGTTGTCTTTGGATACTCTGTGAGGTTTACAGAAAGACAAATATGACTGACATCCATCCTTGTTGCTAGGGTTCATATCAACTCATGTAGAGTTTCACTAATGCTGGTGAAACTAGAATCAATCTAAGGTCTCTGCATTCACTGGAGAAATTCAGTCCCTGTGTCATCTTCTGGAAACATCTAGCCCTCTTCGCTGGCTTCACAGAATGTCAAGGGCATCTCTAGCCCTAGTTTAGACACCACAGTCACGTACCTAACATTAGATAATTGAGTATGAGTCTTTCTTTGAAGTTAACAAACCACGGACAAGGGGAACAATACATTTAATAAGGGTATTGGGGAAAAGTATGTGGAGGTCTATCATTTAAAAGTCAGTATTAAGAAACCAGATTGGTGGAAATATTCTCTTCTGCTTTATAAGGAAAATATTCAGTTACTGTAAAGACATGCTGTTCTACACACACCATCTTTAAGTGCCATATGCAAAAACATCATGCTGTTATTATTTAACACACATGAGTTTATGTGTGCATCACTATTGCTTCTGCACCCTTACTGCATTGGGGCCTGTTATGCAGTGCTCCTGATGTTCAATAGCACATGGTCTCTAAAGCCAGGTGCTCATGTGACTATACTTTAAATTTTCATGTATTATAGAGAATTAAGTATAATTTTTCACATTTTAACAAAAGTTTGAAGAATTTTCTATACAAGGCTTCTAATATATAAATGACCATGTGATAGAGGGACTCGAGTTGGCAGAGCCCCTCAGAGCACTTTGCAGTCCTATGCTTTTTCAATGTCTCAAGCTCTTTGATCAGTTTTGCCCCATGGTTCTATTGACCTTGACTACAGACCACCAGTAATCTGCCTAAAAAGATAGAGCCTTCAGGCTACACAGTTGCTATCTTTGAGCTTCTGGGGATATTGTAGCTTTGGGACTGGGAGCATTTGGAAAAGTTTTAAAGGTCTGTGTCAGTTTTACTTCTCTGACCACAGCTTCATAGTCATTACAGTCGGATGTAAATTCACATTGCCATTAAGGTCCTTCCCTCTATCCTCAGCTACTCCTTTCTGCTGGCTCCACAGTGCTGGCACTGGCCTTTGCACAGCTGTTCAGAGAGCTGGGTATCGTTGAGAACTAACCTGAAAGCCAACCTGAACAGCTCTGAGTCCCAGTGTCCTGTGCAGCCCTCTCAAAGAGGGCACATATTTATGGTAGATATAATTGATGTAACTACAACCTCTGTAAACTTGTAATTCAACCAAAATGTGCTTTAAAATACCATTACACAATTCAAATGTTAGGGAATTCCAGTAGAGGAGGGAAACGAGCTGTAACACCACCATGTAAACTTTTCCTGCCCCTAATCTTTTTTCTTTCCATTTGGAAAACACTATCAGTACTTTATTTACACTTATTTATGGTACATAAAGTGGATAGCATTTTATAATTGTTCTGAGACTAATTATAGAGATTGACCTGAATGATTAAATAAGCTTCATCTTTGGATTCACAAGCAACTGTTCTCAGCATGTAAATACAGGTTCATAAAAGATACAAAATACAAGAGGTTTCCTTTTGTTCACTGATTCCTACCTTCACAACACAGGCAGGCATTTCCTTCTCTGTTAGACATGCAGCATCCATTCTACTCCTGAATCATGGATTTGAATGGTGTAGACTTTTATAATTGGGATTTCCTTAAAAATATTGAACATTTTTACTATTAACTGTTATCTTCAAAATCCTAGGGCAACATTCCAAGAGCTTTGATTTGCCCCCAAATGATTTGGTTCCCAGAATGTTTCAATTTCTGGATTTAGCAGCTCTGAGCTGTGGTGCAGAAAAATATGTTTTAAAAAATCTTTGAAGCTAAGTGCAGAGAAGAACCCAGTAGCCAGCTAGAAATTGCAGCACGCTTTATTTTTTCCAGCATCAGGATTCCAGCCTAGCAGGCATATAAACATCCAGTCTGTGCCAGAAAACACAGTGAATGAACTAGATATCAGGATTTAACTTTTTCTAATAATAAAAAAGGAGAAAAAACGTGACTGCTGATGTTAGTTTGGTAATTATAATCCTCCATACTATCTGTCTTGTCTTCTCTCATTGCTGATGGACACAGCCAACAGAACTCTACTTTCAAGTTTATACTCCTAGCCATAGGTATATCTGCGCTAGTACTATAAGGACTTAAATAAAGGTAATTTTCTTTCTATCGCTATCTCCTCATCTTCAGCAAAGGCAGTAAACCCTTAAACAGTAGCTGTGTGCCAAGCATCTCAGTTTTCAAGCCTTGCTTTGCTAGTTTATGTGTTGGCAAGAAACTCAAGGGGATGAGAGAGATTATACTTAGTCCTGGAGGAATCTGGATGACTATCCAGAAACTCCCACCAAGTAAAGAGGTGATTTTGATATTTTCTGAAAAGTCTTTCTGGGAAGAAAGTGATCATATTATAGCAATTGGAAGCACTATCTGGTGCATTTCTAGGAAGGCACTTTAGGTCCAGTCTCATTTAACATTTTCATTAATGAGTTGGAAGTGAAAGTAACTAGCCTGTAATTACATTTGCTGATACTAAATTGAAAGGAGTTTCAAACTTCACTGGGGACAGAGAAATAATGCAAGGGGACTTACGGTACAGATATAGGCAGAAAAATCACAAAATGAATCGTAAAGTTGGGAGTGAGGGAAAGAAGAAAGGAAATAGAATACTATTTTAATTATTTTTTTAATTGATTTGTGTTCCTATCCACTAATTT
>NW_021939396.1:18563618-18583501 GCF_001715985.3 Manacus vitellinus
AGAGCAGGGAATAAGTGAGCAAGGAACTAGCATCCCAGCTGAAGACTTAGAGTAGCAAATCTACTCATTCACTGTCTGAATTTCCTATAACGCTTCCTTTCATTCACCCTTTTCCTCTTCTGTTTTCCACAACACTTCATGACTACTGAGAAAACGTCATTAATAACTGATACAAAGAATCACACATGAACATATAGATAAACTGGGGATGACAAAATATCAACTTGCAGCTGCTCAATTGAAAGCCGTATCTACACAACGGGTAATTACTTTTAATTTAATTAGGACTCCTGGTATTGTTTCTATCTCATAGATTACATTATAACATGTAATGTGTTAAAGCAGGAAGACAAACTGTGAGAAGACTCTGAAAATATTACCTATTTTGTCTAGAAATGCCATACTTCAATGCCTCTAAGCAATTACTGCTCACGGGCAATGATCAGTTCTTGCATCCTGCTCTGTTTGAGCACTTTAGTACATCCAAAATACTCAAGTAATATACATTTTAGCTTTGCAGAAGTAACACAAATCGGCATATATACATATTGGGCAAAATTGTCACTGATTTTATGCTACAGAAAATGCAAATTATTAAAACAAACTTCACTTAATCAGCTTCAGAGTATAATAATCAAGCTCAAAGAACAAAATATATGATTTACATAAATAAATTTTAAGATCATGTGAGCAAACTTCCTACTGATGTAAATGGGAATCATTCATGGTTAGGCTTCGCAAACAAAGATTTGGGAAATGGGAATAGTTCCTTCTCATTCACTCATGCCACCAGAGAACATATTGGGTCTTAGGAGGGCAGTAAACTGAATGAAAAAAATAGCCCTAAAACTTGATAAAATGAACTCTTCATGTAACTAGACAGATTTCATTGCTGTGACTGCCTTTACACAATCTGATAGTCCTTCAATCTACTATGATACATAACTTTTTGATAGAACTTGATCCTGTACTCACAATACAGCCTCTTATTTTAACATATAACAGAGTCCATATTTTTTGTTGATGACCTCCATTATGTGGCCGCTTGTTTTCTATTTATCAGTAAATCTTAATAAACATATTCAGCCAGAAGTGCAAATATTCTTGCTTTATTATTTTATTGTATTGAACAAACAGATCTATTGAAATAACTCCTGAAGGTTCAAGCTAGCATCTGGCCCAGCTCTTTCTCCTTCTCTTCCCACTCCTATTCACTTCTTGCATTGTCAGTGTAGAACAAACACGGAAGGAGAGGCTGTGTACATGACAGATTATCAACCCAGATTACTGTCCAGTTTATATTATGTCTCATTTCCACTCATATCTCTGTAAGAGTGTGCCATGGAAAAAAATTTTCTTTTTATATTGCTCAATAATGGTGGCATTGGCTTCCAAAGTTTCTTTGTCTTTACTGCTAATGCTAGAAATTACTTTGGGGCTCATTTTATCCATATAACAACGTGAATTTTTTTCACTTTGTGCAATCAAACAAAAGCGATTGATACTAGTGTTCTAGTTTTACAACAAGTAATAAATATATTTCCTATAATATGGTCAAATTCTGACCTTGAAAAAAAAAATTTATATGACTTCAACTGAAAATGAGGGTAACTTGCAATTTAGATGGGAAGAACCATAGTCAAACCACCAGGGTTTCACTGATGGCTCTTTCAATAAATTGTTCTGTGTATTGAGCAAGTTCAGCTCTCTAAGGCTGGTGCATATGTCTAATGCTAAATAAAAGCCTTCATAGCATATACAGCAAGCATTATGTGTAACTTGAATAATGAAAATGAAAATATCAGCCTTTCGCACTGAAGTGAACAACATCCATAAATCCACACTGTCCCTGTCCAAAAGAAGAAAATTCCATGTGAAACCAACTATATAAACAAAAAAAACCCAACTGTCAACTGCTGCACTTTATATACTTTCTACTAAAATGATTAATCCTCTGAGAATTGCTTTGTGAATTTTCTCTGAACTTCAGTGCATTATTCATGCACCTTGGCAATCCTATCCTGAATCTGACATTTTGTTCCTGGAGTCACTCATACCATGTGCGGCATAATACCTAATAATATTCTTAGTAAAGAATCAATATTTTTTATACACTTGTGAAAATATGAGTGATTAATTCTTTCCATTTGGACATTTTAAAAATAACCAAATAGCAGGACACTGAGGGACATGATTTCCAGAACATTCTGATGAAGGATGCTATCCTTCCCTGAGATGAGTGTGGTGGAGGACTGATAAACTCTCTGCAAACAGGAGATAACTGACAAACTTAGACCTTTCAGAGCTGTGCTGGCATCACAAGACATCATAATTCTTCAGAGACTAAGACTAATTAACAGAAAGAGATGAAGACCCAGGGCCCAGGTTTAATAGGAAGTTCAGAGCCACTTCACTGAGTCTGAACCCAAATGTCATCAGTTAAAGTCTTAAAAGCTGGTCTTGGCAAGAGTTATGGCACACAGTTTTGGAGACATTTTTTTTCTCTTATAGTTTAATTTCTGTTTAAATCCTGGACACTGGAGGTATGCCAGAAGGTGGCAATAGGTCTCTCTCTTTACTCTGACTCTTTTTGCCTAAACCAAGATTATCATTGAAGGGAACATCGAAATCTTATGAAAAACATGACTGTTTTGCTTAAGAGGAGAAAAATGAGCAAGATTTGAAAGGACTGATAACGATATCTCCTTTTAATCCCCTTGGTGGTAAGCATTTAGTTTTGCCAAGGGAGAACACAATGCATGTAATACATGTACAAAATTTCATCTCAGTATGAATAGAGTGAAAGTAGAATCATAGAATATCTTGAGTTGGAAGGAACCTGTATGGACAATGGAGTCCAACTCCCTACTCCTCACAGGGCTACCTAAAACTAAACCATATATGTTGCATAGCTAGCAACATTTGGCGTCTTGGTAGAAACTACATGTTCTCCTCTTGTTGTGTGGTCTGCTCTTCAGCAAAAGGTGCACTGGCTTCTCTCATCTCATCTGTTTATTTCTCTCAGGTTCTACTCCACCGGTTGTCCAACCTACATGCACTCTGAATTGCTACTTGGCATTTTCCTTACAATTATTTGTCTCTGAAGTGAAACTCACATGTGACCTTGAGTGGTGTTTGCTCTAAGATGAAAGAAGACTGTACTGAAGTCCAAGTCTGCATTTGTGAGCTTTACACGTACAAGAACCTTGCCTGTTTCACATCCTGCCAGTAGTATGCATCATGTTTGCAGTGTGCCACTATAAACACCATGTCATAGGCCATAACCGAGCTGTCACATCTTAGTCACTTCAAATTGAAAAAAAATATTGTATTTTAGACACATTTCAGAGAGGTGTCTATGACCTGAAAACATCTGGAGCAAGCATTGCCTATCTGGAGGGCAGTGGGTGTAGCTCAATGTGGGAGATATTTTTTTCCATTTAGTCTGTAGGTCAGAGACTGTTCCTCCAGCGCTGCAGGTAGAGCCAGAAATCATGAAACACCAAAGCAAATTCATCGTGTCTTTTACTTAATTAGTCAATGATCCTGAGCATTAATGGAAGTCATCTTCAAGGAGGTCATTGGTTTTGTCTACATTAGCAGGTAACACCTCAGGAATGGATCTGTATAGCTGAATCCGAAAAATCCGGTATGAAGAACTGCTCAGAGACTTTTGCATCTTTAAGCAGCAAGGTATTTGTTTATTCAACATTGGGAGCAAGCCAGTTCAAGTTGGACAAACTTGCTGGACTTAAAAGTGCAAAATCAAGCCATTTTATACACTTTAGATGCATGGTTACATCATTTAACAGACATATTAATAAGTGGGCTAGTCTCTGGGTGGAGTCTTTAAAGACATGCACAGTCTTCTACTGGGGGGGGTTTCTCCTCAAGCCTTCATCCCTCTGGTGGTTGCCATGGACGTCTTCCTCAATTCGACCTCTTCAGTTAGGTGACCTGAATTCTTCAAGCTTGCAAAATCCTGGCTCTGGGCCTTCTAGATCTTATTCAAATGTCTAGTATACCTAATTTATTACTGTGTGTATATTACTCCTATTCTTTCTATAATAAGGCCTTTGGTCCAGTGAGCAGAATAGAATATGATATTAGTCAGTGCTCCTAAAATGTTCTTCTAGCAAAACGGGTATTGGGGTTTCTTAGCAGGCCAAGATATCTCAGTTAACTCTTTTAGGTCTGGCTCCTGTTTCATAGCAAGAGGAGTTTTTCAGGCACAGTGTCTATGTCATGTTTCAGGATGAGCTAGCTCCAGCCTCCCCGGCCAAAATACCCTTTAGTGACTGGACCATACCAGGAGTAGTCCTTCTAGAACTTTGTTTGTTGAGTTTCCTCCAAGGGGAATCCAGACTTTATGCTTGGAGACCTCTCTGCAATGTCAACCTTGAGCCTGGTCAGGGATTCTCCTAAAAACCACATTCACCAAACAAGAATGGAAAGATGCACCTATGGCATGAGCCTCAGTAAAAAGGACAATAAACCAGCTGATGATGAAATGTGGTCAGTTAACCTTGGCTGACAGTCAAACCACAGCACATCAGAGAAAGAAAATAGGATGAGAAAGTTTGTGGGTTGAGATAAAGACAGGAAGATCACTTACCAATTATTGTCATGGGCAAAATGGGACTGGACTTGGGGAAAATAAATTTAATTTATTGTCAATTAAAATACATTCAGGAAATAATCACTGCAGCTTTTGCCTTTGCTATTTGGTCATGTTCATTTTGAAAAGTAATAGTGATCCCTTTCCTGTGGCATATAATTTCTTCCTATCCATATTTCAAATCTTTCCAGGCAGACTATTGAAATAAATGAGGAGGAGATGTGTCTAGCTGTGATGATAGCTAATCTTATAGCCATGATCGAGGTGTCACAAACATTACTGATCAAAGCAGACATTAATACTGTCTTTTTATCAATTGCTTTTTGCTCCCATGAATCAAAAAGTTCTGAGGCTTCTCTCTCTCTGAATAAATTAATTCTACGCTGAGTTTACCGCAACTCTCTGAAGGATTCCACAGATATCCATAGATAATTGTTCTTCATTCTTGAGGTTTTAATCCTTTAACCTTTCATAATCAATTCCCATGTAGAACTGGTGAGATGGCCAAACTTCCAGTCTGTGGGTTATACCCAAGAGCATATTTTCTTCAATAAAAGGAGTCCAGGTAAAAGTATTTCTACAGAAGAGTATCTGATGAAGAATGAATGAACAAATGAACAAACTCCAGAAAAAAATTATCCAGAGATAAGTTAAGGTAAAATGAAGGAAATATTTGGAGAAAGAGGAAAATCACTAACAACAGAAAAATACACATTTCCAGTGGATAAGGTTATTCAGTCTCGGGAATGAAGCAATTCATAAATGTTCGAGTACATAAAAAAAATCTGCAGTGACCTCAAACTTTTTAGTGTTATAAAAAAATTTTCCCATTTACCTGAATTTGTAATAAACAGGTTATTATTAATATTCATCATTTATCCGACACTGAGCAAGTGAACCATGCCTTCCTTATCTGTAGACTAAAAGATATGAAAATATAAGTCATGCAGACAGAAAAGGTGTTCAAACAAAATACTTTATTAGGAGGAATCTCTAGAAACTTTCCAGAGCCCATCAAGTTGTGCAGTAAAATCCCAAACAATCTTATTAAGCAGAAAAGCAATACCAGGTGGATTAAAGATCCTGGAACAGAGGTCTAAAAAAAAAATAAAACTAAAATTAGCAGGAGAAGTGGTCAAGAGATCCCTTAAGAAAAAAAAATGGCAGGACCAGATGTTATCCACAGTTTTTGGCTTCAGTATTTTGTATATTTGCACCCAAGATTAGCTCAAAACTCCAGACAGTTCTCACAGGAGTAATCATTAAGGTGCATGTCAGAGTAGTTAATTATAGAAAACAAAAGCACTGGCCATCAAGTAGTTCATCCTCCAAGACTGCAACTTATACCCAATCCATAACCCTTGGGGAATTTTCTGGGGGGACTTGTTATTATCCCAATTTTCATAATTTACAACTTGTTATTTTTCAGCCTTCGAAGGAAAACTTGAATGGAAATTCAATGTATCTTGCAAAACTTCACTAATAACCACCCCACATATAGTCTTAAATGATTACTAGGTCAGGTAAAATTATCCTAACTTCATGAAAATCATCAAGTCTTTCCAGAAATCACACAGCTCAGACAAGTTGCAAGAAATTATTTATTTTTAACACCAGAGGAAGCCATTGAACTGTTATCCCTCAGAGAAAACTGACTCCTTAAACACAAAATTAGCAGAAAAAGCCTCTCTTCAAGACAACTAATTTCATATCCTATCCTGACTTATGTTGCAGGGACTTACTTTAGTAGAACTGAAGCAGTTGGAAGAATAACCAAAAAAAGTGACTTACTCCGTAAAGAGTATTACATTCAAAAACAGATGCCAAAATACTAAATACACTTAGAAGGAAAGCTGGAAGAAGCCTGAAAAACTTGTGTTTAGTTGTTTCTCTGACAAGCTTTAAGTTATTGAGCAAGGGAGTAATTGTGGAAAATGCAGGGAAGAAATCCAATCATGGGAAGAAAATCAGTTTTAGAGGCAGAAGGCCCAGATATAGGAAATGGGTGAAGAGACGTGAAAATGTCAATAAAGACTTCTCTGGGTAAGATAACTCAGCTAAAATCATTCACTGCAGTCCTGGCTGCAGTTGCACACTGCCTCTTGATACACAAAGGGAGGAGGGATAACGCACGTGAAAGGCTATAAAACATAATGTCATAATATATTTGGCACAATGTGTAAAACACAGATAGCATCAACACTGCCCTTCACTATGATCTGTGTGGCCAATATTTCCCTCCAAGACATCACAAACAACGAGATCAGAAGCCTGATCTACTAGCAGATGAAAGTAAAAAAGGGAAGAACCTTTGGGATCTTGTATCTGGATAGATCAGAAAAAGGCAGAAAAACAGATTCCAGAGACTTCAAGATCATCACCACCATTATCAACATTTCCTGCTTGTAAGCTTAACACAAGACTGAAAGGAAAGTACAGTTCCCATATTTCAGCACAACCACTTTGAATATAAGCCTTCAGGTGAGCCCTGAAAAGGACAGGAAGGAGAACGATCAGAGTAATGATTTTAACAACTTCTGTGACTCAGCCTAAAACGCCTAGGCAACCTCTTAACAACTTCAACAATGATCTGAACATTTCCATCAGTAACTATAGTTCCCAGGAACCTGGCTGTTTCTTTCCCTGACATCTTTCACACTTTGAACACACTCTGACCATAAAGATCTAGGGTTTTAGCTGGAGGTGAAACATTGCTAATTTATAAACAACACCACCAATACATTAGAATGTGATATGAAAAAATAAAAACAAAACCAATTTGTCATCTTAATTATTCCAAGAAACTAGAGGATAAACAAGAGAATATCACAAGGATAAAATAAACACATAAACCCAGTGATGACTGCAAGTTATGCAGCCTAGTGTTCAAAGGTGATAACTACTTCTTTCCAAAAAAAAACATGCTAAAATTACTGTCTGTTCTCTGTTGGCAAAATCTACAGCCATGAATCGCTGTCTGTGAGTTAAGAAGGTGTGTAAATCTGAATGCAACTTCATATAGCACAAGACTTGTTGCCATTACATGATAGAAGAGGATGGAGTTACCCAGGACAAAATGGAATGAGTTGCTCTGAGTATTAGCTACTTAAAAAAAAAAAACCAAATAAATTTCTGACTTTGGAGGACCTTAGCATAGTTCAGATTTAAAAGAAAAAAAAAATGTATATGAAAATGACTGGAAGTGGTCAATAAAAAAAAAAATTACTAAAGTGCTGCCCTTACTGACATTCCTTGGGGATGACTGCTGTGTCATGTTGCTGTCGTAGTGGAGAAACTCATTTACCCACAGGGCATATGTTGTCACACATGCTGCATTTCTAATAAACAACCAATAAAGAGTTTTCAGTGAAAAGCAATCTTCATCTTCATTTCACATGGTGGAATGTGTCTTCACAGACAAAAAACTAGGATTGACTTCAGCAGTTGGTTTGGATTTGCACAAACAGACAGGATCTGGCCCACAAAGCCGAGGTGCAGCAATGTTAGTGGGGAGCAGAGAATGAGAAATCAAATGCAATCTCTTGTCCTGTTTCTGCTTTTTCCAATTTTGTACCATAGTGTTCAGGTCCTTCGGTATGTATCTTCTACAGATGTTTCAGTGTCAGCACACTTAGTCTGTGCTCCTGCCAGAGTGAATTTTGTTAACACAAGCAGTGATCTCAACAGTACACTGTATTTGATCAATTGTGGCCACTGTTCTCATTTCTCTTCTCCAGCATCATTATCAGATGGTTCTGTCTCTTATACAGCTGAGAAGATATTATTTCATCTAGAAGAAAAAGATACAGTTGGTCATGGTTCTGTGTCTTCCTGCATACTGTTCAGCTACTGCAGATAGAGTTAGAGCTATTCACATCCATTGAGGCACATACACAATTGAGGTCCTATGGTGAGGAATCAATATGGATTCAACACACTGAATCATTATTTTATGGTTAACAAAACTTGTGGTAAAGAAGAGAGTTAATTTATTACTATTGATATGTCTGACCTGTAATTAATAAACTTTCCACCATCTTTTTCAATTTAAGAAATGTTCAGAAGTGAAGTGCTGCAGTAAAACTTCCTTTTCTTACAACTTTATTATTTTTACTGGACACAGTCCATGCAGTATTATAATAAATAATTAAAACTAAGTGAGAAAAAATATTCCAAACCAACACATCTTGAAATACAGCATCTTATTTGAAAGACTTCAAATTGCCCTTTTTTTTTGTTTTGCTTTTTTAGTCAGTTTCAAAACCCAGTAAGTTATAATGAGTCTCCAAGGCCCGCAATGCAAATCAGAACATTTCCACTATACTCCTGCACACTAATTCTCTTTCCATCTAACAGATTTCACACATGATAAGTAATACTTTATAATTAGCATCATAAGTGGGATATCCCAATATCAAGTGGCATATTAATGTTATTAACTACAGTTCTCTGAAAACTGATGTCTACTTGGAGGACTGTAATAAAAGAGGAACAATGTTTAAAAACTGAACAGCAGAAGGAAATTCCACTTCACAGCTGTGATATGAGTAGCCAACCCAAGGCCAGAACACCTGATGCACACACAAATTTGCTACTGAACCATTGTGTCCTATACAGGTTTGAAAGCTGCAGTGCTTCGGGAGTTGATTAATATGTAGTTGGGATGTTTCTTCCATAAGAGTGGAAATATTTTTCAGAAATTTGGGCAGCTGGCTATGAGGCAGTAACAAACTCAGTTATCCATTTTAATGTTCTACTGTATCTTTATCAAAGCTTATGCTTGTCATCTAGGTTCCCTCTGTAGACAGTGGACTGATGTTCTTAATCACAGAATGTGATGAATCAGTCTCTGGAATTTCCTATCTCCTTATTGACCACAGAAGAAGTCTGTATGACTAGCTTGGATTATATTTCTAAGTCTTAGATAGTCTATTTTAAGTATAATGAATCCCACCTAAAGTGCTTTATAGTTGTCATCAGGTTGACCTACTTTGGTTTGACACATGACCATGTTTCTTACCTTGGCACTTAATGCTAACTGCGTTTTAGTTTGTAATTTCCACCATTTTAAAAATTTGGTAAAGTAGTTTTGGGACATAGAAATATTAGAAGCCTGACTGCAATGCAAGTTTGATTGTTTGGATACACAGAATTTATTAAAAGCTCTATGTCTATCAGATTTTCTTGACTTCATTTTGAACAAATTTTAGTTTAACAAATTTTAGTTTAAGTAAAGGGTAAAAATCCTGATTTCAAAGAAGGAAACACATTTATAAATGAAAAGTAAAAAGCATGAAAATGAAGACATGCAGTTGCACAGTCTAAAGAGTGCATGTTATGGAATATACTTTTTTTCTGAGGAGGAGTCCATTCTGGTTTTATCTCCCCTTTATATTTGGTGGGCTTAATATTGCTAACTGCTAACTAGAGCTTTTCTAAAATACTTTATGTTTTCTCTTTTTATTTGAAAGGTCTTAATTTAAAAAAGATTTTTTTAATTTATTTGTCATTTAAGAGAATGCTAATGGAATAATCTAAGAATTCTTTAAGGCTGAATATTACAGATAACCAGAGTGAGAGTTTTGACTGATATTCCGTGCCTGGTTAATGCTGCATTAAAGCAGTAGCTGGATTACAGTTTCAAGAGTTTATCAAAATGGCATCCTTTTGCTTTTTTAATAACAGCGTAAAAGCTTCTTGGGTCTCTCTAACTGTTTACTGGCAACTTGATTTTCTAAAATATTTGCTGACTATGTACAGCACACTAAAAAATGCTGATAGTCAATTGTAGAGACTATGTGTGACTTCATTGTACCTGTGATAGACTGGGCTTTCAGAATACTTCACTCAATCTCCCCTTAGTCTTGGCAGATTTGAGGTTTCTGCTATCACAACAGGACTTCAGTTTCTCTGAAGAATTCAATATCCTGGATGTTGACTTTTTAAAATATTGTCTCTCTGGAAGGCAACAAAAGCATCTGTCATTTGAGTGGTCATGCTTTGACCAGGGTTTCCACTTCTTTTCTTCTGTGTTGGGATCATACTTGAACAGTTTTCATTCAAAGGATCTGCATAACCATCTGTGCCCTATTCTGGCATTAATGATGGCATTCGTGGCACTTTACAGCAAGAGCTTGCTTGAAGTTCCTTTCATTGACATCTAATTAATTTCAGGTACTATAAAATGCTGCCGGCTCACACTTGAAAGTTCTAATAAAACAAATTCCTTACTCCCTTTCCCCTAATTCTATCCCACTATTCTATCTCCATTTTTCCTCTTCTCTTCCCCGCCACCCCTGGTTTGACCTCAGGATGAATGAGCGCACAAATACACAAGCACACAAGTGCAGTCTCCCTCTAAATACCCTATGGCCTCTTTTGTTTTTAACAGATTTCTGCCTGTTTGGTGGCTCTGTCAGCATCACAGCTCCAGTCAAACTTGTTCTTCGCTGCAATCCTAATGGGCATTTTAGGCTCATGATGAAGAGTAAGACAAACAGGCACGCAAGCTTGAAGGGGTTTCATTGCCAGCTCATTATAGCTCCACTAATGAGATTTCCATCCAATTTGTGGAATAGCAGAGCTCAACTCAAAAGAGGGACAGAGCTACCAATACAGTGGGATTAGTATGCCTTATTAAAAAAAAATAACCTTTGTTAAATTAGGACTCAGTGTTTGGGGCAGTGACCTTAGACACTGGTACAATACGAAAACAATTGCTGGATTATTTACATTACACTCATCAGCTTGGCATAATTGCTGAAGTGCAGTAAAACTCATACAATTCACTTAGGCAATAACAAATACATACTTCACGTACGATCTGCAGTAAAGTACAGTTAGTAAGATTTTTGATAGCAGGTAAAAATGAGTGTTGTTTGAGAAAATGCTTTTACAATGAATTTTGGGATGCATAAAGTAAATAGCAAAGAGAAACAGAGATCCTGTGACACTAAAATAGAAACCTGTGAGGAAATACAGAGGCATTCCCCAATTCTGTAGTTTCACATAAGGAAGAGATATTCCAAAAAAGTGAACAGGTTCTAGAAATTTAACAAAAGTTTCTTTCTAATTCATCCAGAGGTCTGTCATCTGCACTCCATGATTGCTAACCTCCAAGTCTCAAATGAAATGGTATTTATTATTGCTTAGGTATAATGATTTCTTTTGATTAATCCAATCCCTGAGTAAACCCCCTTGAAACACAGACCAATGTCTTCAAATTCTGAACTCAGTAACAAAAGGTGATTGCTTCATTATTCAAATATGCAGTTATGCATTTCAATAGGCCTCTTATTAGGACAGATCTAGCATATAGTCAATTTGAAAATAGGTATGGATTTATTTCATTCTACCAGAAGTAGATCTTATTTCCCTAAATTGTATTGCCTTTGCCATCATCACAAAGGATGTACTTGTAGTTCTCTGTGTTTTGGGGACCTCACTCTCCTGGACTTCTGGAAGTAGCAAATAGTATTCAAACTAAGAACTAACATTTGTCCTTGCTGAACATTTCTCTGTCTCCATGGAGGCAGATATTTCTGTCTAAATCCATGTGATTTTTTTTTAAAAAAACTGCAAAGCACTGTAACAGGATTTTTTTTCACAGTAGCAAAACCTCAGTTCTGTAACCAAATGGAGTCAGCCTGGTTTAATCAGGCTATCAATCACTCTGCAGAAACTAGAGAGGAGGCAAATATTTTTTTTCCATCTCCTGCAAGGCACAGAATACACCATCAAAGTGTCTCAGTGTTGCAGTGGATCAAATTTGGCATGGGACTTCCACCAGAAGGTAGAAGTATCAGGCTCTGCTACTTTACACACTGCAAGTCATTTTTAAGTCATGCTAGAAAAAAAGGCAAAGCTACATTTATGGACCTTCTCAAAAATGCTGGAGGGTAGAAAGATCATTAGAAGTTGCTATCAGACTGCTAATCAACCAGCCATCAGCCAGTATTTATTGCAACAGGCTGGAGATTCAAAGCACCTGCTGGTCTTGTAAGGCAGGCTCTCAAAGTGACACACACACCCCTCAGTCTGTTATTTTTCACTCATTGCACACCAGCAAGACCAGCTGCTAGCTCAAGTGTCCTGGTACGCACCAGACTCAGCAAGGAATCATCCATGCTGTGGACACCTGGGGCAACAAGAGAGCTGTGCAGTGCTGGCTATCTTGAGCTATATTCCCATGTACTAACCACAGTCTGCTTTGCAATTATAGCTTGATCTTAAGATGCTTCAGAGATGAACATGCTATACCAGAGATCTGACAATCCTCATAAAGAGCAGAAATGGAAGACTTTATTGAAATGTCAGTATTCTCAAGTGCTCTAGTGTAGAAACTGAAACAATTCTAGGGTGGTCTCTAAAATAAAACTATTTAACTGCAGACAAATACTGCAGGAGCTACTTGTGCCGTTAGCCTTTTCCTCAGGGCAAACCACTACCTACCTTGCTGTTTAACCCACAGATATTCTGGGAGATCTATTGAATATCGTACCCCACGGATTTTAAAGCCTCATAAGTTGTATTTCTCCCCTGGCTTGGGGGCTGGCCGTTGGGCTAAGTCAGACCTTACTATGCTCTGGCATAATGCTATTCAAAGGAAGTTGGGGGAATGTGCTGTTTCTTCAGGAATCTGAAAGTAGCTCTAAGATTTTTGTGCAGAAAAATGCAACAGTTTTATAGTTTGATGAGGAAACCATCACAATCTGCTTTGGCAGCATGTTCACTGTGATTTCTGCAGTGTGTGAACACAGCAAGGAAAGTGACAGGATTTGGGAGATTTCTCAGCCAAGCAGCGTAAGTCAGAAACAAGTTGAACTCTGGTGAAAATTTTTCTGTCTTTAATTATAGTCTCTTTGTATATTTGTAAAATCTACTTGCTATAGGGCAACAGTGTTACTATATACCTTTTTTTTTTTAAGTTACTAGTTTCTCATGTGTTTATTGTTTTTCATCTCAACATAAATGAGATGAGAGCTTTGGCAAGTTCCTTGTAGGGTCCAAAGAGAAAGGAAGGATTTACAATGGCTTTGTGTGCATGTTGCTTTGGAATCACAGTCTAATGACTCTCATGATGAAAATATTGAGACATGGAAATCCTCTTGATTTTACATCATTTCAGAATATTTCCCAGTAAGTATT
This sequence comes from Manacus vitellinus, assembly GCF_001715985.3. Classification (NCBI taxonomy): domain Eukaryota; kingdom Metazoa; phylum Chordata; class Aves; order Passeriformes; family Pipridae; genus Manacus; species Manacus vitellinus. The sequence continues at coordinate 18,577,384 of NW_021939396.1, forward strand.
TGTTCCGATAGATATTTCAGAATTTTGATTGAATTATTAGTCTCAAAAACTATTTTGGGTCAATGCACATGTTACATACCATTGCTATCCTGTTATTCAGTAGTACATTATTGAAGGAAACCATACAGAACTGTACATATGGAAATTAAGAAGCACTTTGAGGAAATTCATGCTTTCCCAGGGAATTACATTAATATCCATGCATCTTCCAGAAAAATCAGTTCAATACCTCCCTTCAAAAATGTCCTATTTTTCACAGAATCTTGTGGTAGTAGACTTAGATATGCCAGGTAAACATGAAGTAGTTTCAGAGCATAACTTTTCTAATAGAGTCCAAAGAAAGACAGTCTGTTGCATGGCACCCCTTGATGAACAGGTTGCACTACCTAACTCTTTTTCACCTGAAATAATCTGCTTATATCTTTCCCTGGTGTTGAACCAAAGGCAGTGTAGAGTTTGCCTGTATGAGCTACAATTGTTACATTACTTGATTCATATGAAACTTAAAGGACAAACATGGCAGTGGAAATCTCTTCTGACAAGAACATTCTACTTTAGTTTTCATATAATTGTTCCTGAAGGAAGGGAGTCTTCACAATGAATGCACCAAAGATGTAGGAATTAGGTTTTAAATCAAGTGTCTTCCTGCTGTAGGAATTAGATTTTTAAAGTGTCTTCCTACAAACAAATAATTTGTTCCGTGACTGTAAAAATAAGGACAAAAAGTTCTTATGTGTTCTAGTTCACAGCTATGTGGTAAAATAAGCCTATAAACCACTTGTCAACTTGTCAACAGACTATGAAAAAAAACTTTTAAAATAAGCATAGTTTCCTTCTTTTCTCAACACCTGCTTTATGAATATTTTTTACTTTCAGATCTTGTATATACCTTACTCGTTTTTTCATTAGTATGTCTTGTGTCATAACTGATTTAGGTTCAGCTAGATGACAGGAGAATTCCTCTTTCTTTGAACGTGTTAGTCCTTTAACCCCGGATTGGAAATCACTCTTATGGTGCCGAAGGCCCTGGAAGTGAGATGAGGAACTCCATCTGCTGCTTGATCAGGCTGGGGAACGTGGGGCTGGGAAGGGAAGGTGCCCTGCCTGTGCCCAGGCACCAGGAAGCTGCCTGGATGTGGGCTGCCAAACTGGTACTGGGTGCACCATCAAGCCAGGCTCCCCAAAGAGCATGCAGCAGTCTGGTCTTTTAATTAGAACACTGGAGTCTGAGAGTTAAGGAGTCAGTTCCTTATTCTATCATAGGATTCCTATGTGACCATGCTAATAGTACTCATTTTTTCCTGGAATAAGAACTGTTTCAAGGATATGTCATACTGCAGACAGCAGTGCATTAGAAAGGTAACTGAGTTAGCTTTAAACAGGAGGAATAACTAGTACCTATGATACCTTGAGCCTATACACAAACATATCTGTACTGCTTCTGGCAGCCAGGCTATCTTGGACACCTTTACACTGTACTGCAGTTTACACTGAGAGCCTCTCTTTAGTGTGGTAACATCTTACACAGATAAATCCCAACCCAAGATGGGGCTTGTGGTTATGAACATAGAACAACTGCTGAGATGTACAATGGCAGATTCTTGTGTGTACTTCTAATTTAGGCAGCATTGTCTGGATCAGGCATCTCCACTCATGGCAGAGCCATCCTTCTTCTCCCTGGTTTCAACAATCCCACTTGTTTTAGACTGAGCTACTGCTCAGCAGTTATGATGGTCACAGTTTGGCTAAGTAAGGGAAACAGACAGAAACTTTAGGAAATGTGAATGAAATGTTTATATTGCAATTGTTTTCTTCATTTGATGTTGGGACATTTCATTTATCTGACTCTAACCAGACATCTTCAGTGTGCTATAGATTTTGGGAGGTGCGCACACAATTTTTAGAAATGTATTTTAGAAGTTGCCTTGGGCTGAGAGAGGGAAAGATGATGAAATTTTAAGATCCCTAAAGAAAAATTAGAGCACAAATGAAATATGGTAGAGGACTGGGGTTTTGGAACAGTCACAAAAGCATCCTTCCACTAGATCAGTACTTAAATAGTTAAAGAATGTGACACCTCAATTATCTTTAAGTTTCACAATGGACAATCCAAATGAATGAACCAGTTTGGTTACATCTCTCTTACAGATAAAATTTCAGGCTCCCTGTAGATTCAGAAAAGAGTACTTTTATCAGCTCGTACCTGGTACACATTTTAAAAGATCACAGTGATGAACATATGGTAGCTGTTTTTATTTTTTAAAGTTTTTTGATTCAACATCAAGGAGATGATTCTGCAGCCAGTGATAACTAGGAAGAGAAAATCCTGGGGTTTTAGTTTTAAACATAAAGCAATGCAATAATCCTTATAGGCTTATTGACTGCAAAAATCTAGGTTAACCAGACCTGTTCATCCCAACCAGTACTAATTCTGTGGTCCTAGGCTGTAAGCTTTCATGGGTTTTATTTCTAAAACCTGACATCTCTGCCTGTAGCTATCTCAAGTAGCTGACTTCTTTCAAGTGAACGACATGGACAAAGATTTACTGCTTTATAAGAAGTTTCCTAGAAACCATCTATACCATGGTTGAATCATAGCTTCAGTTTCGTCGCTTGCATTACTGACTTTCAGAGAATGAGTAAGCTCAGAAACAGAATTGTCTCTTTCTTTTTTTCTTTTTTCTTTGTGAGATTCCTGTTAGTGTTGGAGGTGGTAAGGGAATCCACAAACAAGGGTAGTCATGATGGAACTAAAGGACTTCTTCCAGTGATATTACATTGTCAATCCACTTACATCTTTTCTTTTCTCAACCTCCCCATGCACTCATACATAAAGAAGTTTTGTTGGGGAAGTCAAGAGAAGTTTTGTTGGTCTTTATCTATCTCAACACGTGCTTCATCCTGGCTCTTGTCATGCAAGAACAAATCTGTTCAGTCATATAGGTAGACATCCTGGATCATTTGTAAAGGAAATGTCATCTCTTCTAGGCTCCTTCTCCCACAAAAGGTTGGGCCAGATGGTCTTTTGAGATCCCTCCAAACCTGGGCTATTGTATATTTCTATTTCATTAGGCTTCAATACAGAGTCTAATTTCCTGTGTTTTGTTGCTGTTGTTAGTTTTCTTGCTCAATTTGTAGAGAATTCAGTGTCCTCAGAGCGCTTAGTATAGACCACCTCCGGTATTACCTCTCAGCAAGATTTACTTCTTTGTGTAGCATCCATTCTCTGTTGATTGAGAATAATCTATCTCTACTCAAGAAATGGTCATCAGCCCTCTTTTAATGTAGTGTATCAGCTAGGAATCTCTTTCTGGTATGCAGAAGGTCATAGTTTCAACTCGTCTGTGGAGCTGTCTGTCTCTTCATTCAGGACATCATCCCAAAGTTTATACAGGACTAATGTTCACTCTACTCTTGATGTCATTATGGTCTTCATGGTTCCTCCCTCCTTGTGTGCCATATACTGAGAAAGTCCACGCTCTGTCATACACATAAAGAGGCCATTGTAGTCCTCCTGTGTATTCCACCACAAGTAAGTTTCTGATATTTATTTGATAGTCTATGGTACCAAACAGTGTGTGAAGCAGTGACTAGATGTAAAAATTTCAGCCTCTGAAGTCTTAGCAGGTAATGTTTTCCAAAGCATACTTCTCTGCCACAATGAAACAGCATGATTGTCCAAATATCTCCTTACACTTTTAGGATAATTCACCTGACCAACACATTTAAACTCCATGTCTGAGTCAGTCAGATTATCTTTGTATTCAGTGGAGTGCAACAGGCAACTACTTCATGTCATCTAAAGTAGACATCTAAAATAACCTTCCTAATATCCTGTTCTTTTACACTAAATGACAGACATTCAACTGTGGACAACTCAGATGTGAAGTTCCTTTTACTGTGCACCCCTCAATATAAGGGGTTAAAGCAAAATAAAGACTATGGAGTGACTTTATAAGTATTTGAGTTGTGTGGAACATAAAAATGCAGTGAAAATAATGGGATAGTTTTATCCTGGCAATGGATTAAGATTAGAGAATTTAAAGGATGTAAACTAGGACTGTTTCTTAATATATAAGAATGATGGGCAGAAAGGATGAAAAACAATGTGACAAAATGTTCAGATGACACAGTATCATTCAGAATAACCAGTACATACGCAGATAAGGAGTTTAGAGCACCATGCAAGTCTATGTGAACATGCACCCTAAAAGAAGTCAGTTCATTGTCAACAATGGTCAAAGAAATAAATAATGTATAAGATTGAATCAAAAATAGGATAGACAATTACCATAACAAGTTATATCAGGTCATTTGCCCAAAAATGCAGCACATCCTCAACTGGACCGTTTTGTTCTGCTGTGGTCATCCTATCCTAAATCAAAGGCAGTGGGTAGAGAAGAGGTTTACTGACAGCTGGTTTCTATTATTAGAGTAATGAGAGAACTAATATAAAATAATTTGGGGAAAAAATGTGTCTCACTATTTTAGGATAAGCAAAAAATGAGAGTCTAGTCATAAAAATAGTGTGTAATAAGAGATAGTGAGTGGGTTTTGCTAGTTTGCTCATATTCCATTCATGTTTCTTGGTAAAAGATACAAAATACTGACTAAAGAACTGTGGTACATAGGAACATAGGATTGTGAGAAGACCATCTAATACTACTCCTGCCCTCACAGAAGATCTAACATGAAGTAAATAAATGTTTGGTTTACTAGATATGAAAAAACGTCAACTGAAATTGCATAAGTTTCTTCATTTGGATGCTGCATTGCTTAAGAATCTTAGTTACAAAGTCATGCCTAATATATAACTCAAGTATTTTTTACAGAAAAGAGTTCCAATTATTTATGAACCTGCCTATAGTTGTCATGAAGAACAAGTAGTTTTAGTCTTTTTGTAACAAACTTTCACATATTGAAAGGCTGCTACCATGTCTCTCTCACAGTCTGTTTTCTCCTAGACTAAACAAACCAAATTCTTTCAACCTTTCTTCATAGACCATGCTTTCTAAACCTCTAATCACTCTTGTCACTCTGTCCTGGACTTTCTCCAAGCTCAGTTTTTCTTAAAGCATGGTGCCCAAAACTGGATAAAATATTCCACCAGTAGTAGATAGACCAGAATAATTACCTCCCAAACCTCCCATCCAACAATCCTTTCTCTGCATCTTGGACTAAGATTTTCTTTTAGAAACAACATCATGTTTCTGCCTCACATTCAGTCTGTGGTGCTGAAGATATTTTCTGCAGTACATCATTCTTCCTAGTTACTGTCCATTTTGCATTTATGTGTTTGATTTCACTTTCCATTTGTATCACTTTCTACTTTTTTTCACTTGCATTTAAACTCATTAATTGCAGATTTCATACTTTTATTTTGTTTTATTCTTCAAAGTGTTAGTAATTCTCTCACACATTTTTGACATTCACCAATTGAGCTTTCCAGTTCTTAATCCAAGTCATAAAAAATATTGTGCATGGTTCAATTTGACATCCAGTTTTATAGAGTGTTATTGATATATTCTCTTTTAGTATTGTTTTCCAAACCGTTGTTCATCTAAAATGTAATTATTTAATCTAGTTCATATATGATTTTCTTGAGAATGTAATATGACAACATAAAAATCTTTACAAATGTCATGATAAATCATCATTATCTTTTAATTCAAGTCACTCTGACAATGAAAGAAAATAGATAGGGTTGGGATCATTTTGTCTGGACAAAACCATGTTTATCTTCTATGTGCCTACACATAGTTGGCTAATAACTAGGTTCAATATAAAAAAATTAAGTATACAATGTCCATTGTAGTTTTTTGTATTTCTGGGGTTTCTTTGCTTTTTTTTTTGAGTGGAGTACTTTGTTTTCCACTCCTTGGCTTTGTGCATCTCCTCAGCATTGTAGGAGTTCCTAAACATAACAATCTACTGGATTGTTTTGACTGGTTGGTTGAAAAATTTAGGAAAATATATCTCATTTGTCAAAGAGTTACCTGGCCTTTTTTTTTGGTCTTACCTACTCTATGGTAAGTCCTTGCTTCCCTTCCCTTCCCTTCCCTTCCCTTCCCTTCCCTTCCCTTCCCTTCCCTTCCCTTCCCTTCCCTTCCCTTCCCTT
>NW_021939396.1:19298256-19513567 GCF_001715985.3 Manacus vitellinus
ACTTCGGGCTGGGAACTGGAGAGCAGCGCCAAGGGGAGCGGCGGGATGGGGCGCAGGGCCGGCCTCCCTCCCCCGAGCCGGGAGCGGCATCGCTGTTCAGCCGTGCGGGTCCAGCCCAGCAGAGCAGCTGATCCACCATCGCCCACAAACACCCTGCTGGGGTGTCCTTCAGTGTGAAATCTGCCCCTGAGACTGTCTGGACAGATTCCTCTTACCCAGAAGAGCAAGACTGTGATACCCATGAGAGAAGTCTGCAGAAGCAAGCCCTCCTCTCATGTGGACACCAGGTAGTGGTGGAAGAAAGCTCTCAAAACTCTTTTGCTACTTCTAGTCCCCCACCTGAGCAGTTATTTTGGTGGCAAGAAATTATTTCTGGAAAAAGTATCCTACAGTACCCAAAATGCCATCCAGCCCAAATAAAAGGAAAATACCCTATCCAGGAATGCTGAAGAAACAATTCAATCCAAATCTGTAGGTTTTCAATCTACAAGTGACAGTTCTTGCTGTTCTCTCACAAGATGTAACTCACATCAGTGTTGGTTAACATCTAAGCATATGCAGCAATAATAAAGTGGTTTTGTAAGGTTTAGTTTTAACAGTTTAAAATCATACATTACTGCAGCTGGTGCTATTTGTAATGGATCATGACATCAACTTATAACCAGGTGCAAAGGCCTGGGGAAAAAAGTCATCTTCCTGAAACTGTCATGGTCCTCATTAGCTGTATTTCCACAGAGAATAAATTCTAGGATGTAGCTCCACTAGCTAAAGAGTTCCACATGTAATATTGGGCTGAAAACCATTCTTTTGGGGAAACAAATTCTGGGGGAACAGATTACCAGAAGGATAGAGACTGGCTGTGATAAAGCAAGTCTTAACAGTAATCCATACCTATTATCATGCACATATATTAATCGAAATTTAATTTTGTCTAAAAAATGTCATTGGCATCCTTAGCTGAAGGGACCCTGTTCCATTTCTTAATGTAAAAATATGTGTAATAGATCTTTTGTTATTGTACATAAACCATTGTGAAGACATTGAGCAAATTATATAGATGCAGATATCCTTGTAAAATAAACTGTATGATTTTTCATTCAGTCCTGAAAGTATTCTGCTCTTTCGGTCCACATCACCTTCACCTTTCAGACTGGATTCCAGCCAGCTGGCTCTCACTGAATTCTTTGTTTCTTCCAGGCACTAGATAAATTTGGCATTGAAGTCAAAAAGAGAAGGAAATGTAGCACCATGTGTCATCAGATTACCAAAGATAGTACAGTCCTTATCAATCTATGAATGTTGAATGGAAGAATTAACTGCGCTGACCCCTTTGGGAAACTACATTTTATCCTGAGGAAGTGGAGAAAAAGAGAAATCACTCAATCACTTCTAAGAATGATTAAAAATAACCAGACCACTTGAAAGCAATCTCTCCACGCTGTCAAGTTACACAGTTGGTTCAAAAATATTTCATGCCACACCTCAACCATAAACACTAACAGTGTTCAGGCTGTGGTTTTGATTGCAAGTCATGACTACAGTCCTATGTGCATTGCTTCATTCATCTGAATTTTTTTTCTGATGGACATTTACCTCTGAACTTTCTGGATTTACAGTGACTGCTTCTGTAATAATTTCATTGTGCCTATGATTTTTCACCCACAAATTACAAATACTTGCTCTCAGCATGACTGTAGAATTTCAAGAGCTTTCTTTTCTCCTTGGTATTTGTTCTGTTTCTGCTAAATCCTGTACCAGTAAGCGAATAACTATAAACAAATAAAGCCAGGGACAGGAACTGTAATCCCTATATTATTTAGCTATTGGCTTTGAAAAGAGAGAGCAGATTCAGAGCAGATGACATCCTCAATGAAGAAATGGTTCAACACAACCTTTCTGCGCTTCTACCTTCCTTTCTCCCAATCATTTCCACCTATCATTCCTCACATTTTTCTGCAAATAAAATCAAACATCATTTGCTCATGTTCCTGTCAGCCTGCACTGAATTGTCTCATGTTGTTACTGTTATTTACATGACCCAGGTGACATATTGATGAAAACATACTCAAAGCATAGAGTAATGGTGTCAATGATAATCTACAATCAACCAACAATAAAAATTACTATCATGTAGTATGATCATTTACAAAACTGATTTTTAAGGAGCATTCATTTGCAATTACCTCACCTGTAAATTTTGACCTTCATGTTCACGTCCCCAGGTACCTGCCCTTCCTGTTCATCTCGGTTCTCATTCTAAACTCACTACCACACTCTGAAAAAGTAGATTCCCACAACTGCTTTACAATCTTCTGCTGAAATTGTTCTTTGCTGTAAAATCTGCAAATGTAAATTCACTCCAGTTGTATATTAAAAGCACATGATACTTTATTTTGGTGGCTTCTCTAAGTCATCTAAATGTACTGACACCAGCAGAGTTAATAATATAAGTTTTCTGATACCCTTTTTTCAGTCTGTTCCTTTCCAGTTCTGCTAGACATGAGGGGTTCCCAAGGAAACAGTGGCATTGTAACCTGGTTTTATGTATCACCACAAAACGTCTTTCACTAAGAGTCTCATTATACTTACTCCCATTTCCTTCCTCATAGCAACTACAAGAGCAAATGAGTTGGTAGATTCAAGCATAATTTAAGCATAGTCCTTTCCTGAAAAGGAAATGCTAACATCTGCTTTATTATGTTTTGTATAAGGCAGAAATCCAGTATAACTAATTATTTATGTTATTTTTTCACAAGTTGAAACTTGGAAAACATCTTTATGTAGCTGACATGAAAGGAACTTTAGAGTATTCCATTACAGATCAGTGAGTGGAGGAAACTAAAGACATATTTTTGGTTGAAAATGTCCAGTACTCAGACTCTCAATCAAATCAGATGTATTAACCAGCAAGAAATATATCCTGTAGGACACTTCCTGTGAGCAGTTTGCAAGGAGCTCTTCAAATTCCCATTGAGGAAGGACAAAACTACACTGTAGGAATTTGTGATTCCCAGGTGCCATCAAACCATCACGGACTGGTTTTCTGGTGCAGTCTTGGATCTGTCCCAGCTTTCTCCTGTCTAACATGAGGAAGCTAATTATATTGTATAATGTCACCTACATTGCCATTTGGTTTCTTTCATGAAGATTTTGCTTACTATGTATGCATTTTTTTTTTCTGCTCCAAGTAAATTTCTATTAGTTGGATACTTGCCCACAAGTGATTTGAAGAATGCTAGATATTTATCGGTAGAGGTTAGTTTTCTTCATTTGTTACTCTCATTTCCCATAATAAAGGGTTATCCATAGTATACGCGGTATTGACCATAATCCTATGTCAGCTATACTCAATGAAATAGCCCCTCCCAATTTCACTGTCAATGATCTGTCTGCAGTAGACAGAAAAATATGGGTCTCTCGGCTAGAGCCCCCACTTTTTCCTCCTCTCCATGCATATGATCAATATCTTCACATGGTCAGAAGAAGGGGAAAGTTCTTAAATTGTGCTGAAGAGTGTAATTTAATCCTTACCCACTTCCAAACCCTTTTCTGGCTCAGGGAGTACCATTAACAAAAGCCTTTTGGATTAGAAGACTGAGGGCTCACCATGGGTATCATGGTAGCTGCTGAGGGTACGGAGGATGCTCAACCTTATTCCTAAATCAGCTTGGGTGGCAAGAGATTGATTTGCCTTCTTTCAATGGACCAAGGAGCTGGTATCCAGGTTGTATTTTGAAATACAATATGGGAAAGTCCCTGGCACGTAGGTTTTCTGTAAGCTGAAAACTGAGGAAAAGCTCAGATCAGTTAGATTGTTTTCCAGTTCAAGGCTGAGAGAGTTGGGCTTATTCAGCCTGAAGAAGAGAAGGCTCTGGGAGACCTTACCATGACCTTTCAGTACCAAAAGGGGATCTGTAAGAAAGATGGGGATAGGTGTTTTAGTAGGTCCTGCTGGAGTAGGACAAGGGGTAATGGTTTTAAGCTGAAGGAGGGTAGACTAAATAGAAGGAAGAGGTTTTATTTATCTCAAGGGTAGTAAAACACTGGAACATATTGTTCAGAGAGGTAGTGGACTAGATGACCTTTAAAGGTTCCTTCTGACCCAAACTATTCTATGATTCTATGAATGGGATACTTAAAAACATGGTTTATAGAGCTTGGGATGTTTTGTCCAAAGCAGTTATACACAGACATAAAGTTCATAAGTTTGTAAATATGATCAATGCTAAAAACTTTTATCATGTCTCATTCCTGCAATCCTGTTTACATGCTCAGTTTGAAATACTCTGTCTGAAATAAGTGTGACATATAACAAGCTGAATTTAAGGTGCAGGCTTAAGTCTTTACAGGATCTTAAACTTACTCAATATCTTCTGTCTGAATTTAACAGTTCAATTTCAATTGTTGTTCAGTTAGTTGGTTGAAACTCAGAGGAAATTTTGAAAGAAGCTAAAAATTCCTGCGTAGTTAGAGTTCTTCAGCTTTGATATATATCTCTATCTGATTCTTGACCTGTACCAGCAATGTTTCTAAATAACTGGGCAGCAAGTTAACTCTTATATTCCAACAGGCCTGACAGTAATAAGTAAAGGATTTTGTTTTCAACAGTGTAGCAATTGTTTAGCTAAAACAATCCTAGAATCAGGAATCCTACCAAAACCATACATACCATGTATTTCTGTTGGTCACTTATGGGCCATTCATTGGTGTTTATACCCTCTCTGGTATTAAAAATTGTCCACAACTTGTGGACTTTGGTCTCTTTTTAATTGTTCTGAGTTGTCAGATACTGTATGGGTTTTAAACAATGAGTATATAGACATTATTCAATACATAAAGCACAGGTTCACATTAGCACAGTAGGTGCTTTGAACACTATCACATGTTCCTGCAAGGTATGGCTGCAGCATTACCTTTCTGGTTTGCTGCCTTGTAATCTCTCTTTCCTGACCCCTTCCACATTTCCAAAACTCAAGCTACTTCGGAAGAAAAACCAGTATTCTTAAGTCACATGCAATGGTTTGGTGTTTTTCATTCAGTCATAAGACTGTCCTTCAGAGTTGGTACAGAATATCCTGTTCCAGATCTCAGGAATATATTCATTCCTATTGTAGTGATATCTTCAAAGTCCCAACTCCTGATTTTACACAAGATCGAAATGATTGTTTGCCCTATTTTTTTTTCCCCATGGACTGTATTATGGGATTTTCTATCCCAATTCATTATTAAAAGTAGTAATAACATCCTGAACTATCATCACCATCATCATCATCATCATTATCATTATCAATGTTATTACAGTCATGCCTAGAAAGCCTAGTCATATATGAAGAGTCCGGTGCCATAGAAATTGATAGAAAAAACAGCACAGAAAACAGCCTGTAGCCACAAAAAATTCAGAGAGCCACAGACAAAACACAATGCACAGGTAGCTCAGATAAATGCAGCGGGTTGAAATGAGAAGACAGCAGTAAGGTAGAGAAGTGGAGAAGTGGAAGATGACTATTTCTTCATGGACATTATTGTAAGATGGTGTTAAATTGATCTTTGAGGAAAAATGAGATGTGGTTTGGGAAGTGGAGCGTCATTGCTGGAGTAGAACTGCTTAAGGTTTTCCCAAAGTAGCATTTAAGTGGGAAGTTCTCAAAGTAACATGCATCTATGTGAAACCAGCCCATTACTAAGGTCCTTCCTTTACTGGAAGCATTTGAGTTCTGACCTCTGTTGGCAGGAGAAAGAAAACACTGGCTTTCCTCGAAATCCAAAGGCAGTAGGTCTTTAAGTGTTTGGATTTTCAACCACAGTTGATTATCACAGACCTGGAATATAGCAGCTTTGATAATGAAAACATACCTGAAAGGGATGATGGTTAAAGTTTAGCATATGGTATTTTCTATCTAGAATTTTACCTATCTAGGTTTCACATCTGCAAAATTATCAGAAAATTGATCAGGAAGTTCAATTAATTCAAATAATACATAAAGGCAGAAGTGGTAGCACTGCAAAATTCTTCCCAAAAGCATAAGGGTACAGGAAATTTTTTTAATTTTTTTTTTTTTAATTCAAGTAAGCATTCAGTACAATTTTAGCTCCAGTACATGAAGAAAGGAGCTAGTATTTTGTGAAAGTTCCTTTTATACTTCAGAGACAGAAGGCACTAGAATGATGAAAGCTGAATTCTGATCGGAAAAAATATTCTTTATTGTGTATAGAGATCATTAGCACTTATTTGACACTTTCTAGTACTGTTTCCCTTAAAAAGCTCCCCACGAGATGCCAGTTGACATATCTCAGATAAAATCAAACTGTGCAGCATAAAAAGTTTATGAACAGTCTTAATCAACATTAATCAACTTTGGCATTTTACTAGGCTGAGGGGGAAATTGCATTAGGCCAAATGAGAGTCAGTAAATGCACAGTAACATGATGATGGCTGCTTTGTGTTCTGCTCTCAAGACCAGAATTCTTAAAAGTAAAGTATGATTAAAACAAGATTAATTCACTGGCTACATGAATATAATTATATTCATAATTAGTTCCTAGTAAGTAGGAAATCAAAACATTCCGAGAAGGAATTCATATGCACAAAAGCTTGACTATTTTTATTAGCAATACTAGTCTAAGAAAATATACAACCTTTGAGTACAACTATTATCTTCCCTAGGCTACGGTATCTTACAAATTGATGTCAAAGAAATATGTTAGGACTGCTGTCAGACAGTAAAAATATTTAAAACATTACTGGATGATAACTTTATAATTTCATTTCCAGCTTTTACTGATGATAGTGAGGTATGAGAAGCAGCAGCTTGGATACATTGTCTGTTTTTGTAGTGGAAGGGGGAAAAAAATTCTCTACAAAGAATTGTCTTGCAAAGGAAGGGATGGAAGAGAAGAGGTAATAAAATATGAGCTCATTTTTGACATTTTATCTTGCATTTCAAAGTGGTATATCAAATAATACGAAAGTGTAGTGAAATTCCTTCTTTGAATGTAAAAGGAGTTATTTCCCAGTGTGCAAGGAATCTCTTGGGGAGACGATACTTTAGACAGCTGTTAAAGCCTGCCTTGTCTCCTATAAAAAGGACTACATCCACTATAAGATTAGTGGATGAAACTTTCAAAAGCTAGTGTTTATGAATTGGAAAGGAAAAGAACAGAACCAATAACTACTCCAAGAAAGTGTAAAACACTGAGCTAACACTGCGAGCAATAAACCTGTGGCATGCACTCTAGCAAGAAAGCATCCAGCTGCACTGAGACTCAGATGTTTACAGTTGCTTCAGTAAAGCAGTCCTGTCCTTACAATGCTTGTCTCATTACTGTACTTCTCTCCACAACAGTGGCTAGGTTAATAATCTTGTTTACTTTTCACCAATGTGTTAACAGTGAGCACCCAAATAAATTATAGTTATCTGGGTGCATTCTTTCCTATATTTCTGTCTTGAATAAAGACAGGATCAGGCCTCATCAGCATGGGTTTAGAAAGGCAGGTCCTGCTTCACCAACCTGATTGCCTTCTGTGGCGGTGTGACCCGTTTAGGGGACGAGGGAAAGACTGTGGATGTTGTCTACCTGGACTTCACTAAAGCCTTTTAGCCTAGCACCTAACCCCCAGTAGCAGAGGATGACAGGCCAGTTACAGCACTGTTGACTCCCATCCTGAAAGCAAAGAGGACATACTGGACACACAGCTGTTTGCTTCTCTCACAAGGAACCACTTCTCCTTTAGAGTCAGAAAGTTGCCTGCTGCGACTTCGTCCACCTGAGGTAGCATCTTTAGCTTTCATATATTCGTCTGCTATTGCCCTGAAGTCCACAGTGTTACTGTCCATGATTTCAGATCCAGCAAGCTTTTAACTCCATTGTTTTATGTCATGTTTCTTTTCTATCAGTTCATAGGATGAGAAAGACATGGAAAAATGCCTCAGCTTTGCTTTATTCTGTCACAGAACATCTTAAAAAGAGGAAAAAGTAAACCTGTTCACTCCCCAGATAAACCTTGTCATAGAGAGGAGTACATTGTCTCTACCTGATGATGTCCACATGTCCTCAAAATGACATTTTCTTGTCATCAGACCTTCTTTCACAGAAGCAGCATGAAGGTAGCATGAAAAAAGTAGCGTAAATTACTCTGTTTGTGTATACATATTTTTTCCTACTTGATTCTATATCATGTATATACTGATTGCCTCTTGTACTTCTCCAATTTTGGTACAATGAATTCTACATTAGTTTTGAAAAAGAAGGAAAATCAGCACAATATTTTTTTTCCCCAAAATAGTGATGCTACATGAAGTAAAAAATACATGACAACAGAGTAGGGTGCAACAGAGATAATCACTTGAGAAAGAAGATCTGTGGTGATAGGAGGCAACATTTGCATGACTCAAGAAGGAATAGAAATTTCTACAGGGCATGGATTCATGAGTCAGAATCACATATAGAAAATAAGCAATGGACAAATTTTGATTTATAGAAATATTATTCTATTGAGAGTTTCTGTTCTGTGGACCATAAATTGTCTGAACTTCACTCTTGTGCTTTATAACATCACTGGAACCTCTTGTTATAGTCCATTATGTGTCTTTATTTTTCCTCATATTCTCACACACACACACAAATGTAGGAGTCTGCAGGACCTGAAGGATTATTTAAATACTGAAAGGACTTAATTTATCAAATCTCTAATCACATGACATTTAGAAGCATTTTACATCAAGACATTATGTGAAGAAAAAAACATTTAAAAAATAATAATAAAATAGTCCACCAGACAACACATAACAGTTGTAGTATTTTCTATGTAAATGAAATTAACTGATGGCTGAGAATAGGATTTTCCAAATCCTCTAAGCACCAGATATGAACAAATAGAGGAAAAGCTAAATTAACCTGCTTATTTCTAAGTACAGTAGAATACAAATTGCCAGAATTATGCAAAGTACACACATGCGCGTGCAGGCACACACACCCCACACAGAGGCAAAGCCACCTTTCCCCCCATTACAGAACCTAGTACCTTGCTGTGTTGGGTTGCTTAGGAGACTCTGATCCAAAGAGTTATGTCAGCAGGATTATGTAAACTCACGACAGGTCTACCAAGGCTGGGTACATCAAAGATAGAGGGAAGACAGAAATTTCTCTCTTGATTCTTCAAGCGTGGGAGCTGCATGCAAGGCTGACCACCTTCCTCTTTAGAAATATTACTGGCTAAGCCTTTGCTTTGTCTCCATGACAATTTCCATCTCAGTTCCTTGGATTAGTGGATAGCCCCAAACAAATATGTGCAACAAGCATCGGTCCAATCATGCCTCAGCAAGGAGCTCAAACCTTGAAGTAGCTGCTGCTCCAGAGTCACTCCATCCTATATAGAAGATTCTGGCATGTACATACAATGCTGCAAGCAGGAAAAATCAGCTCAAGTTATGAGGGAGATGGAAAATTACAGTATTGATATTCCCAGCATGAGTGGGTACAGATGGTCAGGAACAGATTGTATCAAATTGAAGAACAATAATAAAATCATGAACTAGAGGTTCTCCAGCTGGAGGGAAACAGAGAGTTGCAGTGATTGTGAGTGACACCATGTAAAGAGCCCTGTGAGACAGACGAGGAACCAATTAGTGGCAAAACAGCAGGTACACAGTTCAAGTAGGTGAGGATGAAAACCCTCCAAATGCTACCACGACACAAAACCACTTTCTAAAACATCTTACAGAGCCTTATTAGCAGCAGCACGCCCTCATTGACATGGCTGGGCATGAATGGGAAAGTAGGGAGAACTAATTATGGACTAAACAGGATTTGGGTATCTGGAATTTGTTCACACAGCAGCACATAGCTTATCCAACTTTGATAATTAAGTCACCCCTGATGGCAAGAACATGGTCTTCTGCCCACAAAATCACGTCAGACTGGTTGTAATAAAACACGGGCACAACAGTTTTTGTTTGTTCAATGAATGTTTGGACATATGAATTTTAGGTGCCAACAATGAGTATGACATATATGCTGCCTTTGGAAAAAATAAATTTAAGTCAAATACTTGCAAAAGAAGCAAGTAAGAAAATCACCACTCAAATGTATGGGGTTTAAATGTCAATTCTTTAAAAAGTAATTTTTCCACTGACAGGCATAACTTTCAGGTTTCACAGAAACAAATTTTGAGTATCTTTAGCAAAACATGTTAGCAGAACTAAGAATTTCCTGGTATTTTTCAATGGCTAGAAATAGGAAGGCTGGGTCACTGCAATGCTGTGGAGTGAAAGTATGAGAGAGGGACCAGCAAAGCAGAATTTCCCAAACACTCAGGACACAATGCCATTCATATGGAAAAAGGGAATAAATGTTTATGAAGAAAAGATAATCACATTGGCAGGCAGCAAAAAGGGGGCTCTGGATTTTAATCATAGCTAGAATATATAAATAAAAAACAAAGGAGGAAATACTATTACCATCAAAAAACCCCCCAAACTATCCCAAATTAAAGAGGAGACTTCCACCTCATACTGAAACTGTCCTATCACCTGAAAAATAATCAATTTGGCTAATTCAAATGAGACAATAACCGTGAGAAAATCATCTTGCATTAAGATGAAAGTAACTTAAAAATGAAGAATTGGAAGGCACAGAGTAGGATAAACCAGATCAGATCTGCTCCAATAAGGCAGCAAAAAGGAACACAAAATGATACTCTAAACCTTGAACTGAGCACAGGAAAGTGAATCTACTGTAGAAGAACATAGAAGAAAAACCTTCAAAAGACCTGAAAGACAATTTTAGTGACTGTAAGACTGACAAAGTATCACAGTTTCCCCACAGAAAATTCTTCTACATACTTACATTGAATTGAATTTGCAACATCACTGCATCTTCAGGTACTTTAAGAACAGATTACTTCTGGCAGCCTGATCTTATGCTGACCATATTTTCAGGCTGTGCACCGTCACTGAACAAACAATGCACAGCAGCAACACATGACACATACCAAACACATTGTGGTTGTCTGGATTGTGTTTTCTTTCAGAAAGTTTTCAAGAGGATCTCTTGAAATTTTTTTGTGATTCTGTACGATACCCAGAAAATGTTGCAGTTTTCCTTAGGACACCCGATGGGCCAAGATCTCTAACCAGTTGGCTTGAAGTTAATACTGAAATTCCTGTATTTTGGAGTTAACAGATCTTCAAGACGGTGAAATTCTGTGGTCAGGTCACGCTCATGTAGGTCTGGACATTGCTGATGGTATCTGCTTCCTGGAGACACTGATAAAAAACGTGCTGCTAAAGAACTGTCAGAACTGAATAAAATGTCCTGAAGTCTGAAAGTCAATAAACAAACATGGTGAAAAACAGTGTGAGGGAAGTCTGAGAAGTGTTATTAGCTCACCTACTAAAACAGCAACTTTTGCATGATTGCAACTATGAGTAAATGACTCAAGTGGAAAGCTTTGCTTTGCCATGGCCAGCCTCCAGCAGGGAAATCTAATGCCCTACATAACAAGCTAGGAGTATTTTGTAGCTATGCATTAAACATATACCTGTCAGCATTAGTATTCCCCTTGGTTACTCAGAGACATGGCTGCACAGAGTAAAGCAGGCCCTGATCTTGGACTGGACACGCCTTTACATCATGGCCCAACGCATCTGAATTTTGGCATCCCCAAAGCCAACAAAACCAAAGAGACATTTTCAGCAGAGTACCCACTAAAGCAGCAGTTTTGCAAGAAAATCTGGAAAACTGTGACAGCATTGGCTTCTGATAGTACAGCTACAAGACAGCTGAAGTCTTATTCTGGTGATACGAAAAGTAGGTTGAATTAAGACAGATGGATAAAATGAGAACCTGACTGACTTGCAGTTTCTTCCTTCAGGTATCTCTTGCTGATACTTAACTGGTTAGTTTAGCAACCCACTGCACACTATTTCAGCTTTTCCTGTCTTGTGAATAAAATATTTGGTTACTAAACATTTTAACAAAACTTATTTTAATAGATTTTTTGAGCATTTAGTTCTGATCTGTTCTGCCACATTTTTCTGTGTCTGCTACCATGACTGCATCTCTTAGTGTGACCATACATTTGAATTTTGGCTCAGTCCAAATTCACCATGACAGTTTTTCAATGTAGAGAGCTCAGACAAAAATCTCTCTCTAGGGCTGTACACACAAAAGATTCTCCACAGAATAAGGCACAAAACACATAAAGGTATTTGTCTTTTGAAGCAAATTATTACACATTGTCCATAATTTAAAGAACTGTCACTGAGCCAGATTCCTGGTTTTATTCCTTTTATTCCTGGAGGGAAAAAAACCATCTTTTGACTAAACCTTAGTTTCAAACCACATTTAGACACCCAATTACTGTATTAAGTTTATTACACAGTTTGACATCAATATCATAATCCAGTTACCTACCCCATGCTGCTTTAACTTGTGATAGTAAACATTTTCTGTTCAAGATATTGTACCGCAGCCACTGGACAGCCCTAACTGATAGGATTATGTAAAAACAGCAGCTTATCACGGATGTCCTAACGTTTTCTGATGTTAAATACTCACTTGAGAATGACGCAACTGCAAATATTGCCAGTGGTTTTGTTTGCCAAGGTTATATTTTGCCTTCAGTGATGCAAAAAACCACAGGCTCTATTCCTGAAATAGCTGGTCTATAAATATGATACCTTTAGATACCCAGCTGAGCCAATGATTCTTTTGCCTTCAGACTTAAATGTTGGATTATCCCACTTGTGTGAAAAAAAATAGGCATTTTAGATATTTCACCTTACATTCTTATATCATAAGAGAGATTGAATTTTCCCTATCATCTTCACTCAAACTGAGTGAGAAAACTGTTCATGTGCTCCTTTCTTTTCCATCTGTGCCTTGCAGCTCCCCCAGCTCCTGCCACACCAAACTCCACCTGTTTGGCCAGTTCGCAAAACATTGTTATATTCTGGTAATAATCCTTCCTCTTTGGCTCTCCTGTCTTCTCATCCTCCAAGCGTTTTTGAGACCAGGTTTCCTTTCCCTTAATACATCCCAAATACTATGCAAACCATAGCGTAAGTTCGTAGGCATCTGCAAATGGTTAAAGCAACCATAGGTCTTCAAGAGCCTAACAATTCTCATTTTTGGAGGGATTCAGGGTAATATTCCAGCAGATATTATATGGTAGAAATAACCTCAAGTAAGAGGTATTTCCATTTTCTGATTAGCAAATGCTAAATGATACAGCTGAGTCAATGATGACCACAGAGAAAGCAAGAACTTCTAAGGAGCTATTTTGGGAGGCAGGGATGTGAAGAGAACAAACCCAGAAGAGAATGAAAACCATAATGCTGAAAAATCTGTAACCCTCTAATAAAAACAGTTTTACAAATAGGAAGAAGTGATTTCATCCTCAGGTACTGTTCAATCTCTACCCTAGATCTCAAAGTGCAGAAAAACAGCCAACAGCTGTTCTTGCAGGACAAAGTGAAAGGGAAATGAGTAATGACCAAATGCTGCTGCCTAGTTAACCAGGGATGTTTGCCCCAGATAGCAAAAGCAGGAGCACCCAGACTGGGACTCTGCAGCTGTTGATAAGCTTTGGCTCTGTCATGGACTAGTGGACTTGTTTCATGCAGGTGTTTGATGCGATGGCCTCTCTTAGAAGATATAACAGGTCCCCTATCCCTTGCTACATTCCACCATTTACTTGTACCTTATGCAATGACAGTTTTCATACACTGTTTTGTAAATTAATGACATTTCTCAAGTTGCTGAAAAAAAATTGTCATATTCTACAATAAGGTTCTCAGAAAAAAGCCACATCTTCAAATAATTCCACTCTGGTTGAATACCAGTTAGAGGCTTAGATGTCAGTCTTGCAATAAATACGTGAGTGCAACATGTCTGCTAAATCTATATTAAATCTGTGGGTTTCTATCCTACTATGTTTTTTAATCACATTTTTACAATGACAGTCAAAATATGATCTCCATCCATTTATCTTCTTAATAATCAGCAATGCTCTTTTGTCTGCTGAAAGATCTTTGGTTTTGCCCACATAAGCTCTAAAAGTAGAAAACACGATGCAACATGCTATAAACTCCTGATCATTTCCATCTACCCACTGAACACACATTGTTTGCATCTGCTGAAACTGCTCCAGCCTTGGATAAAATGAAATCATTATTAACATAAGAAAAATTTCAAACCCCAAGATCTTCCACTATATATTCTAAAAACCTCAGAGATCCCAGATCAAACTTTTAAGGCACTGAAAAACAGCAGCTCTGCCTAAAGTCAGCAAAAGTCATTACCCATTACCTTTGAAAATAAGTCCTTAAATTTGTTTCAAACTGCGTATAAAGAACACAATCTTCAACTGAGAGGAAG
Organism: Manacus vitellinus; assembly: GCF_001715985.3. NCBI lineage: Eukaryota > Metazoa > Chordata > Aves > Passeriformes > Pipridae > Manacus > Manacus vitellinus. Next base: position 19,312,636 of record NW_021939396.1, read on the forward strand.
TATGTATTTTTTTCATTTAACATAGTAAGGAATGACACTTTCAGCAGTTTTTAGTTGGTGGTATTTGAACTATGATCTTTGATTTTGTCCTAGAATTCTTCACATACCTTTTAAAGCCCCAGAAGTCCTAGGTGAGCACATCACAGTCTTTTCTTTCTAATTAAGGTCCCTCTTCTTCAAACCCCTTTCCATCTTTCTCTTAGTGTAACACTGAGCTTATTTCCCAAAACCATTATCCAGAAATTTCTTTGTCCTCAGTTACAAAATCTCATTCATCTCCCTTCAAATATTTTTAGACTTTTGTGGTTCTGAGGAGCAGACAAGAACTTCCAGGAAGTGCAGAAGGTATTCACTTCTCACTGGTTTTGCCCGTCTTAAACTTAATTGCTTCTGTGTGCAATTCTGTGTAAGCCTTGGCAGATATTCACAACTTAACTAGCCACCTTTTGTATCACAATATTAATTATAAAATAAAACAAGGTTTTAAATAATAGTATAAATGTCTGAAGGATGGGAGAAACATCTCCTGAAATAAATAATTATGTCCACTGAGTATAGATCAGGTGTGCAAAGCTGTTCACCATGCCTGCAGTGCAGACATCTAAGGTTAAGCAAGATGAATTCTACTGCATCCACCACATTCTTGGTCCACTCACTGGGATCAGAAGGTACTGCAGAGATATTTTCATATAACAGACCATGTTAGGTTATCTGACTAGGCTAAGCAGTTAAACACAAAGCCATCGCAAGGATCAGAAGAACAATTAGTGAAAACTGAGTGCACAGACTCACTAGTCCTAAAAAACATGGAAGGGGAATGATCCAGATCACTGCTCGTGGTGCAAAACCCACAAAACAAGTGTAGGAAACTCCCTAGCAAACTGAGGGATTACCTAAAGGCTTATAAGACTTCTTACTCGTGTAAGATACAGGGGAATAAGAATTCCGTGACAGAACAGAGAGAAATTAGGGACTATGTAAAATTTATTACAGGTTTTTTTAGGGTATTGCAGCAATGTGCAAAATTTACTCTGAGATGTTTAAGGGAACCACTAAAGGTATGTAAAGGGAAGGACTAAGGTAGACTGAAGACAACCAGGTATGGAGAACCCAAAGACAGAGGATAAAGGGGGCCAGTCCCATGTGGACAGCTTCCCAATTACACTTCACGGCACAAGGCTTGCACTTCACTGCTGCAGTCCATCCCATATTCTCATTGCACCCTAGTTCTAACTGGTCTTGTGTGCATGTACCTGTCAAGGCTAGCAAACTTCAAGTGGGACTAGCCCATGAGCAGGACAATAGGAGTATGAGCCACTGGAGCAGGACCACATGTCTGAGGGACCTGAGGGTCCAGGGGCCAGCAACTGGGAGACACGGGCTGGATTGGCAGTCACTGCCTGGACTCCTGCCTCACACACAGCAGGTACCAGAGCCCCCCAGGCACCACAGGCAGAGATTCGTGCACACAGTGAGGTTCAGTCCTGGCCAGTTGGAGAGAAGAGGGCGCAGCAGCGACCCCGGAGCACAGCCCTGTTTACACAGGTGCGGGAACAGGCACTGCACTCTGCCCCTGTGCATCTGTGCTTGGCAGTGGGTTTGTTGTTCGTATTGCGTGGGGGTGTGCACACAGGTATTGTTTTGTATTGTTACAGGCTTGCTGATACAGAATCACAACAGCCTGGGGTCCTTTGGCTTGGGAGAGGAAAAAAGCCCTGGTCCTAAAGGCCAGGGAATTCTACAATGAGCACAGTGAAGAATGCCCACACCAACACTGGAAAAAAAAACTCCTGTCAAATTTTTTAGTTGTTCTAAAATTTTTACATATTCCATATACCTGAGAGGTCATTTAGTTTGTTTTAAATATCTAGAACATACATAGGGTCAAAGAAATTATCTGTTTCATTACATAGCTTGGTTACAACAAAGCAGGAATAAAACACTGATGACTCCATAGCTGCTCTATCACGAAACATCTAAAATTTACAAATCCTATGAATATTGACTTAAGTATTTCTGCATTAAAGAAGCTATTTCTCTTTCAAAATACTCTTTGAGTATCTTCACAAAGTAAGAATGCGTACAGAAATTCTTTTTTTTTTAATCAGCAGGTCTGTAGGCACTGCACTGATTTAGAAAATAAACCGTCATGTCCCTTCTTCCCCTCAGTCAATGACACCAAAATTCTGAAGGTAAAAATAAAATTCCTTATTATTATTTCCTTAATTATTCATTATATTTTCAATATCTTATGTGATGCTAAGGATTTTATTCTGCATACACTTGGGTACACACACATGTAGATGCATGCATCCATATTCTTTTTACATATAATGATTATTTCAGAGACAAACTGAAAGAGTTTTCAAAAGGGATAAAGCAACTGCAGCCAGCCCAACAGTGTAAAAATCCATGGCCAGGGATCCTCAGAACTGACAGATTGCAATGCCACCTGCAAAATTCCAAATGACTGATTTCCAACCAGAAAGCCCCAACTCAGACCTACATTGGTTTTACAACTAGTATGTTTCTAGAAGTCATAGCAAGATTTGATTTTGGAAAACAGACTTTTTCCTGGAATGCTAAGAGGGCACCCCACTTGATGCCAAGACAGATCTCTATGTATGACTACACCCACTGAAGTTGGAAAAGGAATTCATAACCAAATGCACAGACTCCAAGTACCCTCCTAACTTTAAAATTCCTTTTTTTCAGCATGCTGTTACAACCCTTCTAGCAATTTTTAGCCAACCCTGCTCCTCTGAGTTGCACCACTTGGGTCCTGTCTGAAAGCAACTCTGCAAAAAAGGTCTTGGAGCATAATGAGATCCTTTGGCCATAGCTCATGCCATACTGCTCACATCAATACCACACCATAACCAAAGCTTGGAAATGAAAGCTCTCGTCACATTCAGAGTTCTGCACCAAAGCTCATAAATTCCAAGCAACAGGACTTGCTCAAACCAGAGGTATCATGACTCAACAAATCAAGAACCAACTACTTCAACTCAAGCTAAACTGACAAGGCTGAAAATTTTTAATCACATTTTAGAAGATTAGTCTGGTTTTGCAAATTGTGCAAGACTTGACTACAGCTGTGTCACAAGCCATACTTTGGACCATATATTCTCCCTCAATTTTTTCAGTATTTTAGGAAGGAAATAAACTGTATTTGGCACAGAGTGCACTATATTAGTACAACAGGCACACAGCCAGCATCAGTCTATTCCCTGATCTGTTCCACTCCTTCCCATCATCCTACTTATAGCTCTTCATATTTCCTTCTCTTCCTGCATCATCCCATAAGGTAAGTGGTCCAGAGAGTAAAAGATACATTATGGCCTCTTATCACCAAAGAGCCATAATTTTGCTATGATGATTCAGGAATCTTGCCCAAACAGTACTGCAAGAGACAACTGAAGAGTAAGAACTAGAAATGCATATGGATTAGTGTCAGTAGATACACTGAACAGGATACTACAGGAAGGAAAGTGCTCAAAGTGTTTAATTTCCATACTAAAAAAAAAAAAAGTTTAAAAGTATAAAGTTTATTATAATTTTATTTATTTTTTGTGCATAAACTCAGGGTGGGGAGAGTGTTGTTACAGACTGCACCGTAGTGCAAAGGCTAAAGAAGATCCTTTTGTACAAAAGATGTTAAGCAAAATTATTGTTATTACATATCTCATCTGTCTGAAAGAGAAGCTTTCATCCTAGAAAGCCTAGTTGAATTCCAGCATCATTTTCTGATCACCTTAGTATCTTCAGTAAAAGGTTAAGTTTATCCCACAGGAAGAGAAGCAGAACAGTAGAGGACAAACAGTAGAGGAAGTGTGGGCTACAGGTACCTACCTTGTGAAGCATGAAACTTCTGTTTTCCTTCTATAAATTTAAAATAGAAGGCTTATGATAAATCTCATCTAAAGAAGTTTCTGTGGTTTATACAATTTATGTTATCTTTCATCCAGATTTTAGAAATTTTAAATAAGTTAAAGAGAAAAAATTATTCAACTACGTCATTGTCAATTTTAGGAACTTAACAGTGTGAAGTTTTGTCAAGTTATATAACAACAGTTAAGAAGACAGAACAAAATTATGTTTACAGATGTCAGAAAATACTAAGAAATTCCTTTTGGATAAAAGAAAGATAATATATTGTATGTAAGAAGTATAATGCAGGATATTTGTTAAGTTGGAATAATCAAGATCTAGTCCATTGCCTTAAGGTCACTTGTTTTCTTTATTAAATTTGTTTGAATAAAAATTAAAAACCAGACAGCATAAGGAGAATCAATTTTATAACTCTGTTTGGAACAAGGGGTTTTTTGCTTTGATAAATAAGAATCTATTTCATACTTTTTTTGTAGTAACAGTACCAAGGAATAAGACAGGAACTACAGACATTCTCCACCAAGTTATCTGCTTGTATCAAAAGGGTCAAACTCCACTGCAATACACAGTGTTGTGGCAGTAACGTCAGACAGACAAATGGCAATGAAAGATTACAGTGCTAATTCTCAGAAGTACCCAAAGCAGATGATGACTTCAGAAGTCGGAGGATGTATAAAGCTGAAGAAAAGCCACGTTCCTGGAGCCATATGCTGTCTTACCAACGTCCATCATATTTTGTAGTGTATTCATTCAATAGTGACATTTTTCTTTCATTGTGACATTTTGTACATGAGAAAACAATTATTTCACTACCGCCACAATATGTTTCTTCCTCTCTGACACAAATGGCACAGATCCCGGTTTGCTGTGCTTGCGACGATTCAGTTCCCTAGAAACAAAAATAAAACAGAAAAATGAAATTCAGTAGTCAGCACAAATGTTAAACAAATAACAGCTTCCTCCTCAAGGTATTAATGGAGACATCCTACAAGTGAAAAAGAAAAGAACTGCTCTTCTTTTATCAATCACTAGCCACGTATTCCTATTTCAAGAACAAATACTGTTCCTTTTAAAAGTAACTTTAAAGTTGGCTAATTTAGAAAAGTTTCAAATCAAGCCTTTTCTTGGGAACTCAGCTTGATTTTCATGCGATAGAATTGGCTGCTCAAGTCTGTAGAGTCTTTCAGCAGATAAAGATGACTAAAACCCACTTCTAAGCTTAGCTTTGGCTACAGCAAAGCATGCCACCTCCTGCTCCTAGAAATTCCAATATGGCAATGATCTAGGTGACAGCAAACAATCATCATGGAGTCTCACATTATACAAAAAACCCAAAACAACACAGACCCACAAAAAACCAAACAAAACCAAAAAACCCGCCACACCAAACACAGTCCATTCTGCTTCCATTGCCATGTGGCATCACGTCGTGCTAAACAAAGCATTTTCCTTATAATCAACCCAGTAGTTCGTGATCACTCGTTCAGATGTTAAAAGTAGCTCATACTCGTTCCTCCCACATGGTATCTCTATCATTCCCATCCATTGCTGCAGCAGCAGCACTGCAGTGCTGCATGGTTTAAGATTAAGAGAAAACAAATCCAGAAGAGGGTGACATACTTTCGCCGACGAGCCTCCCTCATGATGCGCTGCTCCTTGATTTGGCAATATATGCTCTTGGGCAAGTGCCGGTGCTGAGCGATGCGCCTGATCTGGGGGTGAAACTGGAACTTCTCCTTCAGCTTCTGATTGTAATTCATTGCTGCCTTCTCTCGCGGTGCAAGCTACAGTGAAAACACAGACAAGCACCTTATGAAAGAACAGGGATTTAACTGTCAATCTTTTTAACTTTTAATTCAAGTGGCTTCCTTCTAGCAAATGGTTGTAACCACAGGATCTTCAGAGTTAGGGTAGGGAAATATTAAAAAAAACTAAAATTCCAACAATATCCCAATGCTCAAACGCAAAAGTTTATTCACAGTTTCAAAGTTGAGTGAAGTAACCAAATTTAACTCCTGAAAATCAGATTTTAATGTGCTGTAGAAAAACAGGAGGGAATATAAATAGGAGACAGTAAAAGCTCATTGATCAGTCTTTCCTAATCTCAGATGATCAACTTTACCTGTAAAACAAAGATTTGCAGGCATTTTAATCACTAGCCAGTTCAAGTACAAATGCTGTAAATGAACTGCCTTAATGAACAGCTTTACCGACATCTTTTTAGGTGGCCTAAATCTTACCCAGCACCTTGATCCCTGAGGAAGCACGGTGCACACATCAGATTTCAAGTATTAGCTTCACTTTATGACACCCGGGAGTTCCCACTTTCATCAAGCTGCTAAAAAAATCTTAGTGGCACAAACATATGAAATTCAGGTGAGCCAGTACTGCCACAAAAGACTAATCTTTTATCCATGTTCAAAATTATGTCTGAGCCACCATTAACAACCCTGGAAGTGAAAAACGCCTTCTCCTGACAACCAACCTACAGAATATTATTTTTTTTCAACTAGGCATTTTTTCTTGGGTCCTAATACTTATTTATCGAAAGGAAAAAAATATGTGTGTGCTGTATATTTGCCTAAAGCATTCACTGCTTCATGAGGAATATCAGTCTCTACGTATTTCGGATTTGCTCAGATCTCTAGGAATTTCAGCTGCATTTCAGTCTAGTGAATTTTCACATAAACATAAAATCTGTTAATATTAAATATTAACAGATGATAATCCCACTCTCTTTTTTTCCTACCCTCCTGCCCAAAATACGCTCTATAGCTCCAGTGTTTCAGACACATTTTCAAACTAGCTGTGGAACAAGTCTTTTGCCCTCTCACATTTATTTCACACACTACCATCTGCACCTAAAATACTAAAAACTCAGACAACTTTTTATTTATTCAGCTTTGAAAATGACTCAGTTTCACTAATTTCTAATTTTCAAGAAAAGACAGAACCCAAGTTTCAGATGCTAAGAGAAAAAAAGCAGTAACAAAACCAACAACTTTATTACACACAGAAAGTTTGGAAATTCCACCTACATTATAAATGGAATGTGTTTTTCCCCTTTGAAATCACCAGTTGGCTATTTATTCTCCACTCTGGAGACCACTTTTATAAGTGACTTCTGTTAAAATATTTAATGAATTCTGAAAAAATAAATATCATGCTCAGAAGATTTTGGTTTGGAATACCATAAATGGTCTGAAAGCAAGTATTGATAAAATATATAGCAATGGAGTTTCTCATTTGGGACAATAAAGAAACCAGGTACCATATGCAGAGTTGCTCATTGCTCAAAAAATTCTTATTCAGGCATCAGAGATACATAATGCTCTTAACCTCTGTTTCACTCTACCCTCTTGTTCGGAAAACCCAAATCTTTTTGCTTTACTTATATTTTTGTGACCTCTCTAAGTGAAACAGAGTAAATTTTACAACCCTAACCCACTAAAGCTACACCCTCTGCTTTTTACTGAAATTCCTTCTAGCAAGCCAACCTGAATAGCTGGTTCACTCTTAATAAATCCCAGGTGTTCCCACTCTGCAGAAAACTGCCAACGTAATCCAAATTAAAGGGCTTTTATTTTAATTAAATGCAATGATTTTCCTTTAATTTAAGAAAAGCAAATTGCTGCCGATTTAGTATAACCTTGATGATTCTACAGACAAGAGGTGAATCTGTAAATTAAAGATAAATCCAGGCTATCTTATTTTAAAAAGTAATATAGATCAAGAGGTTGTTGAGTCTGACTCCATTTCTGTGTGCAGTGTGGTATACAAAAAGGCACACAGTTGGTGACTTTCCATCCAACTATCAAATGCCAGTGGACAAAAAAACCAGGCTGTGCTAAATGCACCCTCATCTACACGATGGTAAAAGAAAATTAAAATTTTGCAGTAATGACAAGTTTCTGTTTATGGGAGATAGCAGCTAGCTAAGAAATCAAACTGCAATAATCCACTGAATTCCAACCTCTCTCTTGCAAGTCATTTTACAAAGGTCAATGTGAACAGCTGAAGAGAACAGCATTACTCCCCATTCTGTTTTGGGCTGGAGAAGATGCACGGCATGATTTAGCAGGAGTAGAGATTTTATTTATAGGGACTAGAACACTGTATAATATAATAAATTGGGATTTATATGACATCATGAGACATGCTCAAAGATGACATATGACTCTTTTTTCCATACATTCAATTTCATACATACGTAAGTGAATGTGCAACTTCCTTCCTACATGAGGAAAGTAAAAATTATGTGGCAGAAAGAGAACTGATTTGTGCCACTTCACAGTGAATACCTAGAGTGAAAAAGGGAGAAAAAGAAATCTTTAAATGCAACCAAGTTGCCAGCAATAGGAAAATGCCTCCTCTAATAAACTGCCCATGTCTCTCTCCTCCCTCCTGATGATGGAGGCTGGTTATTTTTCACATCTAAATGGAAGGTAAGCATTTTTCCAGAGCCCTGATTGAAGAGCTAAAACCACCTTTAAAAAAAAAATTATCCTTTTCAAAAGAGCTGTATTTGTACTGTGCAGTATTTAAAACTCCATGCTGTTAGACTTCCATAATTCAGCATAAGAATATGAAATTAATGTTTATCAGTCCTCTTCAGGTTGCCCTTCTAGATTAGGGCAGGCAAGAGCACTGATGTAATATATTTTTAGAATCGAAACATATCCCAGCAGTTTTCTAAACCATAGCTTCTCTTCATTTATTTTTCCATTGCTCTGCTGAAAACACCTTTCTAAATCTGTTGCCATTAAGTTTATTATTCACTGTTTCCTGAACCAAAAAATTTTGGCTTCTTTACACCTAAATGGATGACAAAAATAAAAAAAGAAAGGTAATGTAAGGCAATGTGGATGTTAAGAGCACAAAATCATAGCTAAAGGGCTGAAGTTACAGGTACACTGAATCAATCACAAGCCCAAAATCACTATGAAAAGAATGCCATGTCACACAGTATCTGGTACTGCTTGTTATCAGCATTACCTCAGAAAATGGAAATACTAGAACCAGACCGAAAGGATAAACAATTACTTCAGACAGTTTTGATGTGCTGCTGCTAATGCACTTTGCTAGATCAAAACCAAGACTCGTAACTGCACTTCCTCCTCTCTTTCGAACTTTACTCAAATCTGTTATTTCTGCATCTTGTAAGAAAGCAGCAAACCTATGCTCCACTAGCACTGTGCTCAGCACTAGTTTTACTGAAATACTAAGCAGAAGATTATCTTATTCAATTGTCCGGTGCTCTGTTTTAATTCAGAATTGTAACACAGCCAAATTTTGCAGTTGTAACTCTCTGAGGTAATGTTACTAAGCATTTATACGCTAAGAACTGTGGGTATAATTTCTTTTTTAGTGTGTCAGTAGACTGAAGAGCAATACAGCTTTTAAAAGTTTTACTGATGGTTCATTGTTTTCGCTATAATTAAAAAACCCCTAATATATCTTTTCTAATCTATCCTTTTATCTAATTTATCTTTCTTTCTATTAATTACATTAATTGTACACTATTAATGGAAGTCTACTCTATAACTGCTGCTTTTCCAGCCTTTTCATTCAATTGAGGTTCTATTTTCCTCTTTTCATCAAAAGTCAAAATCATTTACCTTTCAGAAATCCCAAACTTTTTCAAGAGCACAGGTAAAAAAGCCTCAAACATACTTAACAAGCCATATTTTATGTACAGTATTTGAACAGTATGCAGTTTCTCAAAAGTCTTGTTTAATTGAGTCTTTTGCTTCTGGACATGCAGAGATAGATGTTTACTGCTTTAAAAATAACACCTGTTAAGTCCTATTTAATAATACATATTTGTCAATTAATCAATTTTTATTAAAAACTAAATATTGCAAATTATTTTAAAGCAACTTCTGCAGTATCTCCAACAGAGAGATCTGGGTTTTGTTACCCCTATGCAAAACCCATGCAGGTTCAATTGTCAGTGGTGTAGAGACACAAGATGCCTCTGGCTCCTCAAGAGACTTTTATTCTTTCTTTCATGTTTCAATGATTTTGAATAATGAGTGCAGTGCCAAATAAATTAAAACCCAAAAGACAACATGCATGTCAGAACTGATGAGTGCTTGGACAGCCACGGTTCAGAAAGTACAACTTTCCAACTGGATAAATGTTCACCAGCCACAACATGAGTACTGTATGTTCACTATAACTTCCCTGGAACCCAGCAATGCTAAAAAACAACTAAGGCTAAGTACTCATCAAAGAAAAAAAAAGGTTTGATTACTATTTTTCTTTCTCTTTCAGGATGTTGGTTTCCACTCATCCTGAGCCCAAAAATATCCATCTTAAAATACAATGTATTGCAAGATTTTAGCATTATATCAGAAATACAGTGACCTTTGGATGAGTCATTCAATCAAGTCTTCTCAGCAAAGAAAAATAGCAGACCAAGCAACTAAGCATTTAAGACATATTCTGACACTTCTGACAGAATTACTGAATGCTCAGCTCTGGATATTCAAAACATTCAAAAAATAGCCACAGACTGTGGAAGAACTGGACACTTATAAAAGGAGCAAGCACATGCCTGTGAAGATAAGAACATCAATCCTATAAAAAAAGAAGAAGCAGGTACTGAAGAAAAGTAGTGGAACCTGCTAAATAGCATTAACAATTGCAATGTTAAGAATATCAGGAACTACCAGATTGGATCAAACAAGGAACGGCACAGTTGCCTGAACCCAAACATTTCCAAGGTATATCCAAGACTGTGATAAGCCATGAGGATTCTACTCTTGAGTCCTATTAGCAACAATTACTCTAAATAGCTGAAAAATAAAATTTCTTAGTGCTTCTAAAGAAAAAATTTTAACAACTATAGTAGCTTCAGACATTCAAATTCCATGTCTTGCTAAATTCAAGGCTTCAGCAACCTCATGCTTGAACACACTTCCACACAAGATTCGGGGATCTGAAACATTACCTCTGCTCATTATAATGTAATTCTTTACAAGTTCATTGATGTTCTCCATGAGAAGTGAGAGCAGTTTTTCTACATAATACACTATTGTCCCTTTTAAGTTCTTCCTGTATTTCTAAATAATTTTGCTTTCTTAAGATGTCTTTTGTTGTTGTGGGGTGTTTTTTCTAAGATACCTTGACAAGTTTTGTATTCTAAAGGATGGGATGACTTTCACTTCTGACAGTAAAAAAACCCCAAACAAACCCACAAAAAAAGAATCCCAAAAAAACTAACTCGAAAAACAGGAGGGAAAAAAAAATCAAATAATAAACCACATGTCACTTGACCTGTGTCACAGACAGATATTGATTTAGCTCTCTTGGGAGCCAACAGCCAAAGTGCTTTGACAGAAATGCTTACACACCCTTACACACAGAATGTTACAAAAGCTTGTTTGGTCTGATCCCACAAGAGCAGAACCAAATTGTAGCAACAGCTTCCAAGAGGCATATGAAGTGACAAAACTGAACTTACAGAAAAACAAAAAAGGCTATTTTATGTAGGATTCACTGTCAGACCAAGGAACACAAGTATTAATGTGCAGACCACATCCAACAGCCAATAGCCACAATTAGTAGTGCCTTTTTTAGGCACATCCATGGCCAGTTTTCACTGATGCAAATACTGCAGAAAACAGCAGAATGTTGTTTACCAGTCTACATTCTGAATACTTAAACAATAGTTTAGTTGTCCTTTTGGCACACAGTATTTCTATAATGCAGAAGGAGGTGGGTTTGCCCATTACTTCCCAGAGCCAATTATCCTCAGTCTTTCATAAGAAAATGAGCCAATACCATCTAGTAGTCAATACAGTGAATTTTTTGTTCACATCTGAAAATATCAGGAACCCTTCTATATGAAAATGTTATTTCTGACATTTTTCTTACCCACTTGACCTTCACACAGAGGGCATGGAGTAAAGATGCACATCAAGATTACCAGACAATTCTGTTACAGAACAACATCTTAGAGATCATAATCTCTCACTAAGAATATAGTGAATTAACAGAGAAAGTTTCAGTTAATATTGTAAAATCAGGTGAAAAGTTTGTTGCCATGAGCATATGGATACAACAGAAGGAAAACAGGTAATAATTTCTCCCCAATCCCACACTGGTTAAACAAATTCAACATAAAAAGTTAAATCAAAAAGTAAAGTCTCTAAGGAGCTTTATGGAGCCCCTGGAATTAGCAAGTATGGGACTGATATTTGTGTTTGACCACATGGGAAAATCCCAAGAATCAACACAGAAGAGGAAAAAAAAAGGTATTCTCAAAAAAAGAAGTTACCACGTTTAAAAAAATTCATATTTACAAACTTAAATAGTAGTTTGTAACCACAATTACTGCACAGTACACAAAGCTGTGGGTTTTTTACCTACAGCTCTATAGCAAAAATGAGAATAACAGGACTTCCCAAAACCTATGGTGGGGTCATGGCTGAAGATTTACATGTTATTTTATCTATGCTACTCCATATCCAGTGCTTCACAGTGCACAATAATCCATGAACTGTCCCATTCCACAGAGTAGCTCTAAGTACTTCTACTACTCCCATTCACCTGCCACCTCTCCCAGCTCTGCTCCACTTCCCTCCTACAGATACTATAAGCTGATGGAGCTTCAGGTAATCACAAGCAGCCCTAGACATAACTATGCAATAGATGTCCCCTTAACTGCACAGTGTTCTTCCCTGAATTACAGCTTCCCTTTCCCCACAATCTTTCACAAGATCAAGTAGAAATCCCCACAGGCATTATCTGACAGCTGTGCCAATAGGCTCAGAAAAAGCAATGTAAGCACCTCCAAAACACTGTAACAATATGAAGCTACATAAGGGGATCACTCGCAGCAAAGTATCAAATTCATTCCCCACAGTCACTCAATACTTCCAACTGTGCAGATGAATATATACAGCTGAGAACCATAAAGGAAGATTTTGGCTTTGTCTATACATAAACATTTGAACAAGTGTAACTGAAAAGACTTATTTAATTAGACCGGTGTCTGTTCCTGCTAGGGACACTTCAACCAAACAGACTTACATTGAATCCAGTGGACTTCAGACACCACACCAGTTTGCCCAGTTGGTATCTGAGAGTTACACAGGCTAATGACAATCTCACCTATGCATCAGTGCCAATGGTTTATTTTACAATGCACGGGCTTATCACAGTATGATTTTTTAAAATTTTTATCTTTTTTTTTATTTGAACAAACCAACTTCATGAACAAATATGAACCAATCACATACCAGTCAAAAATTTTAAACGTAGTAACCCAAAACTTCAACAGAATTACTTAAGTATGGTAAAGCAGAATTTATTGCCTTTTCTCTAGTGCAAAGGGATGAATCCTAACCTTTAGCACACAGGTTAAAAACTCAACTCTAGTTTAGATCGAGCTGATGATTATTGTTAAACAAGACCAAAAAAAGTCACCCTGTGTAACAGTGAGGTATGTAATTTCATAATTATTACTACAGACCACAGTAAATGCAATGAGCTGTACTGCACATGTCAGTCTGCAAATTAAACACAAATGTCAAACTACAATTTTACCGTTTCCCTTTAGAAATAAGATTTTTAAGGCTGAACAGGTTAACCAGCTGTAAGAACAACAAAAAACCCCAAACATCTTGTGATAACAAAAAGCAAAATGCAACTCTTACCACTCCCAGTTTTTCAGAAGCATTGGCTTTCCACAGGCGAATATTCATCTCATCTGAGCCACACAGAATATACTTGTTATCTGAAGTCCATTTTACAGTGATGACGTGCTGCATTCGTTTGGTATGATATACCTCCCTAAAGCAAAGAGAAACATTTTAAAATGAGCTATTGTCACTCTTCCCACCAACACTACCTTTCAAATAGCAGAAAGCATTCTGTGCAAGGCAAATTTTTTTTTTACTTTTTGTTGCTGCTGTTTTTAAAAAAAATCTGACTTTTTTAACACTATGCTGATCTTATCTCTCTATACATAGAGATTCCAGTAAAGTGTAACAGACTGATAAAGGACCATCTCGGATAAGATGCTTTTTAAATAAATGCTTTCATAGAAACTACAGTAAATAGTTAAAAAATAACTCTTCTTGCAAAACATGCCATAGGTATACAATATGATATCCATACTGTTCCTGAAATAATTTTGATTAATGTGCATTGGGAATATTACAGAATGGGAATGCAGAAAAACAGGTGCCAAAGAATCTGACACCACCATTACGAATAAGAAAAAGAACAGCAAATAAACACCTATCCATTTATGATATATGGCAATGGATTTGCTACTCCTCATTGTGATTTCCCTCCTTTGCCCAAAGATGGACTTCCTTTCTTTTCTAATTTCTTCCAATCAGAATTTCTCCTGCTCGACAAGTGCTAACACCTGTTGAAAAACGTTTCTGCATGCTACAGTTAAACCAATATTAAATTAAACTCTTATCTTATTTTCATTAAGTATGTATCAAACAAATTTATTCTTTCATTTCTGCTATGAAAATAAAGGACTAGGTACACTTTTCTGGTAATTTTAGCTACTTTTTAGCATTCTGAAAGTGAAGAAAAATAAGGCCTACTTATTGACCACCAATAGCCACTTCTTCAGTGCATCAGACACGCACTACAGCTTATAGACCATTCTCTTTCTTCTACTCAGTTATTTTTATAAGGAAAAAACAAGCAATACGGTAAAGGAAACATGAAAACAACACCTATTCAAGAGCTGTGGGAAAACTAGACTGGAATTTAATTGGAGAGGTTTTGAGAAAAACAAAAGTAATCAATATATCAGCTTAATAAGCTTTAATAAGCTTAATCACCTCTTGTAATTCACTAGCAAGCAATGCTCTACAAGAACAACCACGCTGAAGACTGAGCACAAGTACCTTCAGAAAATACATCAGCTTTTCACTGATGTTGAGTTTAACGGTGTGTGTGCACATCTGCACTTTCACAAGCATTTCTATGTTTACTTTCATTCTACTATGTGACTCAATAACAAAGCTTTTCTTCACTGTTTGGGGAACTCAGTACTTTTCCCTTCCTTACTCTGAATTTGCAGCCTTTGCCTCTCCTGTTGCTGTCATCACAAGCTATTAAATATCACTTTCAGAGACAGGGAGAACACAAAACATGGCCAAATAACCTGGATCTGTCATTTAAAAGTTCACACAGAAATACAGTTCTGTTTACCAAGCATTTATTAAATTTAATCAACTTGATAATAAATCTTATTTCTTAGGGTTAAAGAATTTAATTATTTAAATTTTCATTTAAAAATAAAATAGAAAGCAATTGAAGTTAGGAGTTTTCGTATTGGCAGGAGATCAGAAGTCATAACAGGAATACCATCAGGATCCTTATTTACAGATACTCTTAACTGCCCTCTCAGTTTTCCAAGTAGGATCACATCTATTTAGAGACTTTTCTCCATTCCATGAGATTAATATCAAGTGTGTAATTCTGAAAAAGTCCATCTTCTAAGGAATTTTGTGTGTCCCAGAACACTCTAGTCAGCCTATACAAGGCAAAGTTCTTCATTTGTAAGGCTTCTCCTCAATAGATTTACGGCCACCACACAAAAGGGGAAAAAAATGGGGATAAAGAGTAAAATTCCTTCCACAGGTCTTGGCAACAATCTGCTATAACGTGGAATAAAGCCTTTTACTGTTGCACTATGGGGTCTGCAAACTTCCCCTCAGTGATGTGCTTTAGCTTTGCATATCACCACTTTTGTGAACATTATTAATCCATATAAAGGAGCTGCTAACCATATTGTTTAATAATGCAAGAATCTGAAAAAAAACAAACCTACAAAGGAACTGCACTACCTATTTACATTTAAAATATTATTGCAAGACAAAAAGAAGATGAAATCTATCTGTAGATTAGATATAGAGGGAATGTAAACAGCCCCTCTCTTTAATGCAGCACAGTTACATTGCATACATAATTTCATCAATCAATAATAAAAATATACTCCTTCACCAACATTTCAATATTTCCACCCTCAAACTACGCAGAACCTGACCTAGTAAAAACCTTTTGGGGCACTGAGGTTGGAGAGAGGTAGATAAGTAGAAGTAAAATAAAGTTAAGAAAAGAGAAAAAGGAGGAAGAACTGACAACAGAGAATAATGAAGGGAGGTTTATGAAGACCATTTGATACCACACAGATCAGATAACTTGCTTCAGTTTTCATCAAACTGAAAGGAAAATAAAAAATAATGGAGACACAGTAGATATTCAATCTGAACTTCAGCAAAATACTTAATATACTGCCTTATGAAATCTTACATGAAAACTAAATCAAAATGAATTCTATTCAAAGCACTGTCATATGAATCAAAACCTGGTTAACAAAATGTGAATAAAAGGTAGTAAGCACACTGAAACAGATCACAAGAGTGTCCCAAACTAATTCTCAGGAATTCATACAGCAATACATTTACATAATGTCTTTAGTAATCATCCATATAGGATGAAGACGATCCCTAGAAAACCAAATGCTACAATGCTGTAATACACTGCAAACCTAAGTGGTGACAGATACAGTACAAAGTGATCTAAAAACATTCAAGATGAACAGAGGGAAATAAAATGGGATTCACCTTGGTAAAATACAAATGACTACATCCAAGCACAATAATCCACTGTAATTTTAATTCCATACTGCATAAGTACTGCTACCTGTGGAGTGGTTCTACTTTTGATACAGACTCCAGAATTAGATCAACTACAAGGCCTGCCGGTTTCAAGCTATCAAGAGTCAGATTTCAACATTCACAGGAAGTGAATGCTCCAAGGAAGATGTTAATGAATGAATTAATAGTTTTGAAGACTTGGGAGGGAAGTCACTGAAATGAATGACAGCGAGACAGAAAGGTGTAAAACCACTCACCTGCTATGACCTTTGTCTACAGGAAAAATGCGGATAGACTTATCAAAGCTGGCAGACACAAATTCTTTCCCAGTGGGTGAATAATCCACATCAAGAACAGCAGACACATGATCCATATGCACCATCACAGGTGATTCAAGATAGCGCATATCAAAAGTATATAAGCTTTAAAATAAATACATCAACAGCTTAATACCATAAAAACTCCTTA
This sequence comes from Manacus vitellinus, assembly GCF_001715985.3. Classification (NCBI taxonomy): domain Eukaryota; kingdom Metazoa; phylum Chordata; class Aves; order Passeriformes; family Pipridae; genus Manacus; species Manacus vitellinus. The sequence goes on from NW_021939396.1 coordinate 19,329,636, forward strand.
AGTAAATAGAACATTTTACATAAAACACACTTAAGGATAGATCCATATTGCAGAGGAAACTTCTGAAAGGTTTCTAAATATTCTCATATTGTGAACTCCTTGTAATTTTTAACTCAGCAGGTTTCTCACCCTCCTTTATTCGAGTGAATGCATAGCTGAAATTAAATGTATCTTACTGAATAGTATACCGGCAACTGTTGCCTTTTCCTTTTAAATTCAAGAGAAAGTATGGAGCATCATATTCAAAACTGCTGTTCCACATAATCAGTGAACACTTGCAAGTGTAAGTGTTGATATATGTTGATATATGCATTTGCCATTGCATATTAACTGCTTTAGGCTGCAGGACGACAGTTGCCCCTGACAGTAATAGCTATTGGTTTTAGTTTAGGAAGGGGAAGACCAAAAAAAAATTAATAATCCCCAAACCAACCAAACAAAAAACCAGAAAAACAACTAAAAAGCAAATTTATAAACAAAACTCCAAACTTTCAAACAGATTAGGTAGCCTAGTGGCTTTATCATATCATAACCCAAACACAAGAAAAACAGCACATTGAATATAAAACCCGCTTTCAAGGTCTGAGCCAGACTACATTTTCTTTGAAAAACAGCCTTAAGTGATAAAATTCCTATGTTCTAGAAGAAAACAGTGATCTATTGTTAGATCACCAACTTCCTGGAAAAGAGGATATGGAGCACATTTGCAATGCCCTAGTTTTGAAGAGACAGCTTTTTCAATATCAGATTAGCTGTTCACATGAATAGTATTGTTCAAAAGTAAAAAACTGCTTCGAGACATTGAAAGGATAAGTATTGCAGTCTCCAGAACTGTTTCAGAGAAGATTAAATTCTTTTTTTAAGAAATGTTTTTATCAAAATAGCTGATCAGTACAATATATCAAGCTTTGCAAGAGCCAGCAAGACAATAAACACGTATATTGCCTCAGACTGGACTAATAGTAGTTATTTTCTGGGTCCCATTGCAAGTTACATTTGCATTGGTTCAACTACACTTTTTCTAAGTTACACTGCTTTTTATCCCTCAAGTACTGAAATGCAGAAAAAAAGGTATTCTACTATCAAATCATATTTCTTACAATCAGTAAGCCTGTAATTCTCTAGGCTATTAAGTGATTCAAATTTAGAGTAGTCTTTTAAAAATTCATTTTAGCATGCTCATAAATCACCAAGACACAGATTAAAAATGTAACATGTCCAGAAGTATTGAAAAGCAAGGTCACACTTACTTGTAATCTTCATTTGCTGCAGTAAAAACAAAAGCTTCCATGGGGTTCCAACACAGTGTATTTGTCCTCATGTTCAAGATAACCTGAAAAATATTTACACATTGCTACCTTGTTACACCAGTAAAATATTCACTATAGTTCAAAACTTCCTATACACCACCGGAGACAAATTCCTAAACACACAACCATGCCAGAGAAACAGTGACATGACAGAATGTTGCCTGAGCAGTGTTAGAATCCAAACTCAAGAACCTCCTGTCCCTCATCATATGCCCACTGCTTTGGGCTACACAGACATTAAATTTTCCTCGTTAATCACCTTAGAATTCTTCTAAGAGGTCACTGAACATGGCAACGCACTAGTGGTCTACAAGTAAACCTGGAACTTCTGAAAAATTTCCCTTCTCTATCATATTTACAGGAACCTTTGGTTAAGTAATCTAGAGACATGCCTAATTAAATGGTTATTTCAAGGGATATAATCATTAATTGAAGCTGTGAATCAGCATTTGCAAAGCAATTATAACATTTTAATGTTCTCCCAGTTATTACTATCCCTTCCTTATTTTATCTCTGAAATTGCAGTTCATGAATTCTCCTGGACAGTTGCCATTTCTTGTTGAAGTGCCAAGCAGTGTATACAAAAGTTACTGTGTTGAAATCTGCTCCCTACTATCACAGTATCAGCACTGAGTCATTCGCTCCACATTCATAAGATTTGCTTGCTGCTAGCAAGCATATGGCTAACAAAGGGGCCAGTTGGCCCTGAAGTGGGAAGAGGGCAGCTGATAACAGACCAAGACCCTTCTGCTTTGCTAACTGCAGACTAGACAAGAGGCATTAAGAAGCTGTATGTCAGACATCCCCACCTTGGAGGACAGCTGTGGCAGTAACAGCTGGGCCTCTGTAGGAGAAGGGAAGGCAGGGAGGAGGTCATTGCACACACCATACACAGCAGCTTTGGCCATATTTAAAAATAAAAACTATACAGTATGCCTGACACAAAGTGGATGTGTAATTACAGAGCAACTTATTAACACACTGAACAACTCTAAACAGGATTTTCTACAGTGCTCCAGGCCAGCTATAATCCTTCTTAAAGATCCTGAAATTTGGGTGTTTGGTGCTATGGTACTCCAAACTCATTTTTGTTCTTGGCTTACTACACCAAACACCATACATTTACATACATATTTTAGAATACAGTTGTACAATTATAACCCTTACAGGAATGACTCTACCCAACATCTCTCCAAAAGACTGTGAGCTTATGAGTGTGTGCATATTCTCGTAATTCTCACTTCTTCATAAGTCATTTCTTAGGTGACGTTATCCTGTTATAAAGTCTGTGCTGCAGAACATTGCTCATTTTCAGAAACTGTGTGCATTCAGAACCGAATGTAATCATCAGATGTCTAAAGTGATGTCTAGTTTAAAAAGTGGTCACTGAAAAGCCCTATGTGTACAGTAATATGACAACTGGAATTTGTTCAAGATTTCAATATTGTTCTAGTTACAAACCTTGCACATATATGGGAAGTTATTAATCAAGGAGTGTTCTTTATTCCTCCCTGTACAAGTTTATCAACCATTGCAAAATGAGCACACGATTAATGTTAACCCATTATATGTATAAGTATTTTCCATCATGTCACAAAATAACTTCACTATAGCTGAAAAATCCAGCTCTTTCAAAAGGAGTCAAGTTTGGTCACAGTCCATGCTCCACATCACTATTTTTTCACTGACATTTACAAGCATTCAGTTCATTTCAGCAGTACCTTTTTGAATTAAAATAGTGCCTAAGAAACGGATTCTCTGTACAGTTCTAGGATTATGTAAGGCAACCTGGGTTGGAAGTGATTTAAGTTGCTGTAAACACATTAATAATGGCATTTCAGAACTATCTAAACCTGTAGTGGAGCCATCTTCTGACACTACTTTTAATCTACCGTAGATCTTCTTACGAAATGAGTAAGTGTAAGTCCTTATTAAGACAAGCCAAAATTGTGAAGTCCCTGAAGATTTAGCTATCTTGGTTTATTTATTTTAACTACGAACACTTGCTTACTAAGAGCTTTAGCTTGGAGATGTTAAGACTACTTTAACACAAAACCTGCTCACCCAAAAAAATAATCTGTCTTCTTTTACTACCTACAAGGTATTTGGTTGAAATGAACAGCTAAGAATACAGCAAGCAAGAGAAAGCACAGTTCCTGTCAGCGAAAGTCCATCTTTAAAATATCCTAAGCTTTCCTGTTTCCACAGGTTGCACAAAAATGACTTTTAAAGTGTACCAATCTTCCTCTTGTGTAAAAGTGTAAAAATCTTCCTCTTGTTTTTCAACAGAATTGTTTTCCTTCATCTTTTCCCAGCTTTTTTAGACTAGTTCGTACTTTGCACTTAGGCAGCATCTCACCATCTTATCCCTCCCTCTTTGAAACTTAAGGCTTTGAAACCCATAGACAGGACAAATGGGCAAGAGAGCTACCACTTCATGATGTGGGAAGTTGTATTCCTATTGCCATTAATGAAGGGACTCCCACTGAATCCCAACTGCTTTGCTGATCAAACCCCAAGAACGCAGCAGTGCTGGAAACAAGTGCCTGTACAGAAGTAAGGTACCTCTAATAAGAAGCACCCTTCTCTTAGAGTTACAGAGCTCTTAGCTCTCAATACAGAAATGGACATTTCACTTCCACTCCACAGGAGAATCATCTCTATTCCAGGAGAAAACCCATTACTGTATCCATGGATGCAAGGAAGTACTCATCAGTGTTTTACTCCCATAGCAGGAAATGCACCCGAGCACACTGCTTACATGAGATACACATATACATACAAGCAATTATGCAGGTGTATGTAGAGTTTTATATCTTTAGCATATATACATATGTAAAATTCTGTTAGATTAGAACTTAGTTCACAAAGGCTCAAACTGCATCCTCTGAGTTTGTAACTGCAGCTTTACAGAATTGGCTGCGTTCATGTCAACATTCAGGTCTCCAACTGGCATCACTGACAAGTTTTTATAAACACTGTCTCAGTGTTTATAAATTTTTACTTTATTAAAAATTGCTGGGGCACAGGGAGACAAAGAAATACTGTTATGCCAACAACATTCCTATTTTATAACTAAGTTAAGTACCATTACAGTGTTCTAGTGATCAATGTCATTTCAGAAAGTATGCAGCACAGAAGGATGTTGAATGTATATTCACAAGCCAAAATAACATATTTCAAGAAGAATATTGTTAAAACAGTTCAGAGGCTCAATAATGAAATTGTTTAATATGTGCGTATGAATTACCGGCTTCTTGTTTAAAATAAATACATACATTCTGTTAAACAGGAATCTTCACATCATCAGTATGTTCCACATATAGATACAATTCTGATTACACTGTAAAGGATTTCTGAATATTTATGGTAGGTGCATAGGGGAGAGTTTATCTCCCTGCAAAGGAAAAACACCTTTTCAAATGCAGAGCAAGGCTCTCCAGTGGTGGAAAGGAAATGCCATAGAAGATACCTTGCTTCCTTCTGGCAAGGAGGAGAAAAAAAAATTTAAAAAAACCCACACATACACAGACAGAATGCAATACAGGAACATAAAGTTCTTATTGTGAAATTGCTGTCAGGTCAGGCACTTGATCAAGAATTACAACAGAGTGAGCATGACAGCCTGTCTGAATGCAGAAAAGGGCCCTTCTAACTCTGTATTGTTTCAATCCCAACATTAATTTAAACTCAGAAGACTCAGACAATGAAAACTCAATGAACTCACCGCTCAGAGCATCCTTTTCTCTATTGCCATCAACAGTTATAGGCTATTAACATATCCACTATTATCATTAGTGCCATTAATTATTCTTAAAAAGAAAAATATTACCTTCTTTAATGGAGTTGATTTTCTCATATCATATAGCACAATATTTCTGTCAGAAGCACAGCTTCCCAAAAGGTATGTCTAAAAAAAAAAAAAAAAAGAAAAAGAAAACCAGTGTGTATGGTCTTTGAATGCTTCTAGAGTGTAGTTAACAGCTAAAATTAAATACCTAAGCTATTTCACATAGTTGGTAGTCAAACGGTTTCTTTTTCAGTCAAGGGAATACATTCATCATTTTTTCTGTGCAGCTGATTATCCAGCACAAACATTTTAAATAGCTTTCCCTGTAAGATTCAGAATCCACCCAGTGCCCTCTACTTTAGAACTAACAAGCAATTCCTCATAAACACTTAAGCTACGAACACAGTCCAGTCAAGAGATGTAACAGGAAGTGCTGTAAAAGATCAAATGCAATTGTTTTGCCAAGGAGAGGGTGAGAAGTCTCAGTCACAGATAGTACAATACTGGAACAGGTAACAGCTCCACAGCCACATAACTCCTACACTGCATGACTGAGGTACCAGATCTGTATTGCTGTGGGCAGAATGGAGACTGCTCTGCTTTTGTTTCTGCTCTCCCTGACTAAGAGAGATAAAATACAAAAATATAAAAACATACAGTACTACATTCCAAATCAGTATAGCCATAAAAATCTATGTATACCCCCCACAAATAATCTGTTAAAACATATATCAAAATCTAAATTTGGAAAAAAAAAATCAAGATGATGTAAATAGAGTTTAGATCTTATACTGTTCAAGAAAAATACTGATTTCCAATATATAACATAAACATTACCTCAATGGGATTAAATTTTACACTGCTAATGCTATCAAAACCCCAAGTCAAAGAACACTTGGGACTTGTCCTTTGTTCATCCCAAATGTCCACTTGATGGCCACAGGTGGCAAAAACAGGTTCCTTCCAGTGGTGATCAATTCCTGTATACACTGTCTTTAAAGAAAAAAAAAACAAAAAAGCAAAAATTTACAAAACCAATTGTAAGTATAAATACGCAAGTATGTTCTGTTACCAAAAAGATCAACAAATCATTGCATATGGAGTCTCCCATGTTTTTATTCATTTATATTACTGAAAATCAAGCCACCAATGAAAGAAGAAACTAAGTCTTATCAGATGTGCCTCTACCAGTAGCCAAGTTTTCTTTTTCATTTAAGGTGCATGCATGCATTTCTTGTTAATTTACAATGGAGCTGGCATTAAAAGTACATTTACAAAGTCCTGGTTGACTTTCAAGCAAATGGAAATGTTAAGGGTACGACTATGAATTTTCAATGGGGACCTGAATGGATTCCAAAGACATTACAACTAAAGAGTTTCAAACTATCTATTTACAAAAAGTATTTAATTTTTTTTCTAAAATAAGCTGATCGTAAATTGAAAGTGCCAAAGTATATATTTTTCCTCTGCTTTTGTCAAAAAGAAAGACATAAAGTTAGTATTTTGTATTGAATAGCTGCAAGGTACTGCCATGAAAAGAAATTTAATGCAGATTAAGCCCTGAAGAGAAAGAGACTACAGAAAGATCTGACCAGTTTGCAGGAGAGGGATGATTAGCAGAGACAGAGCTCAGCATCTCTGATGGCATTTGAGATATTCCTTTCTGGTTACACGTAAAATAAATGTAATAAAAAAATTTGATGCCATCACCTTACAACCCTTAAGATAACAGGTAATATCAAACTATATCTCTCTTCTCCAAAAGCTAGATAAGAATTGGTTCAAACTTAATTCAAAAGAAGAGATGTAGGAAAATCAAAACTCATATTCACTACCTTTCCAAGAATTGTATGAATAGGTTCTTCTTCTTCTCCATATTCCGGGCTCTCCATTTTCCACTGCTTCACAGTTTTGTCATCACCAACCTGGAAATATTGGAGAAAGCATGTACAGTTTTATGTAAATATATTGTGTTTATTTTGCTAGATGTGCTTTGCAATTAAATACAGGCAGCCTTTCAAAGAGAATGTTCTATGATATACACAGGTGCTTTCTCCTACCTGTCACTGTTCTGTTTTATACTTCCAAGCTGCAGATTAGCCCTCCTGGTCATAAGATTTTGCTAGAAACATGTACATGGTCTGGCTGGAGTGGAGTTAACATTCTTCATAGTAGCCCATCTGGCACTGTGGTTTGGGTGTGTGGCTAAAACAGTGCTGATAAAGCACCAAAGTCTTGGCTATTGCTGAACAGTGTTTGCACGGCACAGAGCATTTCCCTCTGCTCTCACTGGGTCAGTCATCACCCCTGCCTTCCCCACCAGCAAATGGGCTCAGTGTGGGCAACAGACTGGGGGGGACACAGGTGTGACAGCTGTCCTGAATTGGCCAAAGGAGTATTCCTTACCACAGAACATCATGCTCAGCAATAAAAACTGGGACAGTGGAAGCAGAAAGGGGAGGTGGGGGCTGGCTTCCACAGTGGCTGCTGCTCAGAGATTTTCTGGGGATCTGTCTGCTTGTGAAAGCAGGTGACTGATTTCCAGTTTGTCACTGTTTCCTACCACCACCTATTCAACTGTCTATCCTCATTCACAAAGCTTTTCCAAAACAGATATTTCCAGGGTTGAATAGGCAAAAGGTGAGTTGGAGTGGTGACTATTTTCCAAAAGACACATTTTACGATTCTTAATAACTGGCACCTTAAACTGCAAAGCACTTTCTTGAACTCACTTTGATGAGCATGTAAACAGTTAAAAGGCACTTTCCACCTCAGTTGCTCAGCTGCCTGTTTCAAATGCCATTCTACCTCTTGCACTAATGCCAGCACAAGCTTTTGCATGGCTGTGCAGTGACCTGGATCACGCAAAAAGGCCTAAAAAAACGTTAGGTCTACAAGTTTAACTTTCTTTCCTGAGTGCAGTACTACTGTTTCTTCTCTCCCTCCCTCAATTTTCAGGCAGAGGGATTGTCAAAAGGGGATTCTAATCTGATGCCACTTGGAATTTTTTACTATGACTTCCCCTATATCCTAACTACTGTCCTTGTGACCCGGTATATACTTCAGAAAAGATAAATATCCTCTAGTGAAAATGGCTCTTCTATACCCAGTTCAAAAGAAACAAAATCTCGGGGCACTCTAGGTTTTAAAAACAGTTCTTCTTATTGTGTCATCTTAGGACTGTTTTAATGTAAACAGGAGGACATACTATTTCCAGACCGTTTACATGCAACTGAACCTGCTGGGATTGATTTCAGTTAATAAAGCTTAATTCACATGGAGTGATCTTGACTCAATCAGATTATCTTTAATCATAGTATATGCAAATGGTTAACTTTTTACACTTTTCTATGTCTTTCAATGAACATAATCTATTTACTACTTTAATGAGAAGTAGTTTATTCAAGTTTTAATTACACGACCATCTGCTAGCTATTTTCTGGTCTCTATCCTTTCAATTGTCTCGAATAGTATCCGTATCACAGAAAGAATTTTATCATAAATAGAACTGTCAGGTTCACTGACAAATTTAATAAGCGTATTCATACAATATTTAAAGATTGTATGGCAGGGAGCAAGTTTCTCAGTGGAAAACAGATGGTGAACAGGCACTCTGTACGGCTGCACTGCACTAAGGAGACACACTGTGCTTACCGTGAAGAATGACGTGCCACAGAAACGGGCACACATGCCTCGAACAAAGCCTTCATGGGCTTGGATAGTACGAATGCACTGTCGTCTGGTCAAGTTCCAAATTTTAACCTGTTAAAAACAGAGAGGTAAATATTCTGTAAGCTTCTACAGCTCACCACTGCAGTTCACAATTCAAATACAAGGTAATGAAATGGCACGGCTGGCTTGAACAATGGTCAAACTTCATAATGTAAAAAACCACTTATTATTCCCTTCTTGGAAAAAAAAAAAAAGTGAGGCTCTCTCCTTCTTTCCCCTTTCCCCCACCTAAGCTGTACACATTCTGCATTTTGTATTCTCCTATTTTCGAACTAGAATTCTTGCTAAAAATGCAGCAATTATAAATTAAGGGGCAAAAAGACTCAGTAGACAAAAGCACAAGGAAATAGCCTTTGGAACAAACAGAATGTTTTCAGTCCAGTTGCTGTACTACACTCTATACAGATGTCCACCCCTCAGAGAGGTTTTGGTTTCAAAGTATTTGGGCTAATTAAAGAAAAAAAAAAAAGGAAATTGAGGTCAGTTTTAATATTTGTAGGTATTTATAGCACCCAGTACTTTATTCACTCTATCAGGAGATAAGAAATCTGGCTAAAGTTTTATATAAATTGGTTCCCCTTCTCTTTAAAAAGGTAAATCACTCTTACACTAGTGCATGACATACGCACTTTCTATAAAAAGCAGGAAGAAACCAGCGACCCAGAAGACACCTTTAAATTATACAAGCACCACCAAATGAACACCGTAAGAGTGAGAAAAGACAGAGAAGACAGGTTAGTTTTTTCTACAACTCCAGATTTCGCTAACTAAAGTGTCCTTGGGCTTTTTTTTTCTTGCTATGAAAAATAATCAAACAAATATAAGGTTAGCTTTCTTAGGCAATATGATAAAATAGTATTCAAAAAGTTTTTGGTTGTGTGCCCCTTCCCCCTAGCTCATCTGACTTCATGCAATCTCTTAATCTGCAGCACTTTAACTTCTTCAAGGGAAGGAGGGGGATCATGTGGGCAGCAAAAAGCAATCACTATGGAATGTATAAATTAACATTCACTGTTCCATCCTGAGGAACTGAATGGCACACTCTCTGCTCACAGATGCACAGCTGAAAGCTTCTGCCTTGGTGTGCTGGAAGATTACAACCCGCAGTTTGGGAAACACTGCCCCAGACTGGGAAATCTGAATCTCCTGAGTGAAGGTAAATTATGCGGAACAAAGACATAAAAGAAGAGTAAAGTGGAACAAAACCAACCAAACAAAACACCAGTGAGAAAGAAAATAGAAAATAAGGAAGAAAGGTACCTCGTTTGTTGTGGTTTGTAAGCTTACCTCTCCATCACATGCTCCAGACAGCACTGTAGACAAACTTTTTGGATGTTTGGCCATACAATTAACTCCATCTCTGTGGCCATCAAGTGAGCTGAGAAAGGGTTTTGCAAACACACGCTCTAGCTTTGTTGCATTCAGAGCTCTTGTGTATTCTCGTGGAACCTCAAATGGATGCAATGCAGGGTCATAGTTCCTTGGAACTGCAATAAGAGGAACACACACATTAAAAAATCATGTTGGAGCGGGTCCAGAAGAGGGACACAAAGATGATCAGAGGGATGAAGCACCTCTCCTATGAGAAAAGTCTGTGAGAGCTGGGGCTGTTCAGTCTGGAGAAGGCTCTAAGGAGACCTTTTGGTGGCCTTTCAGTACTCAAAGAGGGCCTACAAGAAAGCTGGGGAGGGACTCCTTAGCAGGGCCTGTTGCGACTCTGTGATTCTATGTGTAAAATCTAACGATTTTTGTCAGTTTTAATAAAGGATATGCAAAAAGCACAACGCGACCGAAACAGCAGTAAGTGCAACAAACTGTTAAAAGTAATTTCGGTAATACTGAATGTAATCTCGGAGTACCAGAGTGGTAATAAAGCCCTACTCCACACTCCGGCTCTGACCCCGAGATGCCACTGTCGGCCGCCGCCCGGCCCCGGGGTACGGCCAAGGAAGTTCTTCTCCGCAGATGGGCACTGCACGAAAATCGCCGCCCAGGACCGGCACTGCGGAGAAAAACTCCCTACGACGGGAGGGACGGAGGGAGCGAGGGCAGCCCACGGCCCGCCAGGGGCTGCGCGGATCGCGGCCGGCGGGCGCACGAGCGCCTGCCATCCTTCCTGTCCTTCCTCCTTCCCTCCCTCCTTCCCTCCGCCGCCGCCTCAGCCCTTCCGGCCGGGCCGACACGACCCGAGCCCCGCTCCGGGCGTCCCGCTCACCGCGCTGCAGGTCCAACTTGGTCTCGCGCACGTAGTCGTCGGGGTTACGGCTCAGTATCTTCACGCGCATCTCGGCCCCGCTCCCAGATCCCGAGCCGAGCGGCTCCACGGGAAGCTCGCGCGCACGTGACCGGACGCGGCGCGCGGGCCGCTCTCGCGCGAGGCCGCGAGCCCCCGCCCCCCCTGCCCGCGCGCCGCCGGCGATGGCGCCTCGGGTCCCGCGTGCGCCGCGCGCGAGCCGCCCGCGCTGGAGCCGCGCGCGCCGTCCCTGCTGCGGGCACGGTGCGGCTGGAGAACCTGGCGCGGAGAATGAGCGGCGGCGTCCTGTCCACCCTGGCGCTGCACCCCCTCGACCTCGTCAAGATCCGCTTCGCAGGTGAGGCCGGACCCGCCGCCTCCCCGCCGTCCCGTCCTGCAGGCGCACGCACGTGCCCCGGCTCGCCGCGCCCGGCCCGGGACGCGCCGCGCTGTGCTGCCAAAGCCCTGCCAGGGGGCTTTATCCCAGCCCCGCGGCTTGGGATAAACTGGCCGGGAGCCGAAAGGAAGGGTCTCCGGTTCTCTTCCCCGCTGTCCCAAAGCTCACTCTTCCCGTCGTTTCTAGGGGCTGTAAAATGTGCCGTGTGCCTCGAGCACGGGCAGATCAGAGAGCTGGGCAGGCCCTTCCCTCCCTTTCGTGATCACCGGTGCCAGAGGGCACGGGAGCGCTGTCTGCTTTAACAGGCGGATTTGTCCTAAGCCCACGTTCGAAGTTCACCTCTATGTCAAGGATTTTCAACACTCAGAGTGTAGCAGTAGTTTTGTAATAACCTGGGTTGTTAACAGTAGTGGTATTGTTTTGCAGAAAACTCTTAACTAGTTTGTTTTTTTTTTCACAGGGGAACGTGGCAGCTTCTCTTAATTTTTCTGTTAATGTGACAAACGCGTCCCCCATTTATCATATTCTCTTTTAGAGAGGTTGAAACATTTTGCTGTATCTCTGGATTGTTATCTTAGACACATGGGTGTTTTAGAATGTCAGAAACAAACAGAGAACTGTCACAGAGGGGTTTTACAAAATTTACAGCATTGCATTTCCAAACTGACATTTTACAAAGTTGGATTTAAACAGTTCCTTACGTATCCTAGGTGGGCACATCCTGGGCTGTGTTATGAAAAGCATAACTAGCAGAGGTGCTTTTTTCTCTCTATTTTCCACTTGTAAGACTGCATTTGAAGTACTCTGTCCAGTTTGGGGCTCACCAGTACAAGGAAGGAAGACAGTGACATACTGGTGTGATTCCAGTGGAGACCACCAGGCTGATAAAGGGGCTGGAGCACATGACATAGGAGAACAGGATCAATTTGGCCTCAAACAGGAAAGGCTGAGGAGAGATATAATTACAATCTATGACAATCTGATTGGAGGACTCAGAGAAGGTAAAACCAGATTCTTCTTGGAGCTGAATAGTTGATAGGGTAAGAAGGAACGGGCACAAGCATGAATGTGGAAAATTACACTTATTTATTTTACTGTGAGAGTGGTCAGATAATGGAGAAGGTTACCCAGAGAAGCTGTAATCTCTTCAGCCTTGGAAACATTTAGGAGTCAACTGGTCATGTCCCTAAGTAACCAGATCTAATTAGATCTGTTTTGAGCATGGGTTTGGATTAGATGGCTTTTGGAGGTCACTTACTTTCACATGCTTTTTTGGGTTGAAAATAACAGCTCCTATGTTTTATCTTCAACCAGGGAGTAAAAGCTGATATTAGAAATGAATGTTGTGAAGATTCTTGGCAGCATCGTTGACTGACAGACTTGCATTCATATCTCTGATTTCCCACATTGTTTAATTTGTTTATAAACCTGGTAAAAAAAATTCAGAAATGTCTTTGAGAAAGGTTTAGCAGCGCTTATTCAGGGGGGAGAAAAGAGATTTTTAATTTTTTTCTAGTTTTGCATGATTGTCAAGGTGTTGAGGCCTTGTCACAATATGCTCAAAAAGCATTTTGTGAAGTCTGTCACTATGTACAGACTGTAAACAAAATTCAAGGAAAATGGATAATTAATGTGTCATTGAACAGAAAACTGTTTACTTGACTTAATCTTAATGGGAATGCAAAAACTACATTGATTGTAAAACTTTGAGATTAATGGGGTTTTTAGTGGCTCCAAAGATGTTCTTTAGGCAACTTGTTCAAGTATTTGGCCACTCTGCTGGATAAAAAATTTTGGTCAGAATTCCTTATATTACAGCTTGTGTCTGTTACCTCTTGTCATCTCACCATGCACCGTACCACATCTATCACCAGTAACGAGCTTACCCCCCTGCTGTTATGGTAGGAGCAATAGTAGTTACCACTGTAAGTTGTGTGGACATCCGTGTTCTACATGAAATCTGTCAAACAAAAACTTGTGTGTTTTTTCTATTTTTGACAGTGATATTTTCTGAATATTTGGACCACCAGTTGTTAGGTTATTAGGTGGGAGAAGTGAATGCATCTGGTGTTTCCCTGCAAATGCATTCAATGAGAATAGAAGAGCACAGGAATTCTTGATGGAAGTAAACTCTGAGTATTCTGATAAAAACTGACTTGGGAATCATCAGGAAGACATGACTCATTGCCTTTTAGAACATTTTAAAGAGGAAGATTGAATTTAAGCATTGTTATTTGGGACTCCTTTTAGAAATGTGTTGTCAAGGCCCCTACCTGTATCATGTGAAATATAATACAAAATTGGAGGGGTGCTAAAAAGAAAACACAAAAAACTTAAAGTCGAAGCTGCTGCTCGCCATAAATGCACAGCAGTGCAGATTGATGGGAAATTTCTTCTTACAGAGATAAAGAGTTCTTTATTTTTTTTTTATTTTCTTCTTCCCTCCTTTTTTTTTAAAGTTCTTTAACTCTAGACTTAAGAAGCTGTAAACCCCAACTCTTGCTTGCTTGTGAAATAAAACTTTTAAAATGCAGTTGATCAGTTAGGTCATATTCATTTGCAGCTTGCTTTGGAGGCTGTGGACTTCTCTGGTGGCTTTGACACAGCTGAACTTTATGTTTGCTGAAATATTTTCCAATTTAATTTCTTTCTTTCATAGTAAGTGATGGATTGGAGCTGAGGCCAAAATACAATGGGATTCTCCACTGCATGACCACTGTCTGGAAGCATGAAGGACTACGAGGCTTATATCAGGGGGTAACTCCAAACATGGTGGGAGCAGGGGTTTCCTGGGGACTTTACTTTTTCTTGTAAGTAGAACTGTAAAATGTGTCATATCCTGCACTATGTAATGTTCAGATATACACTGCTTCTTCTTTGGGGGGGGTGTGTAAAAATGTGCTAAGTGACTTACAAACTTGTGATTCCCTTAGTTAGTCCAGGTCTGTTACCCTTTTTTATGGTTTGCTGTTTTCAAATTTAAGAGACTTTGTTCCTTTGTCAGGTACAGTGCATCACCTTGATGCTGTAAAAATACTTGAGGAATGGTGATATTATTCATGAAGAATTCTCTAAAAGTGCCACTGCACTGTGTTTAAAACCTCATGAAAAACAAAAACTTAAACTGATGTGTTAAGACTTAGAGAACATGATGAGACTTTCTACTAAAACTAAATGTTTAACTGTTTTTTAATCATTTTAGTGACAGTTCTTTCATTGTTTTTGTCAGTTGATGGGATTTGCTTATAAAGCTCATTTTTTAATATTCTACTTTATTAACTCTGTGTGACCTGATTTACTGCTGAACCTTATTAATTGAAGCATACTAGGATATAGTTAGCTGGTATGGCTATGCAAACATCACTTGTCATTTGTCTAGACTCTGTTATTGTTGTACTTTAGTCCTTAAGCTTTGCTATAGATTCCTGTTGACGGTTCAGCTCCTGTTGACAATTTCTTAATCCTCAAGGCTACAAACTAGAACAGGAGAAGAAAGCTCAGTGTATTTATGAGCTAGAAGATAGCCTCCTTTTTATTGAGAGCAACACTGACAAGTAGCTATCTAATTGGTTCTTTTAGAAGTTAATTCTTGAGATCTGATAGCTGTTTCAAGATGCAGTCCCATTGATACTGACAGTTTAATAATACAATTTAAATATGTATTACCATGGTTCATTTTAAAGATCTAAGTACTCGGAGATCAACTAATCAACCAAACAAAAATAGTTTAGGTATCTTTTTTTCAAAGGCTGTGTGCCACCGTGATCTTGAGAGAAGCGTTTTGTTCTTTTGGGGTTGGTTTTTTTATGACGTAGATCTGTTTTCACCTTTACCAAATTATATTTTACGTTTTCCAGTTACAATGCCATCAAAGCTTACAAGAAGGAAGGAAAGATGGAAAGTCTCAGTGCAACCGAACACCTAGTGTCAGCTGCAGAGGCTGGTGAGTTTAAATTCAGAGAAGTTTAATGTTCACTTCTAGCCTTTCCATATGTTGCTACCTGCCTTTCTCTGTCAGTGCAGCTTACAGGTGGCAAGTGTAAGTGTTCAAGCCCAAATGCAATCATTTACTGTCTGTAAATAAAATAGTGAGGTCTAACATTAAAAGATGGATCACTGTGGTCTCTTCAGTTTTGCACAGAATTAGGAGTTGTCAAAACATCATCTGTCCTCATTTTCATTGTGCATAAGCATTTTCCATATTTAGTGTCATACTGGGTTCCAAAATATAACTATGTAGATCTGCTGCTATCAGCTTGTTAACTTGTTAAATGTTTAACACTTGGACCTGAAAAAGACAAGGCCTTTTGAATCACAAACTCATAGAATGGTTTGAGTTGGAAGGTACCTTGAAAATAATCCAGTTCCAACCCCCTGCCATTGACAGGGACACCTTCCGCTAGACCAGGTTGCTCAAAGCCCCATCCAACCTGGCCTTGAACACTATCATGGATAGGGCATCCTAGCTTCTCTAAGCAACCTGTTCCAGTGCCTCACCACACTCACAGTGACTAATTTCTACCTAATATCTAACCTAAACTCTCAGTTTGAAGCCATCCACCCCTGCCTTAACATTACCTGCCCTTAACATTACCAGTCCCTCTCCAGTTTTCGTGTAGGCTCCCTTCATGTACTGGAAGGCCACAATTAGGTCACACTGAAGCCTTCTTTTCACCAGTCTGAACAATCCCAATTCTCTCAGCCTTTCCTCATAGGAGAGGTACTCCGTCCCTCTAATCATCATGGTGGCCCTCCTCCCGACTTGCTCCAACAGGTCGATGTCCTTTCTGTGCTGAGGACCCCAGAGCTGGATGCAGCACTCCAGGTGGGGTCTCACCAGAGCAGAGTAGAGGGGCAGAATCCCCTCCTTCAACCTGCTGCCCACACTGTTTTTAGTGCAGCCCAGGATATGTTTGGCTTTCTGAGCTGCAAGTGCACATTGTTGGCTCATGTCCAGCCCCTCATCCACCAGCACCCCCAAGTCCTTCTCATCAGGGCTGCTCTTGATCTGTTCATGCCCCAGCCTGTATTGGTAGTGGGGGTTGCCCTGACCCAGGTGCAGCACCTTGCACTTGGTCTTGTTAAACCTCATGAGATTCCTATGGGCCCACTTCTCAAGTTTCTCCAGGTCCCTCTTAATTGCATCCCATCCTTCAGATGTGTCATCTGCACCACTCAGCTTGGTCTCATTGGCAAATTTGCTGAGGGTGCACTTTATGCCTTTGTCTATGTCATTAATTAAAATATTATATAACACTGGTCCCAATTAAGTTAGTAGAATAAGTGAATTGGTCATTGGTCTTTTAAAATCTTTTTCTGTGGTCCAAGTCTTCTTGGAAACTGAAGATCTGAAATAAAATTACATCTATCAGCAAGACTTTTAATATGTTTTTTCTAACATATGTTCTTGCACATGCTTCTGTGTTGTATTTAATCTAGTCAATTGAGAAGGCTCTATTATGATGTTGAAATTTAGTGTTGAAATGTAAGGCATATTGTTTAATGTGAAAAATAGTAATGGGTTCTTTTACAACCAATAATGCTATAACAGGTTGCTTGTATTAACCTGTCAGTATGATTAAGCAAATTTCTCATGACTGAGATGTCCATTAAATTTTGAGCAATGTATACCTGAAGAGTAATTTTGATAATCAGGATTACATTAAGGAATTGCTTGCATTTCCTATCTACTATGATTATGCTACTAACTGTGGAAAGGTGAGGCAAAAAGGGGGTGTACTAGGAATATGCACCGTGTGCTCTGCAGAAGTACCCCCAGCAGGAGTAGGTTGGACTTTATTATGAGCTTTGAAGACAGAGAGGGGGAACAATGGAGAGTATAAATTTTGTTTTAAGTAATATAAGTGCTCTTGTAGGATAAGTAGTTTTGTCATCGTAGAAGCCTGTGTTACATTGGACTGAACAAACTGGGACAAGCTTTGGAGTTGGCATAACAATCAGTCTGACTTACATCTGTTCTCAGGAGCCATGACTCTCTGTATTACAAACCCAATATGGGTAACGAAGACACGACTGGTGCTGCAATACAACGCTGGCGTTGATCCATCAAAGCGGCAATACAGAGGAATGGTTGATGCTCTTATAAAGATATACAAGACAGAGGGCATTCGTGGCTTGTATAAGGTAACAAAATTTAAGAAGAATTCCAAAACTGACTGGCACCACTCAGTAGCATGGTGAGACAAAAAAAAAAAGGGGGGGGAGAAGTAATTTTTTGTCATAGCTCACTTACTTTTATTCTGTGAGTTATCCCTGCTGGAAAACTGCAGCAAAAAAGCTTAGTCAGAAGAAAAGCTATTACACTGTTGAGATAGAGGACAGAGGAAATCCTGAATAATACAGTGTAAACTTTATGACTAAGCCATCTTCTATTGGGTGATAGAGAATAAACTGCTTTGAATTTTTTTTGAGTTTTCCTATAATTAGAATGTGGATAAGTAGGGCAGCAATAGTGTAATCTGTCTTGCTGCTAGTACTTTCTTCCATTTCATCCCTTATCTCTGTCTTTCTGACATCTTGTGGAAGATAACATATGACTAAAGTACTTGATAATTTTTTCTTCCACAATGGATGGTTTCACAACTGCTTATTTGCCCTCTAGTTATTGACGTCTGTAATCTGTCATCTCGAGATGCATAAAATTTGCAGACTTCTAAATATGGTCTGCATATGTCTGGGGTTTTTGTTCCCTTTAATGTAGGGAAACAGATGGCAACTGGATTTGGACTTTTTGCCTCCTCCTTCCTTCAGGTCATGACATCAAGATTCATTCATCAGTGCCTGGAAGTTGTGAAGAAACCTATTTTAGTTCAGTCTGGCTCTTCTCCTGCAAGTAATGCTATAGAATCATAGAATCATAGAATGGCTTGGGTTGGAAGGGACCTTAAAGATGGTCTAGTTTCAACCCCCTTGTTATGGGCAGGGACACCTTTCACTAGATCAGGTTTCTCAGAGCCCCATCCAGCCTGGCCTTTAACACTCCTAGGGATGCGGAACAAGACTACTATCTCTTGGGAATTGTCCTGATTAAACAACACTAGGTTCTTTTATTTTCAGTGAAAAAAATATAATCTTTCCTATGCTGAAAGACTAGTATGCTTCATGGCAACAAATGCCAAATTCTGACACCAGGAACAAGGCACCCTACTTATTCCTAAATTGAAATTGTCAGGATTTCTGATTTGCCTGCCTGGATGTCTGCTCTGTTCCATGTAGATAAATTCTAATTTCTTGAACCTCTTAGGGTTTAAGATGTCCTTCCACCCTTCTTTTCAGATTATTCGTGCTCGTAACATGTGTTGCCTTTGGCATTAGACACTTCTTTGTAGTGTTAATCTGCAAATGAGGAACTAAACCAGCTACTTCCTTTGAAAGAGCAAATTACTTGCTTAAATCTGCAAAGAAGGTGACCTAGATAGGTCCTGAGTGACCTACATAAGTATGCACACTGAGCAACTTTCATTTGATGTCAGGACTCTCTGAACCTTGTCTATACTGGGGGAAAAGGCACTTCTTCAGGTGGCTCTTTGGCTTGTGCATACTTTAGCCTTCCTCCATTTTCAGTGTTTGGGGTCGTTTTTATTTTTCTCTTTCTTGCTCTATCTGAAATTGGACAGCTGAAGTTTTTGTATAACACACACACGTCTTTTTTCTCATAATCCTAATTTCAGCAAATTATAGCAAATAAGGGGATCTTAGATAGTACCAACAAAAGTTGGAAATAAAATCTGGAAGGAGTTTCTTTCTGATGGAGATTGGTCTTCTAAAGAATGGCATTTCTGTACGAGCAATTCCATATCTTGCTCTCTATTGTACAGGCGCTGTTACGGGTCTGAGCAAATCCTTTCTGTTGTTTGAGGTACAAGGCTAGTAATGTCAGGATACATCAATCTTTTTAGCAGGGATCAAAGCTGTCTTTAATAGTTCTTCTGGGTATTGGTCATTCGTTGAACTATAGTCTTCTGAATCTGCATTCCTCAGTAAGTTGTTTTTCTTGCACTTGACCTGGTTTTGAAAAGGCAGAAGTCTTTCCTTCACTGATTATCCCAGTAGTCATCCAGTCTGTGATCTTCCACACCCTTTGTCCATTAGGCTTTGTCCTATGGTCTCCATCCCCCAGGTGACTGGGGACAGAGCTGCTGTGCTGCACACCAGGCTGAATTAAAAATCAGTTTGGGGTTATGTAATTTGAACACACCTGTGGATTTGTTGGACATCTGAGCTCTAAAAATTACTTTGTCATGAAGTTGAATGTCATGCAACCATCTTCATGTTATGAGTGCTGTGTAGTTCTTTTCAAGCATAAGGCAGGAGAGACCAAACATTGTAAAGTAATTGTAAGATGGAAGGAATTGGCACTTTTAGGAAAACATAAAGTGTCTCTGAGCTCTTGGGAAACTGCTAGATGTATAGTCTAGAGCTACTGACTGCTAAAGCATCAATCAAGAATGCGACTAACATTCTTCCTGGCCTCCATACTTCTCTATGTGTATTTTAAGTGTCATTTTCTTTTAGCGATGATACAGAAGCAGCAACTGGAAATAGAGCAGTGCTTAATAGACAACAGTAAAGTATAAAGAAAGTGCAGAAAATTTAAGGATATTAAAGTAAAATCCAGAATCATCAAGACTGAGAATGTTAATGCAGTATGTATTAACAGAACAAAAAAATCTTATCAGTAATGTGTGCTTGTTACCAAGTGCAATATATTTGGACACTTCTGTGTTGTCATTTCACCTTTGGTAGGCAAGATTCTATACTCTGAGATTAAGTACTTTTTCCAGTCCTTTAACGTCTAAGGCACTTAATTCTCTTTATTTTGCTATGCTTTGCTTAAACTATTTTTCTTCTTGCAAATATGAAGCTTGTAAGCTAAGTGACTTTTTACATCTTTGTAATTGTACTCAGCAAAATTCATTGAGATTTGGCCATCTTGACTTCAAATTTAGTCTCAAGTTCTACAAAGAGACATAAGCAACTTTCATATAAAAGATGGTATCATTTTTCACCATGAAGGAATCAAGATCCAAGATAATGGCATACTTCAGTGTCTTTCTGCACAAGTTGCTAGAACAGGGCACTCTGATACTACAGGTCTTTAGCACACTGAGAACCCAAATGCAGACAACACTAAGCAGATTACAAAAGGAATTTACTGCATTCTGAATCACAGAATATGCCAGGTTGGAAGGGACCCACAAGCATCATGAAGTCCAACTCCTGGCCCTGCACAGAACCATCTCCAAGGGTCACACCATGTGCCTGAGAGTATCGTCCAGACACTCCTTGAACTCTTTCAGGCTTAGTGCTGTGACACCTTCCCTGGAGAGCCTTTTCCAGTGCCCAACCACCCTCTGGGGGAAGAACCTTTTTTTAATATCCAACCTAAACCTCCCCTGACACAACTTCAGGCCATTCCTCAGGTCCTGTCACTGTCACCACAAAGCAGAGATCAGTGCCTGCCCCTCCTCCTCCCCTCCCAAGGAAGCTGTAACTGCAGTGAGGTCTCCCCTCAGTCTCCTCTTCCGCTGAACAGACCAAGTGACCTCAGCCCTCCTCATATGGCTTTACAGCAGAGGCTGCTTTGGCTTAAGTGCTCTCAAACACTTCAGGCAGTGATGTGAGTACCACATCACCAAATGAACCTTGTTCCCTACTTTACTAAGTAACATAGGCCTTCCACTTTATATATTTGCCTATGTTTCTTTTCACTGGGATGGATGACCTTTGAAATACTAACCAGTGGGACAATTTCCTCTTGTCCTGGATCTTCAACACTTACAACTCTTTAAGCCAACTTTAAAATACTTTTTTTATTCCCACTGTCTGCTGTTCAGGATTAAATGCTTTACCGTTTTAATTTCTAATTATATATTTAATTCTGTCTGTTGTTCTAATCCCCCGAAAGAGAATTCAAACAGGATTTCTTTGAGAAACCATTGATCTTGTCAAGCCCGCATGGCAAAAATCTTTTAATGATACAGTTTTGAATATTAAAGTAAAAAATACAAAGGAGTACATGAAGTGAGATTAATTTAAAACTGATCTTCACATAGATGAAAAGTAAATACCCAATTCTATCACATTTTGTGGCAAGAAAGAATTTTGTATTAAATTATTCTGAGAATAAGAAAATAGAATAGGAATATGTTTCAAAAACTTCCTCAGCCAAGATATTTCAGTACCATGAAGAAATAATTTTGCTTTCAAACATTCTTCCATAAGAACACATTGTTATGTATGATCAATAGAAGCACGGGTCAGCTCTTATTACTGAGACACATTGGCTGACAGTTATCTCACTCCCTTCTTGCATTTTTTAATATTGGCCCAACATTAAAAGTTCCTCAGTCTTTGGAAGCTTTCCTCGTCAGCACAAGACTTAGAGCGTGCCGGGACTCATTTATCATCAATAGATGCTTTAGGACTCCTGGGAGCAAGTTATCCAAATCTGCTGGCTTAAATTTTAGAGTTTAGCACTCTTAAACATTGTTTAACATTCTTCCTTTGTTGGTGGGGAAAGTATTATCTCATTCTCCTATGATATAAATACATCATTCTAATTTTTTCCAAGTGGAGAGGAATTACTTCCACTGTCTTTTAACAGTTTTATTGTCTCGTCACAGATAAATATTTACAAAGATTTTCCCTGCTGTCACTATCCATAAATTTCATACTGTTCCTTGTTCTCCTGACCCAGATAATTTTTTCTTTGATGCTTTTTATAATTTTGTTTTTTCTCTTCTCCTTCTGTTTTTATAATACTGGTTTATTTTCATTTCTGATCAGGTTTTGTGAAAACCACAGTTGTCCATTTCCCTCTGTTGCGGCCCTTTGGCTTCAAGCTTCACAAAATCGTATGGTTATGCTCACAGTTGACAAAATACAGAAACAGAGTTTAATTCCACTTGTTACCATGTTTGGGGAAGTGGTTTTTCAGGGACTTTCACAAGCCCTTAATGCGTTTCATCAGTTCACAGTCACTGATGACCATTATTTTCTGCTCTGAGAAGAAATTTATCCTCAATTGACAAAGAAATTCTAAAAAATCACCTCCTGAATGGCTGTAATATCAAAAACTTAAAAAATCTATAGCATGCAGAGAGCTGATCTCTGAAGTGATGGAAGCTCTGTGCAATTTTTATGCCTGCTGTAGTTTTAGTTGTTTTGGATTTTTTCTGCAGTTTAGAAGTTTATCATTTTGTCTTGTTAACACTATTTCAGTGGACTCCTACCAGGTTCCCTTCTCTTTTTCTTCTTCTTCAGGCTTTTAATAGTATATTGTCTTAATTCAACATTCTGGACTTCCCATTTAGTCTAACACAATGTTTTGAGTCTGGACACATTTTTTTTAATTTCTTTTTCTTGCCTGAATGAATCATAGGAAATCAGATAAAATCGTTCAATATCAGTATATTTTTTTTGGAAACTTTGGTTCTTTGAGTCCTTTTACCCACATTTGCATCCCTAACTCCATTATAATTGTCTCTTTGTAACAGTTTTCAGGAAGTTTTTGGCTCCCTTAAGTCATTTCTGGCAAAGATGATTAATCCCCTGTTTATTTGTATTTTTTCAGTGTAAGTGACCAACACTTCAAAAAGAGAATTAGTGCTTTTCAGAACCCGTGCAGCTGGCAGCTTATTTTAGTGGAGGTAGTCCTGTTCCTGAGGGTACTCCTGTCTTTTCTTTCTTGTGGCGACACTTCAGAAAATACCTGTTTTCCCCTTTCGTTTCAACTTTTTTTGAAACAAAAGGTTGATGTATATTTCCGTATTACACTCTGACTATCCAATACTGCCTCTTACAAATGGGGAACATTTCCCAGACTGCTTTGTCACGTCTTTGGGCACTTCTGCTGGGCTTCCTTGTTCATAGCAGGGTGAGGAATGCACTCAAACTGATCTGACTCTTAGATTTAATTCTTTAATGTAAATCACTCATAAGTCCTTGTATAAGTTAGCTTTTCATCTGTGCCCTTCAGCTTTCCTGTGTGTGTGTTTATGTGTCTGTGTGTGTAAGAAAGACAGTGCTGGAGTGGCTCACCCTCTTTCTTCTCCCACAGGGACGTGGGTGAGTGGTGGACATGGCAGTGTTAGGATTGTGCTTGGACTTGATAATCTTAAAGGTTTTTTCCAAACTAAATGATTCTATGATTCTATATAGACCCACACATTTTTAATGTAGAAATGTATATATATCATAGATAGATATTTATATAGAGACACATACATGCAAACACATACGTATCTATTTCCAGGGCTTGATCACAGTAATTATTTTGTACCTCTACTCTCGGTGGCCCTTCTCACTGAAATGTCAGCATCTCTCATTGCCTTACCAGTCTCAGCTGGGAATTAAACCCCTTAGTGCCAGTTTCTGGAAAAGGGGCAGGCACTGAGCGGCACATTTGCAAGACTGCAGCTTGATTTGTGTTCTGGCAATCCTTGTCCGTGTTACCTGCTTGTGCTCTGTGAGGTGGAGGCCCTGGACCACTTGTTTTATCTTGGTGACTCAGTAGGTGTCTTTAGCCTGTATGTCATTTGGAGAAAAGTAACATTTTTATGTGTTTGTGTGATGCCTACCATTAGGAATACCAACCCAAAGTCGGCTCTGATCATACTGCACAGCAACAGTTATGCAGGCACGGTCTGTAAATTAAGGGAGGACAAGTGATGCATGTTAAGCTGTGCTCTGTCAAGTTGTACAGTTTTTGTGCCTTACCCTTTAACCTTGTTTTATTCCTTTTTTAGGGATTTGTGCCTGGTCTATTTGGAACTTCACATGGAGCACTTCAGTTCATGGCATATGAGGATTTGAAAGAGAGATACAACAAGTATAGAAACAGAGTGTCAGATACAAAATTGGTATGATGCTTGAGAATAAAAATGTGTTGCAGCATGTGAATAAATAAAAATTTATTCCATTTGTCTGGGTTATAGAGCAGCCAAATGTGCAAATTATTGATACATAACTGGAATGTAGAATATATAGAATGAAATAATACTTTTTACTTTTCAGTAACAAGCAACTGGTTAGCACTACTTTTGGAAATCAACTTATTTTGGCAATGTTTTGAGAATTTTAGAGGGAGGAATGTTTTTTGTCTTATTTTGTGGAACCTCAGATGGTGGTATTAAACCCTCAAAACTGGTCAGGTGCAAGTTGGGCAAAGGTAGTTACTTTTGCAAGAAGTGTTTCCTTTGATAGGAATGAGAGGGCACAACACATTTTACGATCAATTACTTGTAGCACTGCATATAGTAAACATTGCCATTTTTTTAATATGTGTATTATAAGGGGAAAAATCTAGAGTATTGTTTAGTTCAACTTTTAAAAATCGAACAAGATTTGGGGAAATGGGCTAGTTTAAACCATACTTAAGGCAAACCCAGTAATTTTTGTTGCTTCTAGAACACTGTGGAATACATAATGATGGCAGCTGTATCCAAAATATTTGCTGTGTCAGCAACATACCCCTATCAAGTTGTGCGAGCTCGTCTTCAAGATCAGCATAACACGTATTCTGGTGTGTTTGATGTGATCCGCAGGACATGGAGGTAGGCATGCAGAATTAAAAGCTTATGTCATGGAAAGTGAGTCTTACAGAATCAGAACTTTCTTTACTGGCTTCTGTGATGACTTGTGAAACTGGGGCAGTTCAGAGCACACAAATTGTTATCTGTACAAAGTTATCTTGTGCAATATGTCACTAATAGCTATAAGCTGAGGACAAAGGAGGAGATAGGAGGGGGTGTACGCCAGCCTGCACATTTCTGTTTACCCTGTCTCTCTTCTCTCTTCCCAAGCAAATTTCACTTACAGGTTAAAAAATAACATTGACTTGGCTGATTTGGGGCTCTTAAACAATGAAGTCTGACTTGAACTGCTTTAGCTTATCACGTAGGACAGGAGCGTTGTGCGGATGGGAGTTGCGGCTAATCCAAATTCCTGGCAAGGTGAAGTGAGCTAGCCAGAGCTGTTTATACTGATGTCCCTGGGTTACCCTGGGGGCTGACTGCATTTGTAGTTTGCCCCAGCTTCCTGTAAGACCTTTAGAGAACTGTGACCTCACACCTATTCATATCTTCTCACAAACCTTCCATCAGCTCCGCAGTGCCTGTGAGAGTTTTCACACAGACTTCTGTAGTTACTAAGGTTGGTCACCTTGCGGTGTGCAACCAATATCCATCTTGCTTTGGACAATGCTTCTGGGTTGCAGCATATTGCAGGACAGATGTGAATGAAGTCCTGGGGTATGAAGAGGTGCCAGCTGAACGAGGGACTGAGGCTGTGTTGTTCAGGAGCACCACTGACTCAGAGGCAATGCGACCATTTCAACTGAAGGCAGCTCAGAGCAAAAATAGCTCTGATGTCTCAGCACTGTGCCCTGCAGTGCTGCAGTCTGTAGGAAGGCTTATTAGTTCTGATGAAGTGTAATACAGCCATTCTGGGGCCACTACTGTACTCATGATGAAACAAATGCAACCTACAGCCCTAGGAAGGGTAGTGTAAACCACACCCAAGCACTTTCCAGGATCTGTCTTAAATGTGCTCATCATTCCATGTGTCCTAGGCCTCTGTGAAGCCTGAAAATATTATTAAATGTCTTCAAAACATCCTAACAGCCCTAACATGAACACTGATTCAAATTGGGACAAGTTAGATTCTCATTTATTTGCCAGGAGAATCAAAATTCTGGAGGAGGTGCTTAAATTTTCAAAAAATAAATGCTGTCTTTCCTTAGTTGTGTTGACTCTGAGCTCACTTGTTTTTACATGACCTAAAACCACCAAACCTTTCACCCCTGCTGGTTTCAGTGAGATTAAATAGGTAAGTGGGTTTTGGAACAGGCTGCAGAAATTTTAACTTATTTTAACCAGTTCTTGTAGCATGAAGAAAGATAGTAAATTGCCCCCTACTTAGATAATACAAAAGAACCCCCACGTAACACCACCCAAGTCCTAGGCTAGACAGCTGATCTCTAGAATATATTCAGAAAAAAAAAAAAGATGGGTTAATATTTTATAAACTTACAACACTGTCTGAAATTGTTATTTCTAACCTGAAGTACCTCTCTCAGTGGGAGTTCAAGAAGAAAAATGCCAGGCTTTGTTTTATGTCTGGTTTCTCTTAAAAGACATTAATTAAAACCAGATGTTTTTCTTTGTCTTTAAAGGAAAGAAGGAATTCATGGATTTTACAAAGGAATTATCCCCAATGTGATCAGAGTGACTCCTGCCTGCTGTATTACCTTTGTAGTTTATGAAAATGTGTCTGGCTTTTTACTTGGTTTTAGAAAAGAAAATAATTAAAAGTACAAACTTGTGTTCATAAGGAATCTATCCATTATTTTTTATATTTATGATCTGGGAAAAACTTAGTTCAGCAGTCTTTTTTGACACTGAATTGATCTAGTATTTTGAGGAAAGAATACAGAGACAGTAAAACCCTGCCAGCATCTCTCCTGTTGAACGTTCCTGTGTTGCTGCTTTCCTCTCTGTATCAGCTGTGTCTGCTTGAAACAGATGTCTGCAACTGTGAAAAAATAGCACTGTGACTGGGTGAAGGCAGCTGTACAGCAACTCAGTTCATCCTGGCCTGCCTGGAATAACCGACTAAGCTGTTTCAACAAGTCTCGAGATAACAGTTGGTCAGATTCTACTCCTGCATTAAGTGGAAAACTTCATGTAAAAGCAATTCTGGTGCCTGTCAAAACTTTTTAAAATCTGAGTCTCATGAAAGAACGAGCAATGTCTTCTGAATCCACCTCTGTGTTATTTGTCAGATTTTAGGATATGGAATGCTCCAGATTCTGTTGCTCATCCAACACAAAAATTCTGCCTCAGTGGGGTGCAGTTTGGAAACCAGTATTGTTTTTTAAGACAGCTGTCCATTCTTGGGTTTGAATAATTGCCAATCTGATGCAACCCATTTCTTGTCTCATACCAGGACAGACTTGCGTTGTGGGTTTTGACTTGGTTTTAGCACCAGACCAAAATGTATGTTGTGTGTATTGCTCACCACTTAAGTCATTTTCTCTCTTCCCTTCTCTCTGCATCTCTGTCTCTCTATACCAGAGTCTGTCTCCATTACTGATACATCTGACCAAATATTACTAAGCAAATATATATTTGAAAGTGGGCTTACATTTTAAAAATGAGGATTTTTTTCTAGTAATCCATAGTGATGCAGTGTTCAAACCACTGTAAATAACAAATATGACCATGCTTATTTCCAGTAATATTATCTGGAAAAAAAGTCTGTAATTAGTCTAAAAAAATCTGGTGCACAGGACTTTCTTTAAAAAAACAGAATGATCCTTTAATGCCTTCTGATTAAGCTTAAGGAAAGGACTGTTAAGAATATATTGATTGCTAATTTAGTCATAAGTTAAATTACAGTACCTCTCATTAAATTTGTATAATAATGATGGTTGGTTGCTTGCCACTAATTGCTGTCAAGGATATGTACTTTTTGGAAGTCTAGGTTTACTGGTTTGGGGGTTTTGTAGTTCTTTAAGAAAATACATTACTGACCATATTATCTGCCTTCTGCTGTTAGTAAGAAGATATTAAGAAATATCTAGAAAGTATCACTTAACTATGAAATAAATTAACAAAGATCATTCAACAGGTAGGGGGAAATTAATCAGTTACATAACGAGCAGAATAATCCTGCATAGTCACTTAAAGAAGTTTCCTGTTTACCAGACTAATTTAAAGCAGAAAGAAGGGTTTTTAATAAAAATTTAACAGATTAGGAAATTGGTTTCATTTTTAAGTTAAAATCTGGAAAACTATAGAAACTACTGAGTATTTTAAATCTAAATTCAGCAATCCACTTGCTTGTTTCTGTTGATACTATTGCCACATACCATATTTTTTGTGTAACTAACTTTATTAATAATTTCCACTTAATTTTCCACATTCCCATCCTCTCTACTGATACAGTTGATAATCTCATCTGGGGTCATTATGGCTGGATTTGGTTTTTATTACTGAAGGTTCCATGTGTATTTAGCTAAACATAAATTTACTGGAAGTTTACCATGCAAATTAGTATGTAGATCCATAACAGCTACTAACTTCTGCCTTTGGAGGGTGTTTACTTGGGTTTGTATGTTTTCTGGTACACAGAATGAATTTAATGGAATGCTGAATTAACTCTGCCAGGCAGGGTCCAAAAAATATCGTAAAGACATAAAAAAAATCATAAAGAAAAGAATAAAACCTATGCACGTACTACCCTGGATCAGTGTGCTCTAGGCCCAAAACAGCTTACTCATGCCTGCAAACACAGGCTGCAAGCATGTGCACAATCAGTTACTGTATGTTAACTGACTTTCTGTAAATTCACTCCATAGCTCAGCTCATAGTACCTTGTTTGTGTTCAGGTACCTTAAAACCCATCGTCCAATCCAATGAAAACAGTACAGCCCTTCAGAGGCAGAATACCAGCTCTGTAATTTGCTGGCTTGCAGCAAATCCCACACATAAACTTGCAGTTGGGAAAGCCCAGTGCTCCCCTTGCTGCAGGTGTGCTCCTCTGGCATCCCCAACAAAAGATCCAGGCAAGAGCTACCAATCTGAGAGATGCCTGGAGAATATCTTACAGCTTTTTCAGAAAAGAAGCTTGAATTTAATCCTAAATAGCTGAAATAAAATAATTATTTCAGATTTAATGTTTTTTTCCTTTTAATTTTTGGGAAGACTGTAGATTTCTGCATGTTGTACATGCTTTTCTTGGGGTTTTTTATTTCATTAATGTAAAATTGATTTTGTAATACAAACATGACTATTGTTTCTCTTTAGAATGTGTACAATTTTTAAAAATATTTGAGTATATCACTTGCAGAATTTGGAAGAAAGTACTTAAAACACTGCAGCTAATGCTCTGCCAGCATGATAGATGTTGTCACTCACTTGTAAACAGCTGTGACGTTGTTTCACTTTACCACTACCCTTTCTGAAGGCCAAGGCATTTCAACCTGCCTTTTTTCTGTTATCTTCCATGCTATTTAATATATCTAGCTTTTAATGAATACCGAAGTGATTCTATGTATCTGAAAGGCTAAATCCAGGAAAATTATTTTATTGGAGCAATGAAATCAAGTTTTATAACTGTAAAATTATTTAATGTCTTCATCCTAATAATGGAGACCAGTCACAGATGTTTATACTGAAATCCAGTCTATCAAGAAGCAAAAGAGGAAAGGAGAGCTTAGATGGTCTATTTTTACTTCGTTATTCAGAACAAGGTATTTAACGCTTACCACATCATCTAGGTCACAGTTACGTCACCAGGAGTTTGTTGAGACAAGACTGTAACAGCAGATCATGTTACTCTACAGTCAGGTTTACAGAAATAGTTATGTGTGTTTTCTGAAGGCTAAAGCTAAGACTTGAATTTACTTTCTTAGAACTTTAAAGTCTTCTAAAAAAATTGTGTACCATAGCACCATGTAAAATACCTCAAGCAGATTAATGTTCAATAAAATAGCCTGGATTATTTTTTTTTTGTAAAAGGTCTTATTTATTTGATACAAAAAGTTACGGTTAATTCTTAGAACAGTGGTGGTATTACATCAAACAAGGAATTTAAAAAGTTAATGAACTTGGTTTTGATATTTATATTCTAAAATGATTATTATAAAAAGCCTCTGCAATGGACAAAACAAGGCTAGACAAAGGCTACAGATGCAAGGCTTGGGTGCCTTTCAGTCCAGTACTTGCATCCAAGTCTATTGAAGTAAATTCTGAAGAAAATAATACAAAATAAAAAAAAAAAAAACAAACTGGAAAGAGATATTATAAAAAGGGAGGGGAAGTTATTTTGGCAGTTCTTCAATGATGATTCGGGAGACTGAATTCCATCCAGTAGAAGCATCTCCCCGTGGATAATCAGAGCAAGTCCCAACCCAGATGGCAATGTCCACCAAGCCGGCATTGATCCCTTCGCACAGACCTTCCACTGGTTAAAGACAAAATTCAGGTTACCTCAACAGGCACAATCCCTTTGTATTTCACAACTGAAGGTGGACACAAGTACTTAAGAACAGCAGTTCATTGCAAGCTTGTGCTATTTAGTTAAACCTGAACAGTATTTTTAGAAATA
Source organism: Manacus vitellinus (assembly GCF_001715985.3). NCBI lineage: Eukaryota > Metazoa > Chordata > Aves > Passeriformes > Pipridae > Manacus > Manacus vitellinus. The sequence continues at coordinate 19,360,232 of NW_021939396.1, forward strand.
GAAACTATTATGTAGAGATGTGGCAACATCAGTTACTGTCATGCACTCTGTCCATGCTGCTGCTTGACACCTCTACCTGCAGTACCTGAAGCAGATCACAATCCACAGCATGGCTAAATGGGAGGTATACCTGCTGCTTTAAACGTCCAAATTTACAAAATGGGAGCTGGGATATGGCTTCATACCCTTCCAGCCATCTTTTTAACAATGATGGGGAGGGGAGATGGGGGTGCAGCTGTACCTGGCTTCCACAGCTAAGCCCCGTAAAGGTGATTGCCACTCAGCAAGCTTTGCCACTCCTAATTTACTGCTTCTGTATAAAGTTCCATTCCTGTTGCCCTTTTTTTTGCCCCACTAGCACCACTAGGTGGTGGGTTCATGAAGACAGGTAGGTCCTACCCCTTAATGAAAAAATGCTATGATAGCTCTAGGCATTAGAGTTCCTGCAGTCATGCAGTACAGGGAGGAAAGTGGAGAAAGAGCACAGACTTGTTCATTCGCTTTTCCTAGTGTTACATCCTTGTATGTTGAATGACTTCACTAATTTGCCTTTTGCTTAGCAATTGAATAATATCCACAGATATTTTGCTTCTGTGCCCCACCTGAAATTAAGAGTGGAAATTCCAGGAGGAATAAGTCTCGTTTTATGCACAGATAATGTGCAAATATCAGTATTGTAAGCCAGGATGATACTGTCTACTTGGCAGTAAGGCTGTTTCTCCATAGGCTAATACAGCACAGAATGTCTCTGTATTCATGTTGTGGCAGTGATCAGTAGAACTGTCTGGATAGAAATCTCTTCCATTTCTAAATCTCAGCATAGAGAAAAATACCACAACAAGAAAGTACTACTTAATAAATAATTATTATACTGTTACTCTCGATAGTCAGTTCTGAGGCAGCAGAGTAAGAGTACCAAGTGTTAGCTGGCTGCTCTTCTGCCTCTTCTTTCGGTTCTCTAACTGTCTAAGGCAGGCAGCACTCTGGTACCTGCTGCTGCCTTCTCCTTCATCTCTGCCCACGTGGTCTCTGCGTACATACCTGAAGAAGTTCGGTGTATATTAATAGTAGAGTTCAGCTCTGGGCTTCCTTGATCTAAGTATATTATGGCTTCAATAGGAAGTGGCCCAGCACACTCTGCACCATTAAATGTAAAGTACCAGCGCTGACAACAGGCGTTTTTGCACTTTAGCCGGAGGGACCCACTGAAGAGCACACGGAGAGCGCTGTTGGAGCGCATCTTGGTAAATGTACATTCCTAAGAGAAGACAAAAGTGCTTCAGTTGCAACCTCTGGGTTTGAATGTATTTATTTTCCATATGCTTATATTTAGGAAATATATTTAGGAATCTATTTATTTCTAAATGTTTTTGCTATTCTCTTTAGTCCCCTCTGGGGGAAAAAATAAATAAGAAAAAAAATTGGAGCCTGGCAAATGCCATACAATGCAAAGATGAAAATCAGAAACAGCACCTCCTAGATGGTAATGAAGAAGTGGATTATGGAAATTCTTAACTTTATTTAGATAACACCTGCTGTTAAGTTGGTAGCCTAGTTACCTTCTGGGGTTTATGTCAAGGGTATGAGCTGTCTGAAAGCTCCAGTCAAGTCACAGAATCACAGAATCATTAGGGTTGGAAGGGACTTCTGAAGATGACCTGGTCCAACCCCCAAGTCCTTGCATGAGAAGAAAGTACAATTTCTATCTCTGCTAACATAAATCCTGGCCTTAACAATTATCACAAGATTTCTGAGAGGCTTAAACCCTGATAAAGACTCCACAACTGAAAAAGAAACATTTTCAGGTTTGTAAATGGTTGTTATCCTGTCTTTGAAGTGCTGGATATCATGAGGGGAAAAAAAAAAAGCTAGGGATAGTTCTGAAAGTACAAGGCAGTGAGAAGAGTCTGCTAAAAAAGTTGATTCTCCCTCTAGCCACAGCAATAGCAGTTAAATTACTCCAACCTCTCTGGGCTTTGCTTCATAGCTGGGATTGAGATGGGATTTTTTCTAGGCTTGAACCACTGTGTTTGAAAGTTTTACACCCAGGGCTGCAGTGGAGGACAGACTGTTTGGGTCAGTCTGGCTAACATTCTGCTCCTGAACAATGCTGATCCTTTGCAATAGCATCCTGTAACTGAGTTTCAGTGAACAACTATTTTGAAGCAGGAGTTATAAAGACAGGTACAATTAACAGATTAAAGATGTACATCTTTCCTTGGGATGGAAATAGTAAAAACCTTGCCCTGTTCTGGGCAAGCTGGAGGCACTTTTTCAGTAGTGTGACTAAATATCTGGTCTTCTAAATGTACTCCTACACCAGCCACATCATTCTTTTGAAATCCTATTGCAGAAATGAATCAGGCACATATTGAAACACAGCTGAGAGGAAGCTGAAGTAGCTAAACCTTTGAGAAGTTCATCCTTACACGCAGAAAAAGGTTCCAACGGGTAATCCATATGGCTGGTGCTGCCCAGCTCACAGAGGCAGACCTAGAGGCTGCTGTGGTTGATGCAGTGCAGCATCCCGGGCAAAGTGAACTTACCGCGATCTTCCCAAGGTCGATGCCGTAGTTAAGTGCACTCCACGAACACTGTTTGAAGTTGGGTGTCCAGGACTCCTCGATGCTCTCACGCATGCACTCGCCCTTCTCCCCTTTCAGCCCATCCCGTCCTGGGATTCCAGGTGTCCCAGGGATCCCGTTGGCTCCTGGGTTTCCATCCCGTCCAGGAACGCCACTGGGGCCTTGCAAGCACATGCCATTATACTGAAACACAGAACAGACCTTGCTGCTTCCATCCCTTGACTCCCTTGGCAAACCAAATAAAATGCAAATGAACAACAAAACACAAAACCCCTGCCGTGCCACAAGTTAATGGGCTACTTCTGCATCACCAAGAAAATGATTCCATAGAAGAGGAAAATAGAAAAATGAGTTTTCAAAGATAAGCACCACCAGCAGAATTTGCTGTATATTAAGATGCCATTTTGTTATGAAAAGATACATAAATCCTAGAATTAAAACTTTACCTAGTCCAAGAATTAAAACCTGTTGGAACACATCAGAAGAGTCAAAACATTTCAATACTGAAAAAAAAGTCATATGTTAATTCTTTCTCCTAACCCACCATTGCTTGTATAATTGTCTCTGCTAATAAGATTTCATTATTATTTTTCCTTTTTTTTAAAACAGAGAAAATTTTTCATTCCATAGAGTGCAGAGGTTAACGCTGGCTTTCTTTCCTCTGTCGCTGCTCCTCTGGGACAGAATCACGTCATGATAGTCAAGCCCCACAAGTCAGGCTCCAGGATGCACACACATCAGTGGTGATGCAGATGTGGGAAGCTGCACCCTGGAATAATCCTGAAGTCAGGATTCCCCCATAACAGTGGGAAGGCACACATGGGAGGATGCACAATGCACAGTAACATCCTTCCTAACATCACAATATTATGAAAGGTCAAGTGTTGCTCTCCCAAACTGCACATTAACACGTTGCCTTCCTACTTTATGAAATTTGGGGTTGCCCTTCTTAGAGAGTAGGTTTGGGCTCCTTCCCCCAGCAGCCTGAGTGCTGGGATGCGGGAGGAGCACTGGTGTCAGCAGGCACGGAAATGCTGACCAGGAACCTGCAGGGTCTGGTGGTGGCTTCTACTTCAAATGCTCTTTCCCATCTGGTGACTGACTGTTTGATCTAGCCTTCATCCCAAATCTTCACAGATAACCATACTCTGCTCTTCCACTTTCTCACACTTTTTCATCTTCATCTTCTTTAAACCACCTAATCCTCCTCACCTGTTTCAAAAAGAAAGAGTGCTGCAACTATTGCCCCTCCTGCCAGCCATGCCCCTGTCTGCACTGCAGGAGCTGTAAACTACAGCCCCTGCCCTCTCTCCTTTGTCATACTGGTGAACTTTCTTAGTCTGATGTTGTGCCTTTTCACAGGCCTTGGTGCAAAAACCAGCATAGCTATCACAGGCTTGGCTGGAGCTGCAAAAATAAATCAGTGACTACATGGAGAGGTCTAGTAAGAAGTAAGACGAGAGCTGGACTAACAGTTGCTGGCTTTCCCTTACTACCTTCACCAAAGAACACTGGTTGGCTAAAAGCAGTGGAAACAGTGGAATATTTTAATCAAGAAGGCCACTTTTTAGAAAAGTTAGCTGAAGAGGAGACTGGTTGGTAAAGCACACAGTGACCCAGGGGCCATTAGAATGATGGAACGGCATTTCTATTTCATGCAGCACTGGTTATCTGCTTTTGCTGCTGCTTTCCCATTGGACTCTATTTGTAACAGTGACTGGCTCCTTCTTTTGCATGTGGTTACTCACCACAGAAGTCCTGGATGTGGAAATGGGCAAGAGCTGGGGAGTGGCCAAGGCTCAGGCCCGTTAACCCTCCCATCCCCAGGGACACCACAAGGGGCTGGGCTGCCCTGACAGAGGGCCTGCCACCGCGGTGGCCAGAGCTGCACAGCAGCCTTCCACGGAGAGCAGCTCAGCCATTGCACACCCCAAAAAATTGATGTGAGCACAAGAATTACCCAGGCTTTGGGCTCCATTCCAGCTAAAGTCATCTGTCTTGCCAAATAAAGTCTTTTTCATGCTTTCTTAAGCTGGAGATGCATAAAACATATTTTAAAATGTCTGCTGAAGGCAGGATCCCTTCTTGAGCATACCTTCACTCTGTCCTGGCATGGCTTTAGCTGAAGCAGTCTGTACAACCGGGCGGTGCCTGAGTCAGCTGCCATTGATTTACCTGCGTTTTGTTGCTCATTTTGTTACACCCAAAAGCATGGAGCAATGCCAGAGAAAAGAGAGACCCTCAAATATTGCTCCAACAGAAAATGTAAGCTCCTCCATGTGTACAGACTCCTTATTCTCAATACAATTCAACTTTCACAATGAAAGTGAAAAGGCAATGAAGTGGTGTGAAAGGGAAGGAGCTTTGCCTATAAGTGGTGTTTCCAGCACATCACTTTAGGGGATCTCTCTGAAGATCATGAAAAAAACGGCCATGCCACTGATTTTCTATAGGAGGTGAACAGCAGTCCAGCAGTTCACAGAAATACCTTCACATCTGCTTTCTACATACCAAGGACTGGAAAATCTCCCTCCTCTCAACTATCGCTGAGATAGGATAGTCCCAATGCATTCAGGTTTCTAGTTGCAGAGGAATTTCAAACAGACATGCAGTCTCCACAGCCAAAGCGAGTAATGCATTCACACAACTCCAAGGAAAAGTGGGTTCCGGAAGCATGCAGATACAGTTTTCAGGGTGTCTGCTGAATAGCAGACCTTTTTTTCGTTCTGTTTTGTACTTCTCTCATTATTATTTATGCACTAACCCTTTAGGAACTAAACAGCATTTACTGCTTCTGTTGGAAGGGCTGTAGGATTTCGGCGTTGCCCCCGCAGTGGCTGAGGGCAGGGTCCAGCCCACGGCGCTGCCTCGGGTCCCGCCGCGATGCCCCCCGGCGCCGGGCACGGCGGGGAGCGGGGGCTCCGCCGGCTCCAGCCGCCGCCCCGACTCTTGCCGATGGGGAAAACACCAACACACGCACCCGGCCGCCGAAAACCTGTGGTTTCTGTCAAAGCCCGTCTAATCCCTTCTCGGCATTTTCCTGATTCAGCACAACCAGGGCGTAATTAACAGAACTCAAGAGAGAAGTCCAGCGGCGCGGGACCAGCGCTGCCCTGCCCGGAGCGGCGGCGAGATTTTTCGAAACCCTCTGATTTTTCGCTTCTTTTCCCACATTTTGCAGCAAACAAAAGCGTCCGCGCGGATCCTCCGGCCGCCGCCCCCCATCCGCACGCGCCCCAGCACCTCCGTCAGCCGAGATCCCGGCCCGCTCCCGGCCCCGCTCCCAGCCCCCGGCGCCGCCGCTCTCACCACGTCCACCACTCCCGCTGGCGAAGCGCCTTCTGCTTCCCCTTGGGGCTGTCGGAGCCGGCGGGCGGCGGGGGCCGCCAGCAGCAGCAGCAGCAGCAGCAGCGCCGGCAGCAGCAGCGGCGGGGCGGCGGCGAACGGGGCGCGGGGCATCGTGCGGGGGCGCGGGGTGGGAGGGGAGGCGGGGATGGGCCGGGGGGAGGCTGCGGCGCAGGAACCCGTGTCCGCCGTCTGGGCGGCAGCGCGGGGATAAATGAGCCTTTCAGCGCGCGCAGCCCGAGCTCCCTCCCCGGGAGGCCGGGAATTTCCATCCTGTAACGGAGCGGGACGGCCAGGCAGAGCCATCCCCCCGCAGCCATTGGCACGGGGCCGGGGGCTCCCGCCCCCTCGGGCCGGCCCCGCCGAGCTTTCCCCGGGAGATGCTGGAGCCCCCGGGCGATGCTGAAGACCCCCGCGCCAGGCGGCGGGAGGGATGCGGGGACCCTCCCGGCTCTCCCGGAGCCCCAGGCAGCCCACTTCCAGGTCTTCAGGGATTTGCTCGGCAGCTGGTAACTCCGTTCCGATGAAGGAGCTGTTTCGGTAAGAAACCGCGTAACGCCGCAGCGAGAGCCTGATGTACGTGAGGGGAAATGGTGTTAAAACAGCAGCTGGGCATCAATCACAAATTTCATTGTAACAGAAGTCAAGGTAAGGACACAAAATCCTTCTGAATTGCAGCGGATTTTGGACTTTATTGAAGAACCTAGTATTGTCAGAGTGAACATTGCCAATCTAATAACAGGAGGAAAGTTCTTGGCAACCCCGCGTAAACCACCTCATTTTGCTTTAATTTAAAATTTATACTTTACTTTTTATCACACCAGAAATGAAAGCACTATAAAGAATGCTGTATATCCTCAAGCATTCAAAATAGAAATAACATATATTTAATAGGTAGCTTCTGTATGCTGCAAACCTTGTGGGATTTGTAGAGGTAAGTTTCCAGAAGGGGGAGATAAGCTTCAACACATTTTTTTCTGGAGTATTTAACAAAACCACACATTTGTCCTGCAGGAAAGAATGCCACAAGACATTGAGTCATTCACAATAGACTACACAGAACCAGATTTTTGTGTACATTAAACCCCTTCATATGGCTCTGCACTTACTTGTCTTTCTTCCCTTTCCTTGTCTATACAGGTGGAACAATAGCAGCGAAGTGAGATTTGCACCCCAGGTCAGTCACACTGCTGTCATCAACCCTGTCACATGGTGTCCTGAGAACTGGGACTGACATCAGCCACGTTGCTGAGGTGAGTGCTCCTATCTTGAGAAGAAGGGAAACAACACACCCAGCCAACTTCAAAAAACAGCTGGCAAATAATAATGGTTCCCTAAACCAGCTGGGAAAATTTATAAAATTATGTAAATCCATAATTGCAACAATCGCTTCAGTGACAGCCTCAGTCGACATCCATGAACACGCACACACAGAGGCTTCCTTGTGCAATCATGAGTCGCTGCCAGCAAACCCTCCTGGCCCGGGCTGGTGGCAATACTGTGAAGGTGGTAATGTTTGATTTCTGTGGCACCTGCGTGTTCACACAAGCATTGTTACCAAGGGCTGAGGATCCCCAGCATCAACACAGGCTGTTGCTAAGGCATGTACCTTCACAGGCTGCCAAACCTATGCATTACAGAATGAATTTCTTCAGGCAGCCTGCAGTAGCTGAAGCACACAGCACAGCAGCACTGCATACCTTCGCAAGACAGTTGCTCAGTATTTTAGAGAAAAAAATTTGCACGTGCATCTGTATGCATTTCCCCACCTGGGTTTGCTCAGCCATTAATTCAAGTGTGGGTTAGAAGCTTTGAAATCAAAATTACTTTGCCAGGGGAAGCAAACTGAGGAGTGCTGTAAAAGAATGTATTAGCAAACAATGTGGGACATCTTCTTTAAGCTCCAGTGAGAGCACTGTGCAATTCTTAGTTGACTTACAGCGTGTATTTCCATCTGGAAAACAGAAATGTCAACATCCTCCTTAGCCTGCATCAGTCCAAGCAAGCCTTGCCATCTGCTAGGTTTATGCTCTGTGGGCTTTTGATATATTTAAATGCTTCTGAGAACACCAACCATTGCTGAATGCTGGTGAGCTATTCAGATTGAGTCAGAACTATTGATCTACTTTGCCTTAACTATTTCCCAGATAAAAGGAGCTGTGGTAATAAACTTGCCTGAGCATCCTCAGACCATGATCCATGTTACATCAGCTAGTGATTCCTTCATCTTACCCATACTGCCATATGATATAGACTTTATATTTTATGTGGCCTTACAAACACATCAGAAAAGATTATGAGTTGCTACTTCTACCACTTAAATGTTGCTAAAATCTCCCAGATGGTCAATCTGCTCCTGCACAGCCTAGGCAGGCTCACACAAGGTCACTGTCAGCCTCTCACACATAACAGATGTTTACACCACAAGGCTGATGCCATGAGTGCAATCTCTCTGTTGCAGCTTGAGCTGTTTCCCCCTTCACATAACCTCTCACCATCCCAAAAATCCAGACACACAAGTCTGGAGAGGAGGATGTGCCCATATGCACACATGTTTCCATTCACCTCACATATTTAAATTCAAGGGACTGTCCACTGGGTCATTGGGTCTCTCTGCTTTTCCTGTGCAAACTATTCCAGTTTATGAATCCCGTTTGTTAGAGCGCTGGATGGAATTCAAACAGTAAATAATTGTTATTCAGTCCTTGGTCTTCACGGGGTGAAACAACTGCTGGGAACCAGGAAAACCAGGCTTAGGGGTCTAAATATTGCCTGAGGTTTAAGGCTGAGGATCCTGAGCCAAAAGAGGCCCAGTAAGGTAAGTGCCAATACCTGGACCTTTTGTCTGCTTTTAACTCTCATTGCTTTGTGCATTTCCCTGTTCTGGTGATGTCTGGGGATTTTGACTTTGGTTGGCAGCTCAATTTGTGCATAGCTTTGGGGAGCATGTATGCACCCCAGGGTAAGTAGCAGAGCTCAGGGGTAGCACTGCAGTGCTCAGCATCACAGCACTTGGGATCTCTGACGATCTATCCTCAGTGCTTTTAATTGTGGAGTTCATCATTTAGATCTTGTTCACGGTTACTGATATTTTAGGGTGAGTTGTAAGTTGGTGTAAAAGGCTGAGATCAGAGAAAATTTGGATTTCTCGAATGGCGATTTGCAGGCTGCCTGTCTGATCGAGGAGACAAAGAGCCGTCTGTACTGCTGTAGAAGAAAACCAAAGAACGAGCTATCGGGTAATTTATTACAGGTTTAAGAAATAGATTCCAGTTTCTTCCACAAAAAGCCTTTGGAACTGCATGAATATCAGTGGGATTGTGGCCTTGATCCCTTCTAACACCTTTTAATTTAAACATATGATATAGTATAGGATGTCTATTATTTTAAAATAATCCAAAACATCTCTCCCTCTGTTTTATTGCTATACCAGCACAGATACACCTATTTAAAAAAAATCTTCCAGTAGTTTCTACATAAAATGGTAAGCACTGTAGCCACAGCAGTGCTTTGCAGGTATACATATTAGCATTTGAATCTTAAAAACTCTTTTGGGGCCAATTTTTTAGTGGATTATAATACTCAGTGATGTCATGTTTCTGCCTGTAAGAAAAGCTTAAAAGCGTAAAATCATATCAATATTCTCTTTGTTGAGACTCTACACCTTCAGGTGATACTCAGGTCATGCTAACAGTTCCCTATGCAAACCATGAAAAAATAACTGATCATCTGAATACCAGCCTGAAAAGACAGGCAGAGGTGAGAGCATAATAATGGAGTTGTCCAAGAGGGGCAGAACTGTTAGGAAAGCATGTGCTCACCCTTCAGATGCTTGTCTGCTGAGGAGAATTCCTACATCCATATACAGACAGATGGCATTTTCTGAGTGTGAGAATAAATTCCAGGAGTTAAGCGTTAATTCTTTACTTCTGAATAAGCACATGGCAGATCTTAATGTTACTAGAGGTTATATTGTATATTTGCACAATAGAAAACATTAGAGAGAGGATCAATGCTTTTTATTATTCATATTAATTAAGTTTTCTATCAAGATTAATCCTTAACATTCTCTCCAACAAGTCAAGATGAGGACATAGGTCAAGTATCAGGAAGCTCAACTTACAGAAACAGCTCCTTCCATTGCCTGCTGGAGTTCCAGGCAGATCTGTTTTTTTCTGTCCAAGTCATCAGCTGACTTATAGTTGCATTTCTCTGCAGCTCTGTTACTACAATAATAATGGAAGCACCGAATATCTTAAACTAAACACCACTCACAGACAGTCAGACAGAGATAAACTTTAACAAAACTGTTTGGGAGAACAGTCTGCTCACTGATAAAGGATAACTCAGCACACACCCAGACATTTCCATAGTGTAAACATTATGATGAAAAGCCTGTACTGTTCTCATTGACTAGTGGTTGCAAATTTCAGACTCTGAAGGGGTCTGGTCTGTGCCTCTGCAAGTCTGCTCCCAAGAGCAGCTGGTGCAATCCCGGCTGCAGTCATGGAAACTTCTGGGTCTGAAGGGGCATCTGGAGCACATCTGGTTGAAGCAGGTCTGCTTAGACTGGGTTATTCAAAGACTTGTGCACGTGGTAGAATGGGAAAATTAATTCAGTGCAGTTTTAAGTTAAACTCACTGTGCCTCCAGTGAGTCATCATGTGCAAGGAGAGAGCTAAGGCTTAGGAGGAACATTTGCTCATTAATGAGCGGCTGTGAATTAATCAGTGGTAGAAAAATCACTTGGCAGCCTCACGAATCCTCAATGAATAGAAAGGCAGAACTGAAAAACTAACTTTCCTTAAATCCTGTGCTAATAAATGGTTATTAGGATGTGAAATACAGTGCTCCATTCAGACAGGATTCTTCAAATGAAGGGAACAATCTCTCTTTTTCTACACCATTCATCAAGTGCACTACCACAGGTCTGTCCTTCTGGTTTTGGAATTAGTGATAATCCTAAAATTAAAGGAATAGACTCGAACTTTTAAATTTTTTATTTTATTTTATTTGTGTCCAACAAGCCCTTTGAAAAGGAGTTCCTCAGGATAAGCAAGGCAGCTGTGAGCAGGGCTGAGGCAGGGCTGTATAGCCCTTCAAGGTGGCTTACAGAAATCAGAGGTCTGTAGCCACTGTAACAGGCACACACACAAAATGCACAGAAGCCCATGGATGAAAGCAGCTTTGGTCCAAGAAGCAAACTAACTGGTCCAGGACACTCAACAGTTGCACAAAACTTCTGTCTCAGAAGAGAGAGAGGGGCAGAGCCACAACAACAAAGACGATGGAACACACAGTCACTGCAGTTCTGCCTCTTAGATGCAGTGGTGGAGCTTGAAGCCCATGGCATCCCTGAGATCTGGTTTCTCACACCCACACTGACCTCGGCAAAGAAGCACCACGGCTCGTGCCAAGCAGGGCTGTGGAGCCTCTGGGCAGCACCTCCTGCCTCTAGTCACTGATGACCCACTGTCATCAAAAGAGCAAAGGATGGACAGAGGCTGCCAGGTCAGGAGAGTGGTTCACCACAAGCAGTTCAGTGGGGGCATCCTTTAGCCCTGAGGATACTTCAACTCTTGCAATAAATTGTTTTATGTGCTAAAATAGGAATCTTATTTAATTTGCATCAACAACTGACTAGCGCAATGCTGCTGGAAAGGATCAAGCATCTGAACCCCTGGCTCACGGGGGGATGAAATTGTGTTTGGCCATAACAGCAAAATGTTCTGGCCAGGTTGCAAAATGTTCCTACCAGGTTACTATGAAGAAAAATGTCTTTTTGAGTCCTTCTTTGAGTAATGTTTTTACAGCAGACGCTCATCTAACCACACTTTTGTGAGGCATTACTTTGTTTCTAGTGTGGTTTCCTTCCTTCTATCCTTATAACTCTACTGTAATTACAGCACCTCTTGGTTGCCAAGTAGAGAAACTTTCAGAATGTGTGCCCTAAAAATATCGAATGCTGCTGAGGTTATATTAATTTAAAAGGCAGAGTCCTCCCTCTTTTTTTTTTTTTTTTTGGGTGTGCTTTCTTGTTTTTTCTACTGGTTGGGTGACTTTCCATTTCTCTCCGTAGGGAACCTCATCCCAATTATCAGCATCTCTCAGTGTCCTTTCTCACTGCCTACTAAATAATCTTGCCTACTAAAATCACATGTTAAGAAAAATAACTCAGATTAATTTCCATGGTGAGCCCTGACTTCAGCCAGCCCAACAGATTTGCATCTTGTCTGCTCACTGGCACATCTCACCTGTCAGTGTCATTTCTTCACATTTAATGGAATGATATGTGTCTGGATTATTAATCCCAATAGTGCATTTGCTTGTTCTTTAGTTGTAAGTCTGGATCACAGCCATGCCTGTAGGAATCTGGAAGGAGAGCAAGTCCCAGAGAGGACTATGTCCAGCAGGTAACATCAGTGACTCAAGTCTAGTGCCAAGAAACCTGTTCAGCTGCTTCAGCATCCTCAAATCCTCCATCTTCAGTCATGCAAGAGTTGCACACAGTCTTATATAGTAGGTATAATACTACTGAAGTTGGGCCTGGAGAGAATGCAGCTTAAGCCATCAACTAATCAACTAATTTATTACTGATTTCCTCCAGGACCTTGCCTAGCAGTGATTTACTCTTGTACCCATGTAATTTCTTGTGATCCAGTTTCATATGATCAGGTAAAACATCAGGAGGATAAACTGCACATTCTCTTCATCATCCTTCATATACGACCAACACGGAACATACTTTTTCCTTAAGCCCCCTTGGGTGGCTGTGTCTCATCGTCCCACCCTCACCTCTGTAACTGACAAACCTACTCAGTGGAAGTAAAATTGCTTCTTACTGTTTCTCTTCACCTTGGATGTTGATAGTGAGGCCCAAACTACCAGTGTTTTCCTCTGATGTTCTCTCATGACTGTCCTGCTGTACCTGAGGGTGGCAGATCAGCGTCTCTCCACACCCCCTCCACCCAGTACCAAGGGCCTGTTTAGCACTTCCCTTCCACAGAAACTGCCTTCTTCCAAACAGCAGGAACTATTCCCCTCTCCAGCTCCTGTCTGTGCTAAGAAACCAGCTGTGACCCATTTAATGAAGGTAGATCTGTGTGTTTAAAGATCTCATTGGCCACCACTTTATTTTGAAAAGTAAGACCTGAAATAAAGCAAACTTTTATTTTAGATTTTGTTTCTGTGAACAAAGTTGAAATACAGGGAATAAGCATTAATGAAGAGCTTGGATATAAATGTCCTGACATGTTTTTAATCTTTTAATTATACTTTGCATCTCAAATGGTTTTCAGTAGGAATTAAAATCCGGTTAATAAACAGAAATGGATTTCATAGTTGTACATCAGAAGTATACTCTGAGCTTCACTTCCAGATATAGAAAGCAGAGAGCTCACAAACATGTGGTATAGGTTGCTTTAATTAAACTCTAGTCCATTAAAAAATTTAAGTATGATAAGCAACAAAGAGTGAAAGAATAAGTGAAAAAAAAAAGGTAATGCCAGGAAATAACATTTATTCCCATGACACTCTCAAATACCTTTGGTGCCAGCCACCTCAATTACTGCAAATACCACTGGTTAATACTGGCAGTGAACTTTACCAGTGAAGAGAGCGCCAGATGCCTTCAAAGACTGATCCAACAAGCAGCCAGTGTGAAGGGAGGGATGTGGCATTTCTCCTTTGATATGCAGCCTTCTGAAACTGCACGTTGAGACTGGGTGGTCAGACTTCACAGGAAAACAGGATTCTTCATCCTATTCAGCTACTGCAATTTTCAGTGTTTTGCAGAATGCTAAACTTATTTTCATTAAAGAAGCCCAACTTTTCATATTTGATTTCTTTTTCTATTTTGCTCTGAATTTCGACTGGATTTGACTGTCTCTAAACCAAATATATTCTGCATCCTGTAAGGAAAAAGGAGATACAATCCTCTTGAATCTGTTGAACAGTTATCAAGGAGTCATGTCAGAGTTGGACTTGATAATCCTTATGGGTCTCTTCCAACTCAGCATATTCTGTGATTCTGTATTAATAGTACCTTTTAAAGGTTACAAGCATTATTTTGTTTATATTTGCCATGCTCTGGGTCAGATTTGCAAGCTTGGACAACTTTTTTTTTTTCAAATTTGTGCATAGATTTATACTCTAGGTAAATCTTATCCAGTTTTCACTAAAAGCATTTAGCAAAATAGGACAGTAAAATGCAGTATGAACAATAGGTACCATGAAACTACCATACTGCCAATTTCAGGTGCTGTTTATATCACAAATCAAATATGATTCGGTATATTAAATTTATCTTGTCCTTTGAAAGATTTTATATGCAACTTGAAAACTCAGTGCAAAGCATAGTTTGAAGTGGTTTATGACAGCTCCAATAAGAGAAAAAGACCATTTGGCACACACAGTTCCAGGTTTGCAAAAGTTGTCAGTATCCTTTATTCTAGCATCCTGCAAATAATGGCAGAAAAAAATACTGAAATAGCTGTAGCCATGTAAATAGTTGGATTTATAGGGCATCTTCCAGAAGATTGTCAGCCTTGATTCAATGACTACAGCTGGTGGAGATGTCCCAGGGAGAAGTAATTGTCACAGGTTAAGAAAAGCCCTTTTAATGTGAATGGTCTATTTTCAGTTTTAACTTTGGTCAGAAAACAAGAGGAAAGCAAAAAATCCCAGTATCTTTTGTTAGAGAAGTTGTTTATGAGTTCTCCACTGCCCATCACTGTAAGGCAGTCAGTCTGCCGGGCCCTGACTCTTCTCTGAGCCCCTTTTCCCCCACCATTTCTGAGAGCATTCAAATCGCTCTTTAACTTCCCATTTACTGCCGGGGTACTTCACGGTTAAAGCACCCAGAGATCACAGTCGCTTTAGGATAAGGATCACCCTGGGAATTCAGTCTGTTATTTCTGGTACAGCAGCAGTGGAACACACAAAGTGCTACAGTCTCTATCTACCACTGATGCAATTCACTGCTGGTGAACGTTAGGATCACTGCTTCACATTTCCCACTTCTTTGAAAATGTATCTATTTTTAAGCCCACAGTATTGCTTTAACTTCAAAATCACTTCGCATTTATCTTTTTTAGAGCAAGAGACCACAAAAGATTTTTTTCTGAACTACCTAAAAAAAGGGAATAACATTAAAAAACTTAAAAATCACTATTTAAAGAAGGTGGCAGCACAAGCACAGTGTGGAAATATGTATTCTATGTAACCTAAAGGAGGTCTTTAGAGGTCATGTAAGAGAGAGTGCTCTAAATATTAGGATGAAAGAACAACTTCAAGTTTCTTACTCCTTCATAACTCTGTGTTCATGTGAACAATTCCCAGCGTTGTTCTGTCTCAGTTTCTCACATAGGAGGAATAAAAGCACTGCAATACTTATTAACCCACAGAGCTCTACTAAGAAATACATTAGTGTTTTAGGTGCAAAATACTACAGTAGTAGAGTAACAAACATCTACACCTAGATACTATGAAATACCGACTCAGAAGCTCTTACTATACAACAGTATATTTTATTACTAACAAATACAGTAATAACAAAACTACTGAACATGTGTATAAAGTTACCTGATTACAAACAGAATTAGAAAAATGAAGGGTATTTATTGTGCATTTTCACAGGAGATTTTTCATCTTTCTCTTTGTACTTTTCAGTAGCAAGAATTCTGTGTATTTTTAATGGAGAAAGTCTAAAAGAAAGAGCATATCCCATTTAAGGCAATAAGTTACAAATGCTAAAATGCAGACACTGTAATATAAAGACATTCCATTTTTAATGTATGACGGATAAAATTAGTAACTTTGGTTTATCAGAACTATAGTTCCTGTTGTTTCAGCATTTACATGCCCTTTGTACCATGCAATTTTCATTGTTCAAAGCATCACCATGAATGCTGCCCAAACTCAAACACAGTAATTGCCCTGCATAATATCAAAATATTGAGAAATATTCTTAGTTATCAAATGCAAGATGATGGACAGTCTTACAAAATGCATTGACATGTTTTGAAAACAGCACAATCCTGTTTCCAAATTATCTCAAGTAATGAATCCCATTGGCTCTTAAGAAATCTTGAGTCAATTGAAGCCAAATGATGAAATTGTTATCCACATCAGTAGCTCTTGAGAACCACCCTATCATAAGAAAGGCTACATGTATTAAGGCCTTTTTGATTTAGAGAAAATACATTGCTGTAGCATATAGAAAACTAAGCTTTGTAGAAAAAGTATTAAGGCCATCTTCCGAGTAAAGAGATTGTTAAACAAGTTTGCATATTAATAATGCAACACATTATTTTCTGCAAGATATTTCTCTACAGAATATATAAAAATTTAAGTTACTCTCATAGAAACACCATGAAATGAGCTTTCACTGCAGCTCAGTACAAAACCCCAAAGTGTGTGCTTCAGATTCTGCCCACCAAGGCCAGGGGTCTGAAGTGTTCCTTCGGCACAATGCTCTGGAACACCAGGCCAGCAGAGGCTCCAAGAGGCATTTTTCTGAAACAGTGCTGCCCCTGCTGCACCATCCTTGTGACAGGACACACAGGTGCCTGACCAGTCTCACCCCAGATAACAGTGCATGTCACAGATAGAGGTACAACCTGCTTTACTCAGAACTGACTCATGTCTGATCACCAGGGGACACTTGGCTTCAGCAACCCCCTAACGGAAGCACGTGAACTTTCCCAAGTTTGTACAATACATACAAATACAGCAGTTCTAAAGATTGACCTTATGCAGTCAGTTATTTACAAAATTCATTTTTATGTACAAAATAAATTGCTATAATTCCAGATTCCCTTTCATATTCAGTGTACAAGCTACCATAAACCAGTGCTGTAATTGATACAACAGGACACAATTTAGAGAGTATTTATAAATTTGTGTATCCCTTACTTAAGTGATATTATTGTTTAAGAGACAGTAAAAAAGTAAAAAGACAAAAACATTAACAAGTGTTAAAAAATATCGAAGAGGCAGATAGAATTTTTGTATCTTGAAAAGTAACAGTGCTTTCTAAGCATTACTTTAATGCAATTCATTATAAAATGTTTGTCTCTCATCTTTTTCTTACATTACTGCCATGTCCTACAGAACTTCAAATTCCATTATTCCTGGATAGGATTAAATACAGTACATTATTGTTAGCTGTTTCCACAACAAAACATACATTTTTTTAAGTGCAAAGCAAGATATGTGTGTTTTTTAATAAGGCACAGAATATCCATTATTTCCAGTGTAACACAGAATTCATGTCAGTTTTATAAACTGCAAATGTTCATATAAAATTTCAATCTTTCAAGGATTTGAACTGTTTCCTGAATCCAACTCTCTTCTGGTGTCTGAAGCTGAGTAGACAAGTAGGGATATGGAAGCTGAGTGTGAGACATCAGGTATTTGGGAACAGCTGCTTTGTAGTGGAGGAGATTCACTAAAATCATTTTTAGGAATTATTCTGCAAGTAATGAAAAAAAACACAGTAAATTTAAGCACAGTGCATTACAATGGCAAAAAATTGAGCAATGAAATCATAATGTATTTTCAGTTGTATTCTTTTCAAGAGAATGCAATACAGTTCTGTAAACTTTTCCAAGCTTAGGGTCACTATTGTTGTTTTTCAGATCCATCACCATTGAAGTGCAGTCATAGATTTTTTGGAGCTGAAGCTCCAGCACTCAGCACTTACATGGAAAAGGAGAATCCTACAAATATACAAAATAGCCCATATGCTAAAGATACATGGCCACGTGGAGCAGTCTGTAAGTTCTCTTGACAGCTACTGTGGGTTAGCTGCATATTGAGAGTACACTGATTCTTCAGAGAAAAGGAATAGAAAACTTACAACAATAGTGGTAATGTGCATAAACAAGCAAATTATTGAGTTCAGGTGCCTTACCTTCCTTCACCTACTCTCTTCATACTCTCAGCCAAGCTACTCATATGACATGTGCTATCTGCTTTGTTTCTTCTTTCCACCTGATCCATGGTCAATTTAGAACCAGATAACATTTGATCTCCGCTGTTTTCACCTTCCTCGACTCTCCGGGCTGGTGTCCCGTCTGCCTCTATCTCTTTCTCAGATGTCTCTGGAGAGGTTTTAATTTCTGCAACAGTTTCTTGGCTTAAGTAATCATGATTAGTGATTGCTACTGCAGAAGTTCCATGATTTGTTGCACCACCCGTACTGGTACCCATTGACTTTGAAATGACTTTAAGTCTGTGTGAAGTTGACTTGTAGTGCTTCTTTTTGTGTTTAACTTTGGAATTGTGTCTCAAGAAAAATTCACATGACTCTTGCAGCACTCTTCGACTCTCACTTATTGGACTAAAAGAGAACACAAGCAGGTAACTGAATGAAGAAGATAACCTTGGCCATAATGTGATAAAGACTCAGACATAAAACCCTGACAGAACAGGAACCAGTGATGCAATCTGAGATGGATGTTAATGAACAAGAAAAAAAAATTATATGTGAAAAGAAGAGAAAAAAAGTCTGATCATAATAGCACCAAAGTAATTATGTTTGTAGAACAATTAAATAAAGCAGATTTCTACATATCTTACTTCTGCAAGTTGGTCTTAATGACTTCAGTACATTAATGATCTAAGAGAGGAAAGAAGGATTAGCTCATAAAGTAGCTACATTATCAAGTTAACTTTATATAAAGTAAACCTCATTCAAATGAAGAAAGGTAAGCATTATAAAAATTACTTCATTATTTTTAAATCCTTGTAGCTGAAAGCAGTTAACATCTGAAATACAAGAAAAAATTATACAGGAAATGGAAAAAGAGGGTAGAGGGAAAGGAAGCCATAAGCTGACCATCGAAGAATGTAAATGTAAAATAAAAGGAGCTTAAGGACTACTGCCTTGGGAAATCCAAAGAAATAAAACAATCTAAACCCACAGTATAATTTATAAGTAATAGATAATCTAAAAAAAATAATCAAGGAATAAGAAAGAATTGAAAAATTACAACAAGAAGAAATGGAGATGAAATTTATAAGCTGCTTAAATCCATAGATATAAATTTACTAAAATTAAGTAATAAAACTGAATACTTGTCTTTCAGAAAAAAAATAAAGAACACTAGATTTTTGCAATAAAAGTGATAGTAAGGAGAGTTCAATGAATATTAATTTTAAAACAAGATAAGCCTGGCAGAGAAGAAAAGCAGATGATATTATTCTTGCATGACAGTAAACACCACAAAGTACTGTGTCAAATGAAGTGGTCACAACACATGAAAGGAACTAAACTGATGACTGAAATTATCTTCCCTCCTTCGACTCGAAACCAGAGATGTATTAGCCAATGCTAAACACAGCAACATGCCTTCTGCTCTACAAAAGAGAAATCAGCAGAGGAAAAAAATTTCTATCTTCTGAGAATGTCAAAAAGTCACTGCATGTGTAAACCTTCCCCCGACTCCAATGGAATTTTGCTGATGCCCAAAGGCAGCATTTAAAGTCTGAAAAAGAAGTCTCAGGACAACATTTTGATTACCTGAGCTACAAATAAAGAAACATGCCTTAAAGCCAACTTTATAAGTATACACTTTAACAAACAGGAATAAAAAAAATTTTTCTTACTCTCTTTTGCGGTTTCTGTTGAAGAAATTGGCCCATTCAGAACAGGTCTTTTTACTTCCCACCCAGAACACTGGAGATATGCCGACAATTAATGTCAGCAAATATTTCATCAGAAACAAAAATATTTCTGGTCTTGCTAGTGCCTTTGCCTAGAAGATAAAGTTTAATAAATGCAAAGAAAAAAATACACTTGTTGATTTACTTTTTTAAATGCAGAAAACAAATGACGTAAATGAGAGACCTTCTCCTTATGGCTGTTGTTCTTTGCTGAGGCTTGTACTGCGGGCAAATGTTAGACATGTACAGTCAAGTCAGACACGGTTCATGTCTACAGCTGAACACACACAGAGATTTTTCAGAGGGAAATATTTTTCTTTTAAATTGAAAGGAAAGGTAATTTGGGGAGCAATAATATTAATAAACATGTTCTTCAGAGGTAAGTATGTATATATAAGATTTATCCCTTCAACTTAAAAGAAACAGCCAGCGGATCACAGAATCACAGAATGGTTCAGATAGGAGGGGACCTTAAACACCATCTACTTCCAACCACCTGCCATGGGCAGGGACACCTTCCACTAGACCAGGATGATCAAAGCCCCATCCAGCCTGGCCTTGAACATTTCCAGGGATGAGGCATCCACAACTTCTCTGGGCAACCTGTTCCAGGGCCTCACCATCATCAAAGTAAAGAATTTCTTCCTAATATCTAACATAAACCTACTCTCTTTCAGTTCAAAGCCATTCCACCTTGTCCTGTCACTGCATGCCCTTGTAAAAAGTCTCTCTCCATCCTTCCTGTAGGCTCCCTTCAGGTAGTGGAAGGATTAGTTGGGAGTTAATCAGATTAGACAGCATCTTCAAGGAGCCGCAGGGAACTACACAGTAGCTTTCTGTTTACTGCAAAATTAATCCACCTATTTGCAGAACTGTATCATAGGAGCTGAGACGTTTAACTCAGTAAGAGATCATTATCTTCTGCTCCCATTCTGCAGATTTAATTTATGTTACCTGGCTTATCTGCCAGCCCATCTATGAAAGTCACTATTTTTGTTAGGCAGGTAACATTAGCCACTTAAACTGAAGTTTGTTTTCATTTGGTTTTGATCTGGCCAATGTAACAAGAGTCTACAAGCCAGCTCAGGTAAGCCAATGCTGAGCATGCCACTTTAAGCTACTCCACAATTAGCACACACTGTCTACCATAGGGACAGATCCCATAAAATAGATCTTTGTTAACATTTCCTGTTGCTATTTCTTCTTTCCAATAGGCTAATTAAACAATGAAAATACATGCTCTTTCCTGTGTTATTATGCCAAGCTCTTATATTTAAGCACTACAAAACAATGTTGTTGATTTATTTTTTTTAACATAAGTGTCTTGTTTTCAACCTTGTATATTCTAAACCATTTAGGCTGATACAGAAATCAGAATAAAACCCACTGAAGTCAAAATATACTTGTTAAGAAACAGTATTGGAAGCACAAATAACCAAGTTGTCTGTGAACTGTGCTACTCTCAGCTTACACTGACTTCAATCCAGAGGATAATAAATAATGTTTAAGGATGTAAGAGATCAACCCTTATAATTTCATAATGCCTGTGTTTATATTCCTCATTTTAATGACATTTTACTGCAGCAAAAACATAGACAATAAGTGTAATGCAAAGAAAGATCACATAAGACACTTGCATTTCTCTTAGGGATGTTTGCTTGTATGTTTGTTCTTAAATGGAAGGAAACAAACTACAAATTACTTGTAAGTAATATTACAAATTACTTGTAGGTAATTTGTAATATAAAACTCCTTGCAATTGCAAGAGATTTAATCCACAGAGAGCACTGAACACAGGCAGATTTAATTTAAAAGCTTTTCCAAGGAAGTTTTTTAGGAGTCAAATATTAAATACAATCACCTCCATAATTTAAAGTGCTGCTGAGGTTTTTTTCTTTATTTGCTTTTTGTTTGGTTGTTTTTCATAAAGAATTCTTTGCATTTCTGAAAATCAGTCTGCAAATGACAACTATTGTGGAAAAAATATACTGGAAATTTGTTCTGTAATTTCAAGTGTTCTTGAACGCATTTCTACAGTTCGAAGAAAAAAAAAGACAAAAGTGATTTTAAATCTCTGGTTATAAGCAGCATTTAAAATTCCATTTAGTCTGGATCTTCACGAATCACTATTTCAGCTTCAACGGAAATTGGTGAAAATTCAACTTATGCACTTTGATACTGAGTTAGGCACCCAAGTACTGAGCAACTATTTAGGAACAAATATCGTGAAGAATGATCCTCCTCCAAGGCAAATTTGTACCATGAAGTTCAAAGAAAGGTTATATATTCTGTTAGAGCTGTGAGTTGGAATTTATTTGCTGAGTGCTACGAACTCAAATTAGTGAAAATTTTCAAAACAAAAGTATCATTCCACTGATTTTGACTTAAAAAAGAATTAATCGCTCTATGTTCTTGAACTGATTACTTAATGTGAAAATAACTTACTCATTGCATGGCAGATACAGTGAAGCATAAGGGGTTTTGTTAGTTAACTTTACAGTATTATTTATAAAGGAAACTGTTACTTGCCTGATAAGGACAAGGAATATGGTACTGGTCACAGTGGTCAAACACCCAAGTCGTTTCCCAGATTTTCCGGTTCACCAGTTCATAAACATAACATCCAAGAAGTGCTACCAGTGGCACCAAGTACAAACCACTAAAAACTCCAATTCTGATCATGAATTTCTTTAGCTTCTCCTGGTTCCTGCCATCGTGTTGGATGACTTGGCGCACGTGATTTAAAGAAATAATACCAGCTAAGAGAAGAGAGAGACCGAAAAACACACAAAGGCACAGCGGCAAAAGCACAAAGTACAGAGAGGCATCCAGATCATAGAGACCCACAAAACAAACTCCACTGATATTGTCTCCTTCAACTTTGTTCATCGCAAGGAGCATAATGGTTAGAAAACCAGGTATTCCCCAGGCAACTGCATGGAACCACATGGCCTTTTGTGCAATAGCTTCGCAGCTCCATTTTCTTCCCGCTGCAAGGAACCAAGTGATTGTAAGAATCACCCACCAAATAGTTCCTGCCATAGTGAAAAAGTACAAAACCATGAAAAGGACAGTACAGGCTTTGTTTTGGGAGCCAAGAACAACTGTTTCACCAATTTCTAACTTATCATCTGCCTCATTACAGGCAGTTTTGTTCCCAAGTAAAAATCCAATAAAGTACATCAGAGAGACTATGCTGTAACAGACAGAGTAATATATGATCGGTCTCTCTGGGTACCTAAACCTTTTAACATCAATCAGAAAAGTCAGGAATGTGAAAAGTGTAGCACAAAGACAAAAGATTGAAACTATTCCAATGAAGCTTTTTGCCACATCCAATTCATAATTTTTGAAGTACATATTGGGACACGGGGGTGCGCACTGATCAATTCCTAGAAACTTGTAGCCTTGTTCATTGGTAGTGTGGAGGTGCCGGGGACACCAGAATCCATAATCCCTTCGGATCTGGACTGGGGTCTTCCGAGTTCCATGTACGTTCGTGGTTACAGCAACAGTGGCAGGAACGGTCTCATCACAATTAGTTAGTCTGAATAAATAAACAGAAGAGGAAATATCTCAATACCCCTCATTCTCAACTAGAATTACTTTCTAGAAATATGAAAAAAATCTGATTCTAAGCATTGTTAAATTTTACAGATAATGCAAATGTGCATTATATAAAAAAAAAAATCAGATGGCACTATAAAAACCAAACTTAAAATTCAGAAGACTTCAAACACATTTATTTAACTGTTGCTCTGTAGCTGTTGTTTCATAAGCTATAAAACCACTACTCAAATTGCAACCATTCTTTTAGAGTTTTAAATTCTACTGAACTTCTACATACTTATATCAAATGTATGCAGTAGGGTTTTTTTTAAATTTGGATAACAATAGACTGTTGCAGACAGCAAAAAATCTTGTCAAAACCCAAGCTGCAATCAATCAAGGAAGAAGGTTGACATCATTAATTGATGACTAGTACGTGATCATTATTATAATTTTTTGTGTTATACTGCTATCTCATTGTCAACAACAATAAAATATCCAACTGAAAAAAATACAAGCAGAAAATACAAGTACTGTAAAAAATTAACAATATTTTAGCAATTTTATAGCTCTATGATGTTCTTTTAAAAACTGCTCAAGACTCAATTGCTCCACGGTTTAATTTGACACAAGAGGTGATCTTTTTACATGGATAATATCATATTAGCAGTGCTGGACTTATATTCAGACTAGATTATATAACTCAAGCAGGTCAGCATTTGCTCACACTGGGATTTATGCTCATATGCATTCCAAGCTTAAGTGCACGTTTAAAAAGAACAAGTTTTGCATTCTAGCTTTTAAAGTAAGATTCTGTTATCTCAACAGTCTTTGTCAAACACTATTACAAGACTCAATTCAGTTTGCAAGCTCAGCTTGAGCTAAAAACCCTGTCAGTTCTTTGTTTCTCTGCATTATCATGCTGTCCAAGTAAATCCAGCCTAATGAAGAAAACTGATTCTGTGGCAGACTCTTTCATTAACCACAGGCCAGAGCATGATTCATGGACACATTCACCCATGTCTTAATTGGCATTATGTATGTCTGTAAGAAAAGTACAAAGATCAGTGTTTACAGAGCCATTGTGCTCTCTTATATGGTTCCGAATCATGGGTCATCTGCGTCTCCTAGAACACTTCCATCAACGCTGTCTCCGTACAATCCTAAACATCCACTGGTCAGATTATGTGACCAATACATCTGTTCTAGAACAAGCAGCAGTCACAAGTATTGAGGCCATGTTGCTGAGAACACAGCTGCGATGGGCAGGGCACGTCTCAAGGATGAAGGACCACCGCCTCCCTATGATCCTGCTTTATGGTGAATTTGCCACATGGCTGCCGCAAGAGAGGAGCCCCAAAGAGAAGATACAAGGACTCCCTGAAACAACATCTCAGCCTTGGCCATATTGATCACCATAACTGGTCTACTCTGGCCTCCAATCGGGATGTCTGGAGACACATCATCTATAACGCTGCTGATTCTTTTGAGAAAGCACACAGGATCACTCTCGAGGAGAAAAGACAACGCAGAAAGAATCGTGCCTTGCAGAATTTACCACCTAAGGAGTCTTTCTGCTGTGCCTTTTGCAACCAGACGTGCCTGTCTTGTTTTGGCCTTTTTAGCCACCAACGCGCTTGTAACAAACGTGGGTAGAGCCCTTCCCAAATCTTCGTTCACGAAGCCCAGCCATGATGATTGTAAGAATACAAAAGTGTGAATCTCACTATTCCAGTTACTTCCCATCCTCATACCAGAAGGCTCCAGCAGCAGAATCTCTGCTGCTATAACAGCCTGCATTCCACGGACTTCTCAGTATTGGCTACCAGAGAGACATCACTTCACATATGAACAGAGAAGCTTCATTTTCAGTAAATACTAGCAGCAATAAAATAATTTAAAGCTGTAGTAAATCCAGCAAAAACCCATAATTTATTTTAAAATATCACATCTTGAGTAACTGGATTCATTTGTAATTTTCCTGATTTTTCAAAACAATCCTTGAAGATATTTGCTGTGCCCCTTCAGGGCAGTACTGTTGCACAGAAGCTCACACTAGATGGGAAAAGTTGATGCCTTCTTGTTTTAAAACCCCACAACTTCTATTTTTCTGCAGAATTACGGGAAATGGCATTAATGCCACTTGTCATATTCACTCCAATACTGATTTCTACCACAGGTCATGCACAGGACTACTGTCCCAGCTTTCCCTCAGCCTTACCACAGATTAGCAACTGCATGGGGATTAGAAAAATTATTTGAGTTTCCAGTCTCTGCTCCTTTCCTGTACCTCTTGACCTGATGTGTGTTAAAAAAAAAAATCTGGCCTCGATAATTTATAAATATCCACAGTTGAAGGTCAGAATCTCAAGAAAATTGCACTGGGGTGCTTTCAGTGGTTTCCATTTAAAATATATAGACATCTTTTCACCAAATATTTTATTATCTATCTGAAAAAGACACATTAACACCTTTGAGAAATAGCTGAAATTTTAAAAGAGAGTTTGGGCAGGCAGTACAGGAAAAGCAACACAAGATTAAGTTTGCACATTTAAGCAGTTAGGAATGAGATAAGGCTTCTACTATTTAATGCTCAAATACAGAATATTCTGTATTTCATTATCTTACGAGCAGTTACTTCTAAACTCCCTAATCAAGTAAGCATGATCATCCCTAGTTTAGAGATCAGAAACCAAAGCAAAATCTAGGCGGTAACATATAATATTTTAAACTTTCAGGAATTTACAGTAAAAAAGCTTCCTTTTGCAGGGATCTGAATACTGAACTGTTGCAGAGCTTTGTTGCCAAAAAAGTCACAAGCAGAAAATGCAGGTGATCATTTGAATAATGAAAAAGTTTTACTGAAGAAATGGTCCCATGCATAAGCACTGCAGGGTCAGCGTAATAAGGAAGTTACAGCAAGGTGATATTTAACATTCTGCCTCAGATTTTCAACTCAGTCCAGGTCAAATATGAAAGTATCACTCCCACCACCTGTCAATACAAGAAATACCCCACCTGGCACATTCCAGCTCTTCAGGCCACGCAATTCCAAAAGTGTCCATCAACTGCTTACAGTCGGAATACACTTTCTCACAGAGGCTTCGACAAGGGTGAATCACATGAATTTGATCCAGGCAGGCAGGGACAAAGGCTCTACACAGAAATGTGTGGACGTCTGGTGAACAGTGAAGATTCATAAGAATAAGAAAAGGCTACAGGGAAGAAAAAGGCTTTGGTTAGCAATCTAAAAAAGATAATTCAAGGCATTAAAACTAACTTTCATCACTATGGCTCACATTTGATCCCCTGTACGTTTGAAAAGATACTAGAAAATAGTGTTTGTTCAGCAATTGCGAAAAAGCAAAACCTGCTGGTCTGAGTAGCAAGAAGCTTCATTAGCACTTCCAGCCCAGCCCTTGCCCCAGGAATCTTGGCCAATCTGTGACTATTCGAACCTGACTTTTCCTACTTGTCAACGTTAGAAATCTAAAAGGTATTGCGAAAGCCCAGGATTTTTAAAAAATAGGGTAAAACACTGAGCTCCTTTGTACGCCAGCTTCTAAACAAGTGCCCTGAGATTTTTAAAGGTGTGTCTGTTCCAGTAGTTCCTGTTAGATTACATTTTCAGTCCTAAGTGCTGCATTGTACTCATCTTCTCTCATGCTGGAGAAGTTTGGGGCTTTTTTGATTAATGAGGTCCAAATATCATTATTTCTCATTTTTGAAACATCTCATTTCAAATCTCTCTCAACATGACTGCAGTGAGTAACTGATGACTGTTCTTATTAGAGAATTCATAGAATGAAATTTAACCCAACCTTTTTCTGCCCAATGCATTCAATTCATTATTCACAGTCAGAGAGGTTTTTAAGGAAAAAAAAAAGCCAACCTTCCTGCTCTACATTTTATCAGTTTTACTATTAGGGCAAATTGTTTTAGGCAAAATACTACCATGTGGTTAAATTTCAGACAAGCCAGGAGTTGGTGGTCATTTTTGCAAGTGCTTCTGAGTTCAGAACAGCATCCTCACTTCCATCAGCTTTTCAGTATCCCAAATATACACTTACCTGAAGAGCAAGTCTTACTAATGAACATGCAGTTTAAAAGAAAAGACATTGGCAAATAAATTTACGCTTTCAAACTGGAGTATCTACAAGTCCTCAAAGGACCTTGGTAATAAACACAGGAATGTGTGGGGAGAGGGGAAGAAAAGATCAGGCAGAGCAAGAATGACATAAAAGTGCTTTATGAAAAAAAACAAAAAAATTGTTTGTTGGCACTACCCTTCAGAGCACTCCAGCTGTGTTCTGCATCTGCAGACACCATGACAGCAGGCACACAGAAGTCTGATCCCCTCTCTGAACGTCTGCTCTGGAGCTGCCTTTGTATAGGAACCCAAGATCTGAGTATTTCATGACAAGGAGAGAAATGTTGCCCTGGTATACTGTGTTCCAGTTCTGTAAGTTGGATTATTTCCTAAACACTGCATGGCTTCACAGGAAAAAGTAGTCAGGTGCTAACCCTAAATGAATTAAATTCCCTCTGCATAATTATGATGCTTCTTTTCTTTTCAATTGTTAATTTATATTTGCTCTGTTCTTCCTGGCACTTAGGATAAAATAAAGACAATAGCCTAGGTAGTCATATTCAACTCCTATAGAAATTGTGTTTACTTTTGACATTATGTCTTGCACAGATTGTCTTGATTGTTTTGAATTCTTCCTTTTTGTCACCCATAGTTCATCTCAGTTGATAAAAAGTAATTCTCTAGAGCAAGTTTTGGGTTGCCAGTCAAAAACTTTCACAGAATTCAGTAAAACAGAAATACCTTCTCTAGAAAAGTAAGGATTTTTAAAAAAACACAATATTTTTATCTATAAAAACAATTTTACCAGCTCTTTTGATAAGCAACTAACAGTTTTTAAATAGAATTTTCCAACATAACTAATACAGCTATGTATTGCAAGCTCACTCCTTTGATATAGAAAATGAGTATAAAGAAAGCGTTGGCTGGTAAAGAAAGTCAGGGCATAAAACCAACCTTTACCATTTTAACAGAGTTTCTGCTGTATAAAGCCACTTAAAAGCTAAAATATCACAAGAATCACTACACAATGATACTGTATATCAGAGGTAGATAATGACAAGCAAAAATAAAATGTTTCCAAGACTTTTACTAAAGCATGTTGTTATTGGCTAAACACTGTTGTTTAAAGAACATATTTTATTTAAACCCAAAACCACCTTAACAGATAAGTTGAAAAATGCAAATTTTTAGGAAGAAAGCTATGCTTAGCCTGTAATGTAATCAGAGTAGAATTCCAAGGACTCAGCTGCCAAAAGTAATTGTTGTTACAATGTTTCTTTCAGCTAAAAATACTTACCTTTTGACACCTGAAAGTATGAACACAAGAGCAAGAAGTCTGATGTTCTGAAAACACAAGCCAACCTTACAAGTCAGACCATTTAGCTGGACACCCCATTCTCACCCTGACTGGTAACAAGGGGGATGTAACCAATCTGACATCTCTCCCAGTTTCCTACAACCAATGGTTTAGGAAACAAGCTGCAGATTATAACATGACCACTGTGTTGAAAAGACATTCACAAACCTTTCTTCCTGAAATGCATCTAATCCCTTTTTCAACCATTTAAGCTTAAACATTTTGTAAAATATAATAACTTATCTTACATAACTTATCTTGCATAATTTAAGATGAAAGATACTGCATTTTGTTTATTGTAACTCTTGGTTTTGCAACCTAATTTGTGTTTTAACAAACAGCTAACAGATTGCACTCTACTTTTTCCATATATTTATACATTAGTATAGTAATACTTTCAGTTTTGATTTCTATTCCTTTCATACTATACTTTGCATTCTATTTACCTTGACTACATTTAAACACTGACCTCACATTTGTACAGTGGCAAAAACTCTTTCTGAGTGACAGCAACCAATTTAATACTGTGCCCACCCACTTGTACAGACAGTGGGAGTTATTTTTCCTCATACTTATTACTCTGGGAGTAATTTTTTTCCCATATGCATTACTCTGCATTTTCCAACCCTAAATCCCACCTACCATTTTATTGTCCAGCTGAAACTAGCAGATTCAACTGCTGAAAGAATCTGCAATTCTTTCATCGATTTTGTTTTCTCAGCAAATTTATTATCTATCCCTCTTCTAGGTCCATTTATGAATTAGTTGTGTATCAGAGGTTTCTGTACAGATAAGTAGGGGGAACCACTCTAGTTACTTATTTGGTATAGCATGAAACCATCAGTTCATGATTTAATAACCCTTACTGTGAAAAAACATTTATTTATTCATACTTTGCTTCTTAGGCAGGGAGGCATTGGAAAATAAAGTCCCCAATGGGTTACCAGCAGTTTCTTTAAAAAAAACCATAGGTTATGACCATGTCAAAACCTTTTTGAAAACTGAAGTATAACATACTGTCTGAATTACCCCTTTCAACAAATACATTGAGTCCCTCAAAAAACTCTTAACAGATTTTACAGCCAATGAGTTCCCGCAACCGAAAAACCTCTATAAAATGTAAAACTTTGCCTCAAGCACACACAAATGGGATTTGTAAAATACAAATTTATTTTCAGCAACAGCCTACTTTTACCATTTAAGAACAGCAGAAGTAGTAGGGAACTGTGTCTGGAACTCTGCTAACAATTAGGTATCTTTAAATGTGGGCTTCACTTCCAGTTGGTCAATTTGGAAAAGTTTCATCAGAGAAAATAGCATGTCTGCAGTTCCTGATGGACCATAAAAGCAAAATCTTACCAAAACCAAAGTATTTTCTCCCCCAGCTGCATTGTCTGGAAGGAAAAAGTGCAGAGCCAAGATCACAAGCTCACTGACAGTAAAATTCAGTTGCTTCAAGACCACTTCATCTGAACCATGGACGTCCCAACAACAAACCATTTTTTATGCAAGTGATTAGTTGGGTAAGCTGCACGTATGCACACACTGGTGTCCTGAGTATGCAAGTCTGGGATTAAACTCAGAATCTTGTACCATAGTCCTCCCCTCTTCAGGAAGTTCAGGGTCTGCCCGTGGCACAATCAAACAACACAGGCTCTTCCAGGAAACTAGGGTACTTGGCATTTCTAGCATTAGCAACCACTGCCCTGTCATATGACGAAGAGAGATGAAAATCTGCAGATTTGGTGATGGCAATGCTAAAAATAGAGTGAAGGCAGACTCTTTAAAAACCAGAAACATGGCTAATGTAAGTCCTAAAATAAAAATTCTCATCTTCTTAACAATGGGAAACAAAACTCAGTAAACATAAGGCAAACTAGAATATAGTAACAATCTAAAACCAACCAACCAACCAAAACCCCAAACAAACAAAAACCCAAAATCCAAACCAACAAACTAATAGCAACTGTAAAGTCAATGATGATATAGTCTTTAACAGCAGGAGGGGCACTGCCTCAAGCAGTATTAGTGAAGAACTGAGGACTGTGGGATGCAAACTTTCCACTAACAAAACACCAACATCTGACTTAGTAAATTCTAGATTCCTTATGAGGTGTGTCTATGTTATATCTTCTCCAGAGGCAAAGCCCAATTACTTCAGAAATCCAGTGTGGTCCTACAAACAGTGACACAACTAAGACAAGCAAAAACAAATGTTACAAAATACAGAATAAAGGTCTAGGTGCAAACGTGTTCTTAAACGAGCTTTACCAACAAGCAAATTGCAATCTAGAACTGTACATGGATCTTGTACTCAGGATGCTTCTGTTTTGTGCTTAGCAGGCTTACAATTCCAAGACACAAGAAAAACAAGCTCATTATTCCAGGCAGACACTGAAAATGCTCTCTTGTACCTCATTTCAGTTTTATCCTGGAGAAAAGCATTACCAGAAATGATGAGACGTCTCTGGGGTTGGGATGTATAATAACTACCAAGATATGTCAAAAAAAATAAGGGAAAATATTCTTCTGTACTCTGCTGATTAATGTCACAGAGATACTCAGATAATATAGAAAACATTGGATTGAAATATCAAGGTCTTTGTTATAATCCGCCACAGCAAACCTTGATTGTAAGAGACAGGAAATATCTTGAATTGCTGAGATATACAGAGGATTAGAGCCTTAGTTCAGCCACTGGAGCCAGGTATCTAAGAGAGTAACAACCTATTTTCCTAACTACTGAGGTGTAACTACAAGTTAAAACATTTAGCTTAGTTAACCCAGTCAACACTGAGGTTTACTAAGTTAAACAAGGACAGACACCAGCTGTCTCACTGTTAAGCAGTGTCACCTCTTTCTTGGTTTCATACAAATCTTGTGACCTAAAGCAACAGCATGACAACCTTGTTGGTTACATAACCGTGTATTTCAGTCTCTGAAGCAAAGGCAGGCTTAAATCTGTATTTCTACAATTATACTACACTGTGTACCCGAGATTCCTACCTATATTAAAGATACACACTGTTATTCATGAAACTGTATATCTGCTTTACAGGAAATAACACCTACCTAAATAATGGAGTCATAGAGTATCTCAAATTGGAAGGGATGCATAAGGATCACCAAGTTCAACTCCTTTGCTCCTCACAGGACACTTTCATGATTAATAATTAAAAATTAATTATTAATAATTTACAGTACAAACATGCTTACTGTCTAGGAAGTGTCACTATAGAATTGAAGTACAGCCCCAAGCCCCAACCCAAATATATGTGTATACATATATGTTTTCAGATGTGATAGTTAGGAAATACAGCCACTGTCAATCATAGTGTACATAAATGGTCTCAGAATAAGAGACAGTAATTACTCTTTATATTCACAGAACTATACTAACAATTAATCTTCACAGTACTCTTAGTCACTTTTACAATGATAATCTGTTTCAATTAAAAACAGCAGAACAAGTATGGCACGGTTGATTTAATCCTACACTGTTGTTACAACAGAGTTATTCTGGACTGGATGCAAACAAGATTAGCATCATGCCCAGAGAGATTAATGCCTTCATATAGTATTCCTAGATGGGCTGGCAAGGGTGGCAATTTGCTGATGGTCACAGTGAATCACCTGCCAAGAATCTCTGACTCCTAGTTCATGCACAATTAACTAAGTCATGATAAATAAACATCCATCCCAACACATGAAACTAAATGAAGGATGAAATTTTCAAGTTCAATTAGATTCAAAGCAAGGTTGAGAAAAGAGTAGATTCTTCCCAATGGAAGTTACATTGATGGATTTAGATCAAAGGCAAGTTAAAGACACTTTAATTTCGTATGTAAGGATTTTGCAGGAGGCCAAGGCAGTTTAAGTGTCAGTGTCTTGTTGGTACATGTCTGCTAAAAGTTGCTACTTAACAGCAGAACTGCAAAACAGAAACGTGGTGCGGCTCATGAAAGTTAGTGCAATGTCAACCACCCTTTAAATTACCACAGAACATGGTATAAACTCATCGGGGGGGGCCATATATTCCATGTCCTACCTGAGTTGTGGGTAATAATCAACTACTGCTGGCAGCAGCAAGTATCAGTCATAATGTATGTTTTACATGGGTAAAACAACAAAAGTTTTCAGGACTAAAATTCACTGACAGGAACAAAATATTTTAGATATGAATATATAAAATATATACATTATAAATTTGAATATATATAAGTTTAATATACATTATTAGTGCATCCTAATTTGACAGAAGTAAAAAAAAACATTGAAAGCACATGAATTTGACTTTTATTTTAATAAGCTGCTTTTAAACAAAGCAGCAATACTTTCTGCAGCTTTTACAACAGAATAAAGGCATATGAAGTCGTTTAATTTAAAAGCTTGTCAAACATTTTTAAGACGTAAGCAATTTAACGTTTACATAAATAAGAATGAAGTATTCTGTTAAAGTACAAAGTAGGTTGCCTCGTAGTCTAAAAGAAAAAATAGTTCAATTTCCTACTCAAGTTAAATCTAGAGTTTAAGGAGCTGGCAGAGGATGACGCAGAGAAAGAAGATAGTAAACAAGCAAGTGGGCCAAACAATGTTGCTCTGCAATGAAAGATGTTTGCAAAGATATGAGCCTATTTTTGTCCTTCAATTGAACAGCAAAGGCCAAACATGTACTTGGACTTTCAAAGGGCTCTGAACAAAGCAGCTCAACATGCAACAGCTGATAAGCCAGACTGTTCCCAGCAGTCCTCTCCTCCCACAGCCATGTGGGGCAGGAGCTGCCCACCAGTCAGCACCTGAAGCATCGCTGTTTAAAAGGTGAAAGCAGGATGGCAGCTGATCTTAAAAAACCCCTGTGCTATAAACTGCAGAGGCTCGGGGACTGGCCAGCCAGCAGCCAGGTGCCCCTGCTTGGTGGGCCTCAACCTCATCACTTCATCAAGCTGAACTATCCAGGCAACAGTTCAGATCCCGGGCTGTGCAACTGCTGAGGGAGCTGAATTACTCATCACCTACATGTTCAACATACTTGCAACAAGAACAAATGTATCTGCAAAGTCTTCACCATGCAAGTCTTCACCCCTACACATGCAATAAACATATATATATATATATATATATACACACACATATATATGTATGCATATACAGATATATTCAGGTCTGAACTTTCATACTAGCTTTGCAAAGTGGAAGGGAATATTAATCAGAAATCCAAACAGTGTAAGGAATAAGACATGTGGGGGAAGGATTTTCAAAGGTCAGTAGGATAGCAAGGCACTCATGAACTTTAAGGAAAAAAATAAAGCAAACTCCAAAAAACTACTCCAACACCACACTTGGGCACTAAACTTGCCATTGACAGTATAAACAAACACAGACAAAGAAATATAAAGAAGGCTACTCTGCTTTTTACTTTTATAAGCTCTGTATTGTTTTGCATTAACTATATACAGTCAGAATATTCTGAGTTGGAAGGGACTCAACAGGATCATCAGATCCAACTCCTAAGTGAATGGCCCACACAGGGATCTAGCAACTACAGAATTCCTTTCTGCATTAAAACAACATAGTTCCATGCTTCCCCTCTAAGTATTTTCATGTGCAAAATAAAAATACATATATCTGTGTCTTTTTTAACTGTAAAAAAGGTTATAAACAATGTAACAGGAATATTACATCTCACTAAGAAGTTATTCTGAAGCAAACTAAAGTACAAGTATTCCCAGTGCTTTCCAAAATAGCTTATTACCAAAATTCACTGCATTTTTTTGGTCCTAACCTAAATTATAGCTTGACCTAAATTATAGATATTCCAGCCTCTGCAATCTACAGTCCATAACAAACATGAGAAAGTATACTATACAGAGCATAACAGACAGACAAATAAATACATGTTAACTGAAGGAAAGTATACTGCAGGCCCTCAAACATCTGAAGTCTAGACAGAGCTTCATTGTATCTGGACTGCGGTAGCAGGAGAACGTCAATCTTAAATTCTCCACCTATTTGCCATACATTACAGGAGTAAATGGATTTTATTGCTGAACCTTCTGTGCAGAATCCAATGAAGAGGATTTCCCATAACAATGTTTATAGACTGTCCATTATCTTTAAAAAAGCCCCCCATTTAAAAAAAATTCCAGTAGAAGTCATTACTGCTCTGGTTCCAAAAGAGTCAGGGCAGATTCATGCTTCCCACTCCTCTCTGTGAATGTGGAGACACACTTCAGCAGAACAGCACCACCCAACTTACCGGAGTAGCAACCCTGCACCATTTCTTTCTTGCCTACTCCATGCATTTTTAAGCAGTCTTAAATGAAAATTTAAACGACCTTAAAAAATACCAGCTTTGTTGTGATGTAGGAGATGTGTAGCCAGGCATGCACAAGTCATCTGACTATGCTGAAGCCCATGAAGCTGCAGTCATCTACCACAGCACCTGCAGTTCTTACCTCTGTCTTCTGCTTTCACTGTTTCCAGTTGGTCACACTCTGAGATATTCCCCAGTTCTGAACGCCTGTATTAGACAGTGTTCCCTTATTGTTAGCCCACAGTACTTATTTTGGTGCCTTTCCCCACCATTATCTTCCCTCTTTCTCCCGTTTTAAAAACTCAAAGCCACCTTTTCTTCCTCTCTCTCATCTTATGATCTGTGGTCTATGTTAACCTTCAGCATATAGTGTTTACTTTCAAGCTCTACTCATACTCCCAGAGAGGTCCCACACACAACTGGATTCTTAAAACGGTGCACCTCGTACCTTCCTTGCAAGAGCATTATCTCATGTGAAGCAATATGCAGCTGGGACATGGTGCCTGGACAGATGGGTATTGCTAGGTCACCATGAGGCTGGATGGGCACAGTCCCTCTCCAAAGAACTGCTTTTAGTTTCTGCATGCAGGATAAATATGTGGAGAGTTTGGCCACTAAGTGCTTTGTGGCAGTAGCTACTGAGACTAAAGAAACCTGGTTATGCAGGCCCTCCAGGGAATACAGCATGGGCCAAACTTGGAAGGATGTGGTTATTCTTTGAAAGAACTTGATCTACCAGAAGTTTAAGTACAGGAAAGATGGGTGATCTTTTTTTCTCCCAGGAAGCTCTCATCTAGAGGAGCAGGTATCTTTGGTAAAAGCACATCCTTTCTGTCCTCTAAAGACCGATTATCCTGCCCTATCTCCCCCCATTTACAGTAGCTACTTACACACTCTTATGCACACCTGCACACCTCCCCTTCTTCTAATGGCTAAGCAGAAAGCAAGCAAGTCTCCACTCATCTCCACTTCGTGGTTCAGAAGAACAGGGCAGACTTATGCACCTCTTCCTCTGGCAAGCAAATTAAGACTGTGTTACAGCAATCACAGATGCACACAATACACAGAAAAGACCCAAAAAGGCAAAGTGGGATAAAGGAACCGTGTTTGCCCCTAAGGGCTGGTGAATCAACAGTCAACAGTGAGAGAGAGAAAAAGCCACCAAGTTCTGTGGTGCAGATATTCCCATCCCCTCCTCTGGAATGGAGTAGAGAACTAAAGGGATGACACAACACTAGTTTTAGAAATTGTTGTATTTAATCATTGCACTGTCAAACTAGAAATAAAAAAGCATGGACATTTGACCACATTCCCCATCTCATATGGCCCTTTCCTGGGCCATTTGCTTTTTGTGGTCTTTATCAGTGAAGAAACAGGCAACACCTTGTAGCCAAGCTGTCACCCTGAACATCACATCCATCCTCCATATGGAAAATTAAACCCACTGCTGGCTTTTCCCATTTCCAAGGAGGATGTGTTCCTCCCAATCAGCTCAGCTACCAAGCCCTAACCGCCTCCCATTGATGAAGGCAAAGAAATTCCAAACTCAGTAGCTCTGTTTCTGTTTTCCTTCTCAATACAAATAGCTTCAGGGAAGCTTGCATGACTCCATTCATCCACAGGTGTCCTCCTGGAGTAGGTTACAGCCACAGGACTAAGGCCATCACTCCACACTTAGAGTGCCTTGGTTTAGCCAGTGACCACATCTCACATAAGAGTATGGATCAGGGGGAATCCAAGATGCAGTCTGGACAGGGAGACTAAGAAACCACCACAGCAGCTACACGTGAACACTAGCCAGGGCACCGTGAAAGGGACAGGCATGCACAGGAGATCAACAACAGGATATCATGGTATTTCCCAGAGGTCCTGTGCTGAGAAAGATCTGGAAGACAGCCTTCTGTAGGTCAGCTTCAGACCTCCTGCACAGGGGGACTGGCCTAAATCTAGCCCAGAGTAAAACTCCTCAGTCTCATGCAGCCGACAGGTAAGAAATGTGCTAACAACTTCAGTAGTGATCCACTCCTGTAACACCTGTAACACAAATCCAGCAACAAGGAATGCTGCTCAGAGAAAGCAGCAGCAGACTTTGTGAATGACTGATACGCTTAAAGCCAGTGTAATAGGATTACACACATTCACCTCTCTGGTTTCAGACAATCTGCACAAGCTAATCATGCTTGATAATGGGCCTCAGCACTGAAGGTAACAAACACTTTTTTAATGGCTGTAATTTACTGCACCCATAGGAATCAGCAAAAACTGCTTATGAATGCGTTGCTGCAAGAACTAAAGATGGTGGATGTTTCTTGGGAACACCTGAGAGCAAGAGAGTACAAAAAAATGAAAACAATTTAGTAAATTCACACCTGTGCTGCCTTGCACGATATCCCAGTAATAAGCTTTTTACAAAACAGTATTTATTTCCCCAAAATTCCCAACCTACAGAGGTAGACAGGTTCCTCCTTCCTGTGTACATATATAAATACACACAGACACACACATGTACCAATTTAAGCTTGCAGACAACGGTTTTTCAGGTTTTTTTAAGTATTGTTTTATTGAATTAACTGTAAATTTGTATTTAGTGGAAGCAAATTAAGCCATTACATTACAAATTTTAACTCATGCCATTTCAGTATTGAGCTTTTGAAGGTACTTCTTAAACCCCTCTAAATGGTTTTGTTTAGACTGATCCCAGTTCTCACACAAATTTCTGCCACTGCTGCAGCCGGTTGCACTTAACTCTCCATAGATACACACATATTCTGGCACATGACCATGAACTCAGAAGTGAATGGAAAACTCACTCCTGAATCATTTTTCCAGTCTCTCTGAGGTATTTTGTTGTTCTCTGTGTTTCCAGTGTTTTCCATAGTCTGCTTTAAAAAGTCACTGGCAAGCCTTTTCCCTTTGTACTTCTATAGACCTGTGGATCTTACCCATGTCAGGAAATCTTAAGGGTTTGTCTCCTGTGGACACATTCCAGAACTGCAGTAGAACAGATTAAGAGATATGAACATAAGTTACGACACAGTAATATTCTTTGCCTTGCTGGAATAATTCCTTATGTTGACAACCAGGATAGTTAAAGTAGGAATTACTCTGGAATTAGAGGTGACTTGATTTTGTGGATGACCACGAGGGGGAGTTAACACCTATTTAAGTACAGCTGTAATGAACCAGATCTTCTGCTGTGTCCATCTATTTGCCTCATCGGACAAACCCTAGATCTTCTGCCTCCCAATCTGAACTAGTAGTAACATGAGCAGTGTTACTGTTAAACTGCTTTGAGATACAGATATGGTAGACATCTGCAAACAATTCCACTGTGATGCAGCTGTTTAGCTAACATACACAAAACTTCACACCACAAAGTCATGTGGTTTTACTTTACTAAAATCACCACTTGTTGTGTAAACAGAACTAATCCAAATATAAAGTAAAACTCAAGAAGCTAAAACTCAGCCTGCCAAATTGAAAGCTCGGAATTAAACTAAATAAATAAATATGTGAATGGAGGGAGCAACTGGAAATTACATCTTTTTTATTACAGAAAATAAGATCCCAGAGGGACTATCATCACTAGCCAAAACATCCACAACAGAGGCCCTAACACTGAGTTAGTAATTTTCCTGCTCTCAGTGGTTCAGTGTTCTGATTTATAGCACATCATTACAAACAGCTGATACATGAGGCAGAATTGAAAGACCATGTATCAGCTGATTTCCTGGAGGGCAACCACCACCTGAGACAGTAGCTCCACATCATCCTCTCCTGGAAGATTACTATGAAGACACCATCCAGAAATACCAATTTAACACCTTTCCAGAAAGCAGAGAAACCATACAGAAGACTCTGCGCACCAGTAGATGGAAAGCACAGCTCTCCTGGTTGTGCTCTCTAACACTCTCTGAAGCAGAACACACCTGTAGAGCCTTGAGAATGGGACATCACGAGTTACCATGGTTCTGGAGAGTGAACTTCACCTTGAGGTGACACTTGTCCCCTTGACAAATCTTTATCCTTTTTGGGAGTAAGTACTCCCCAGAAATTTTCAAAGGGAATAGGAACATAAACTGGCCTAACATCACAGCTCTTTCTGCACAAAATACTTTTGATTTCTTGAAGAAGTCTTTTCCCCTTTTCCTTGAGATTGCATGATTAAGCAGCTTACTCAGAGTTAGTTAAGATACGGTGAGCAAAATACTGCAAGCATCAGCCTCAAAACCCAGTGAGACCTTACATCCTAAGGTATAAGTCTAATGCCCAGTCTTGAGAACAGGCCATGGGGAGGGGAGGAGAGGGGGAAGAGCAAGATAGAACTAAAAACCAAAGCCTTTAAGCATTCCTACTGAGGATCAAAAGAAAGTTTTAGCCAATGTACTATTAAAATTCTTTCTTTGGTATGAATGAAGTTTGAACTGCCAATTACAGAAAAATTCAAGCTCTTGAAACAACAGAAGTCTCCTCCACCTCCCAACCCACTGCCTCCTTATGGCTGCAAAGTGAAATGAAACACTATTCCCGAAGTCAGTAACTCCTCTCCCCCTGCTGCAACACCAAGTCCCCAGAAAAGCAGAACACGGTTACAATCCTGAGAAGGTCCTCTGTTGCAATCAACTAGGGACAAACTGTGCTGGTGCTGTTAGTGACACAGCGTAGAATCACACCAAAATGTGTGAGTGACATTGGTACACACTGGTCTCTCAGAAAAAAGGCCCAGCAATGAACCACCATAAGCTCACCACCTTCATTCCAAATCTAACTGCTAGCAACAGATTCAACACGAGCTACAAACAGAATGGGAGGAAACTTCCTGACCCTTTCACCAGGATAGCAGCTGTCTTAAAAATTCACTTTGACTAGGTAGTCCATCAGCACTGCTGGATCACAAATAAAGGCAGGCACACCACTACACATTAGGCAGTTTAGAAATGTCTGCACAGCACTACAGTAGTGAGGAATATCAAATTAGAGGCCAGGTAGTAGCAATGAAACAGGGTAGGGAAATCAAGTGCTAACAGACACCGTTGTTCCCCATAGCAACCCAGTCAGTTGGCTAAGCAGTGATTGACCACTGCAGTAGTGCTTATAAGGGTGACAAGATGGAAAAAGAGGAAAAACAACAAAACTTCTCACTACCTCACAACTTTTTATTAAGTAGCTATATAAGGACAGGTGAGCCATGAACCCTTTCCAGAAGGAGCTCACTCCACACATGCAGTAGGCACGAGTTACTGACAGTTCAGAAAAGACAGTCACAGCAACCTAATAAAAATGGCTCTGTGGTCTCTCTGTCCCAACAACAGCATGACTGGAAGGCACAAATACTGACAAATGCTGGCTCAATGGTTGCAGTTAAGACACACCAAGTAAAAAGCAGCAGCATACCTGAGAAGATAAAGTGGCAGACACTGCAGGAAGCATTCCTGACAAATGACAACTAGAGAAGGCACTGCACAGTTCACAACCGAAGCCTACAGCCTGACTACCAATTTAAAAGCCCACAGTTTGTCAGAGATCTGTAGCTAAATTCAGATGGCTTAACACTCGATACCAGAATTTCCCACACATTTACACCACGCTGACAAAACCAATGCAAGACCAAAGCCTGTGCCATTCCAGGCTGGCAGCTGGAGGCCAAACAGGGAATCCTGATTATCCCAAGCAACACTAAAAACATATTTTGGCAACTGAACCAAGCTCCTCCTCCAAGCTCAGTAAAGAGTATGCAAATAAGATTTTAGTAACTGTAATCACCTCCAATACCACCTATAATTTTTTTTTTAAAAACAGAAACCTAATTTTCAACTCACTTCTGTTTCACTTTCTACACAGCAGAAGACACTGAGCTTTTCAAGATGTGTGTTAAGATTTTCCCCCTTCTCTTACCACTGAAAAAGCCATTATTAAAACAGGTTTAAAACTTGTTTTACAAGCCTCTCACCCAGAGAGGCTCTTGCCCTTTACAGGTATTGCTATCGGCAAAGCCTTTCCACAAGGTAGCATATTCTCAAGGGAGCCACACTTACAGTTCAGGTAAGAAAAGTGCTTATTGAGTCAGAGGGAAAAAAAAAGAGTAAAGTTGCTCTTTCAGTCAGAAGCTTCAGCATCCAATCAGAAGACAACAGAATGCAAAACCTGCAATGGCCAATAGGACTAAGAATAAGTTTAGGTGCCTCTCCTTAGTAGATATAAGCTGAGAGGTGCAATGAGCAACTTCCACATATGATTTTTGCACTGAGTTCAGGCAGGCCAGGATATCATTAGCTATTTCCCCAGAGAATTTCAACAATTGCTCTGTTAAACAGTAAGTGC
Organism: Manacus vitellinus; assembly: GCF_001715985.3. NCBI lineage: Eukaryota > Metazoa > Chordata > Aves > Passeriformes > Pipridae > Manacus > Manacus vitellinus. The sequence goes on from NW_021939396.1 coordinate 19,401,460, forward strand.
CTGGGCTTATGTGATCAGCTGTGCCAAAATGCTCTGAATAGCCACATTGCTATGCTACACCCATTCCTCTTCCACTCTTAATACAGGATCCAAGGCGGGGTGAGGGAAGGAAGTCTGTAGCTCCCTTACACAGAGTTTATACAACCAAGGAGCTCCAGCACACACTGAAACACTTAAAGAAACGTTACTAACTAAACATTATCTGCTTTGTCACTAAGCATAACAGGTATCCCAAAAAACTTCTTAAGGACAAAAAAAATTGTTACATACTACAGTAGGAGGGAGAGAACTTACCTCCATTTTGCGAGCAGCTGTGTCCTGATCATAGTGTCCCATGATGTTTGGGAAAAAAGTCATATTGTAAGGCATTCCTGAACATCTGGAGATAGTAACTGGCTCACATGTAAATAAACTGTGCCCTCGCACGAGGGCTAGAAGTAAACTGCAAGTCGCAGAGAACACAAGTGCTCCCATTTTGTCAGGATCTCCAATTTCAGTACATGGCTTTGTTCAGCAGTTAGACAGCCCGGCTTTTCACAAGGATAAAAACACACATCTTCCTCTGCTGGCTCCAGCACACGGCAGTAAGGCACACACAGACTCCTCACAGGTGCTTTAGGTGTTGCCCCATTTTGGCTGACCGCGATTTTACTAAATCGCTTCTTCTTCGAGCCTGTACGTGCAAAGACGGAGCAGAGCAGTGAACAGCAGAAACAACCCGAGGGCGACCGCCCGGCCTCCCGCCGGCCCGCAGGAGAGGCAGCTCCGGGCCGGGCCGGTGCTCCCGCAGCCCTGCCCGGCCCCGCACACACGCGCGGCCGCGGCTCGGCACAGCCCCGCCTCCCGCCGGGCCCCGGAGCCACCGCCGCACCCAACGTCCCGTTCCCAGCCCCGCCTGGAAGCGGCGCCCGCGGCCCGGGCGGAGCGGTCGGCCCAGGACCCGGGGCTCGGCGGGGCGGCCCCGGCGCCACATCCCCGCCACGCCCGGGCCGCGCCCCGCCGCCCCCTCACCGGGACCCGCCTCCCGGGGCCACCCCGCAGCGCCGCCCCGGGTCGGAGCCGCCGCTCCCCGGGACAGGACGGACGGGGCCCCGGCGCGGTGCCCGCCGCACTCACCGGCGGCGGCCCCTCCGCGATTGGCCGCCCCGCGGCACCTGCAGGATGTGGCGTCTGGCGGGCGGGGCGGGGCGCGCACCTTCCCGCCCCGCGGGGCCGGAGCCGGTGGCGGCGAGCAGGGCCCGTCGGGCTGGCGGGCTGCGGGGCCCAGCGATCCGCCTGGGCTGTGCCGCCGCGGCCCCGGGGCGGTCCGTGCCCCCTCGGGTGAGCCCCGGCCCGAAGGGCCCCGGGACTGTAGAACAGACACAAACGGCGCGAAAAACCCCTCAAACAGACCCGACACTTGGCTTCTCGTGAACATCTCGGTATTAAATTCTGCAATGCGCTGTATAAATGCTGAGGCAGCTTACAGACTTTCAAGTGTTGGAACAGGAGCGTGTCCTGCCGGTGGAAGCGATCCCGAGGATTGTTTCCAAACGCACCGGGGCCGCTGCCACGCGCGGGGACGCGAGGGCTCCATGGCAGAGGGTGGCCGGCCCTGCGCTGCCACCCGCAGTGCCACCTTCACTGCCACCCACAGTGTCACCTTCACTGCCACCTTCACTGCCACCCGCAGTGCCACCTTCACTGCCACCTTCACTGCCACCCGCAGTGCCACCTTCACTGCCACCTTCACTGCCACCTTCGCTGCCACTCACGCTGCCACTGTCCTGCAAAAGGTCCAAATCCTCACATGATGGGTATGGGCACTCAGTAGATGAGGCTACGACTGAGGAAGAGATTAATATTAGAAATCGATGTTTAATGATTCAGTTTAATGAAGGACAGGGAAGTGATCTGAAGTGTTTGCTGAGGAAAGGGAAGCTGTGGCGAGAACAAAGAGAAATGATTGTTAAACCAAAGTGACTGTGGTGCTCAGGCTACCACCATCTTCCAGAGGCCTGGCTCGAGGATGTGTGAACTGTCTTCCCCCTGTACCCACATCTGCTGGCTGAGACCACACACACCACAAAAGGACTGTCCAGTAGCACTCAGCCGTGTTCGCAAACACAGAGCTGAGCTAATGAGACCTAACTATAGAAATGCTGAAGGTTACTAAGCAGAGGCAACCAAATTTCTCAGCATGGAGCCACCCAAGGTCTCGTCAGGCTGCTGTTCAGCCATGCAACTTGCTCCATGCTCCAGGACTGGAACAGGAAACACCAGATGCCGAGACATGCAAACCAGATTTAGAAATGGTTTGACAACGTTCAGGCAGCGCTGCCTCTCTGCTAATGAGCCCTGAGATAGTCTGTGCAGGCTGGTGCGTTTATCCAGAGAATCCATCCATGGATGATGGATTGCACCTGGTTATTCAGAAGACAACAAGCATCTAGAAGCTCTCTCTTCATGCAGATATTTTATGTGTCATTGCCGGTGTCACTCTACAGAAACACAAAACTCCTTCAGATTCCCTTACCAAAACCATTTTAGCACTTCTATGAATCATGAGAAGGATTATACCTACCTGCTGCAGATCCACATAGCCTTGCCATTTGAGCAAATGGAGTAACTTGATAGCTGGAATTAAATTTGCAGCTCTTCCCATCCTAGAAATATTATATTTTTCTTTTCAGGAGCTCCAGGAGTCTGGCAGCAAGAGCATCAGGACTGTGCAACGGGAAGTCTCCCTGCTCCACTTCTGCAGAAGGTCTTCAAGATCTTGCTCAGCCCTTGATAAAGTTGCAGAGTTGCTCTCAGCTCTGGAATCACCATCAGACACACTGAAAACTTGCAGGAACAAAACATGTTCAGTGCAGATTCACACTCCAGCAAATTTCAAATGAACTCTCTCCTTTCTAGTTCCATTGACTAAGTCAATTTCCATGCCATTTCCATTTCATGGAAATGGCAGCACAACTATGTAGGGATCTATACCAAGGGTATCTATACCAAAGGAAAAGTCTCTACTTCCCAGTATGTAGCATTGAAAGATTCTCAGACAAGCTTCTGTTATAATTTTAATATGGGAAAACCTGTATGTCTTGCATGATTTTAAAGAAAACTTAATATGAAATTTTGGTGAAACAACCAGATAAAAATCCAAGGTGTGCAAATTTCAGCCAAACGACAGAAATTTGTCAAAGATAGTCTGTCGAAGTAACAAGCACCGGAAAATAGGGTCTTGTGCGGAGTTTTGCAGCCTTAGCTGTGAGCTGTACTAGTACCATATAAATATGTCATTATATAAGGTGAAGGCTTAGTTTGTTCCATCAGAAAGCACTTTCTTACATAAATCTCTGAAAAACAGATATGGCTAAGTAACATTCTTTTCCTTCCTAAAGACTTTCATGTTTTTGTTAGATGATGGGAAAAGACAGAGAAAAGGAAGCACACTATTAATATACTTTCTTTGCTTACAACCTAGTTGCTAGGCAAGTTATTCCAGAGGTTGGTTCTCAGAGTCATAATCTAAATACATTTGTTTCTGGCTCTGTTAAAGTCTTGACTAATGAGAGTGGGGAATGTGAGCACTCTCACTGGTATCTAGCAAAGCACTTTTAAGTATGATTAAGTATTTTAAGCATGTGCTCAAATATATTGCTCATTAGGGATGCAACTACTTGGATGTGTAAGTACTTTTCTCACCTGTCACTGGAGATATTGTAAACATCTCAGTTAATGTAATATTAATGTACTGATCTTTCCCTGGCACTGCTTCAATATTTAGCAATTTTTATTACAACGAGTTTAAGTGATTTAAAGCCTAGGTCATCTTCAGATGTTTTTGAACAAATACAGCAGAAGGGGATTCAGCAGTCCTGGACAGCAGGTCCCTTCCAAGCTCTGCTTGCTCATGCTACCCTTGCAATGGGTGTGGTGGAACAGGCTGTGTGCCATCCCCTCCATGCCCATGCTCCCTCCAACTAGCTTAAACCCATCCTCAGCAGAAACATTCACAGCTTGCCTGGGCTATGAGCTGAAGCACCATTTTTTCCTTCAGATTTTTGTGGGGACATCCCTCCAGCAAAGGCAAACAGCAATATGACCATGTTTACCTGCTGCCTGAACATGCTAGTGCCCCACATACTCATACACTAGGAAGGAGGGATCTGAAATGGTTGGCAGTTGTCAGGAGGAAGCCTTCCTCTGAGACACGAGGAGTATATCTGTGGCTTTCGTGTTTGGAGTCTGTATACAAGCAGTTGTACACTGCCTCGAGCTTTCTCCTCTTGGCACATCTAAAAGCTTTGTAACTGAGTTACACTGTTGGAACATTGTGCCAAAGTTTGACTTAATGTAATTTAAATATTACAGATTTTCCAATTACATAGTTTGATATTGGCTGATTCAGTTGTAAGGCTCATAAAGTTCTTAGTATTCTGCATTTAAAACACATTATTCATAATTTGTTGAAATTTAAGAGGACTAAATAGCCAGTAGATGGCACCAATAAATCCTGTTGTGAGGCTTAAAATTGAAAAGTGTAATTCTTGACTTTTTCTCAAATGCATTTTGGAAATGAAAGAAACTAGACTAAACAGTGTTATAATTTATACTTTTTACTTTACAGTAATAGTTAGGGAAAGCAATCAGTTTGTAAACAGAATGTTTTTCCGAAGTCAAAACTCTACCATTTAATTGAATACATTAACCCACAAGAAAGAACACACAGATGTGTTACAGTCATTTCCTAGGTATTTAGAAAATCCAGTCATTTATGAGTTAATTCCTTCTGAGTACTTCTCCAGTCTCATGCAGCTGTGTCAGCTTAAACCTTGTTTCTAACACATTTTTTCCATAAAGCCTTTAAACTGTAACCCACCCACCTCAACCCACTACAGCAATGAAGCCTGGAGAAGGAATCATATTGAGAAAGCCAGAATGTTGATGCAATGCCTTGTGCTAACGGCATTACTGGGTTCTTGGAACCCATGTCATCTTCTTCCCTGAAAAAAGCATGACCTGTTTAGACTTTAGTCCTTCAAAATATTGTGGCTGTGTGGGTTGTGGCACCCACACATGAGATGTTGATTCTTTTATGCTAGAAGGATATCATCTTTCATTTGTCTCTAAATGACAGCACTGTGCCTTCACAGCATCACTTAATTAAAATGGTGATTATGTTAATAGTATTTCTTTCCCAACAGGTTACCTCACCTAGCCTTGGATATTAAGCACAATGTAAACTACAAAGGAAATACACTTGTAAAGGGTAAAGTGTCCTAACAATTGTCAAGGATACTTCATTCTTTGTGGACTTTTAGCAGCTGCCTTCACTTCTGATAAATCTGCAGCCTGTCTGCTTGGGTGAGAGTAACAGTAGCAGCAACAGCGAGTGTTCTTCTTGACAGATCCATTCCTATCTCCTCATTTCTGTGGCTGGAGTGGTACTTACTTTAGGCAATGTCACAAAGGCTGGGGGAAAGGCAATCTGTGTTTTGGGGCATGAGTCATTTCCTATGGAAAACACTGGTACAAACCAAGCACTCTGTTACAGTGGACAGACAAGGTGTAGTTGATACTGACAGCAAAACAGAAAGTCCTGGCTTGATGAGGTCTGCTGAGGCTTTGCTTTTTGCTCCCTCCAAAACATTGATGCATTAACTTGAGTTGAACTGTTCTTGTCAATACTATGTGCAATTAGCAAAGCAGTATTGACTTCACACGCATTTCAAGTACTAGTTTTTTAAGCTGGTAATTCAAGATACTTATTGAAACATGAGGATTCTGAGGACACAAGAAAACAATAGTTTTGGAAGCTCAGGCACTAACTACTATGAGGTGGTTCGTGTCAACCTGTTAAAGGCAGATTAAGGAGCATTCACAGCACTGTTCTTGTGTATTAGTAATTACACCCATCCCATACCCAGCTAATGCATATTCTCTTCCCATCATAACAATCCTGTGCTGCAGGGACTTCCCAAGTTCTGGGGAACTACATAACAAAGTACCTTGTACCAAAAAACCCAGATCTGTCTGTAAGTACATCCTCCCAACACCTTCTCCTCATGAGATTTCTGGAGTGGCAGGTTCACTATTTGCTAAAATGAGAAGTAAGAAGTTCAGATAGGAAGCACAAATTTTTTGTTTTCTTTGCTTCACAATTTCTTTAATAGCATTTCTTTTAAAGCCCATGGAGTAAAGTTATTGTTAAGAGTGAGAAATTATTTACAAAGTGTCATGATCACTGTATCCATTATCTTTACAAATAGAGCAAGTTGTTTTCTGTCTTTTTTTTTTTGTCATTGTTTATGATAATAATGCTTTTTCTAAGCCTCTTCATGGGTGCTCCTGAGCTATTACAAATGGAAGCATCATGCAGAATACTAAATATGTTTTCAGCTGAGACATACAGTTTTGCCCAGGATCAATGCAGAATACAAAAATGAGTCACACTTTACATCTTACAGTAAATGTAACCACATAAGAACTCATTTCTAAGGTTAATAAAATCTGCTGCACTCCAGGATTTGTGTCAGCTCTACTGTTTTAAACTAGGATTTGCAATATATGCTTCTGGAACCAGTTATACCATGTTCTGGGAGATAGTGCTGACCACTGTTAAGACTTCCAAATTATATGAACCTCATTTTCTTAGTCTTCTTCCGTGTCTTTTTATCCTTGCTGTTTAAGATCAACCATTATATCACCAGTTAATGTCTGGAAATGAAGCCTTTCCATTCAGGAATTTGTAGTCAGATTATGGAGCCAACTCTGTGAGAGTGAAAGCATTTCAAATACAAATTATGGCATAAAAATAAAATCATAGAATCATAGAATGGTTTGGGTTAGAAGGAGTCCTTGAAGACCATCTAGTTCCAACCCTTCTGCCATGGAGAGGGACACCTTCCACTAGACCAGGTTGCTCAGACCCCCACCCAACCTGGACTTGAACACTTCCAGGGATGGAGAATGTGGAATATTGTCAGACAAAACAATTAAAACAGACAAAGCCAATAATGAATGAGAAAGGAAAAGTTTTAGGATGTGTCAGTAGTAATCTCAGTAGGTCATAAACAGAAAAAATTGCTTCATTAGCAAGGGATTGAGTCTAAGCACAAAAATGCATTTTTTTTACTACATCTAGTTAACATTCAAATTTGTCTTCTCACCTGGCATAGCAGTTTCAATAATTCACAAATATCATCAACTATGACTGACAGATGATTTAAGAGAGGAGGAGGCAGAGAAGGGGCTAACCACCACTCCATTATGTATGTTTCCATGATTTTTGTACAAAGTGTCCTGGTTTCATGTTTGTGCCTTCATTTTCTTTCTTGGACTTTCTGCCATGTAACTGCATGTGTTCAACTTGAACGGGAAAGAGGAGGACAAAACACAAAAAGCAAAGCTTTAAATAGATAAGGAAGGCCAGAATGCAAGGGGGAAGGGACAGAGGGACAGGATTATTCCTAGCAAAGGGATGAGAAGCAGAGGAGAAAGGCCAGGAGGCTCTTTGATTCTCTGAGCAGGGTGGACAGGAGGCTGGGTAAGAGTTTATTTGCTGGTTCAGGATGGGGAGGGATCTTACAAAGCATCCAAAATGGCAAAGCAAAGCAAATATGTGGCATATAAGCAACAACAAAAGGGAAGCCTTTGATGCTATGTGAGATTTATGCCTGTGACAGAAATCCTAACCCACCCTTCTCACAGCACCGGGTTTTCAAGGCCTGTGGTCTTCCTTTGCAAACTGGGAATTTTGCTGAGAAATATCCATAAAGCATTCCCTCTTACAAAGGGAAGGTGGAAAGCACTCATACCATCAGCTCCTGGAGAGCTTCTGTGAGAAAAAAAGACACTTGGGGTTCATGGGAAACTTCTCTGGCTTTCCTTGCCAACAGAAGCCTAATCACCATTGTTTGTCTTTGTCCTCAGAGGACCCAACTGTCCTTGAATGACAGAGATGTCCATGTCTCCTTCCACAGAGACACTGATGTACACGGTGTGATGCCCTTGTCCTGTAACAGAACACAGCTCAGAGCCTCCCAGTAGCAGAGGACAATGACTTAGCAATGGCTAAGTGTTCATTATCAGGTTTGACTGTTTTGCAAGTCTGACTCAGGGCTCTAATTTTAGTACTTCACTGCTATAAGTTGCATTCTACCTCTGCTGGGCCTTCTGGGCACAAAAGACCACTGCGAGTCACCCTGTGCCACCAGCTGTCACCCCATGCACTGATGATCCTTTACTCAAACTTTCAGGCAGTCTAAGAGCCATCTGAAAGGTTCAGCTGGGAATATGCAGCAAGTACACATTCTCTTAGAACACTCTTTTTCATGGTTGTATATAGTGATAAGTTTTGAACAAGGCTGTAAGTCTGGTCCAACATTTGCAGTGGTAATATGCTGTGGAACTGATAACTTTCATAGTGAAAAGTGAAAATAAGCAAAACTATCCCAGCATAACAGTAGAGGCCATAGGTCTATTGGGCATTTAGATGGAGAGGCTGATCATGTCTCAGAGCTGTTCCAGACCTAAAGATACTGACAGCACTTAAGGAAGAGGCCAGCGAATCCATCCAAGTCTCTAAATAAGGGAACAGAGCCATCCAGGGATGGCAAATGGCACCCCTGTTTACAGAGGTCAAAAAAAGAAGGAAATTCCATACTAAAGGTACTGTAATGCACCTCATGGGACCTTTTTAAAATATCAGGAGAACAAAATGGATAGACTAGACAAGATAAAAATCAGTTTAACTCAACCAACTCGATTTCTGCTGGAAATGCAATTGGAATAATGTAACTAAGATTTGTCAGTCTGGCCCTTGGATTCATAAATCCTTCATAAATCCAATTGTGCTGTCTCTTTTTTGTGCATCAAATGTCATAACAGCCCACATAAGTACCTGGGAACTTCACTCTTCACCACTCAAGCAGTTATTTGCTCCTGCACAAAGGGAATGAAAATAAATAACAGACAGTGTTTTGTTTCTATTCTCCTCTTTGCACTTGCATTCTCCTAACACATGCGTGATTATATTTTGCACCAAATTAATTCAACTTCCTTTGAAAAACCCAAATGAAGGTGTTTAAGCAAGTGTTGTGGAGTAATTTATACTAAAACAGATACTAAATTTTAATAGAAGACAAAAAACAAGTTCTGTTATCATATCCAAAATTTTAATGTATTAATTGATTTACACAGATATAACAAGCATTAGGATTTAATCCAATGGACTGAGATAATCCCATAGTTCCATAATTCCATAATCCATATGTTTTCCTTGTTCCATTTTTCTCTGTGTGCCTTTTCTGGCAAGCTATAAAAGTTTCTGCATCTCTGCCAATTGCGTTGTGTTTTTTCTTCAGCCACCAGCAAATACAAGGTTTCTACTCTCCTGGGAGTAAAGTGAATGATTCAGCTAAGCTTTTGTTTGAGCTCTACGAGAACTGTGTTAGTGAAGCTGTTGAATGAAGGAACAAACTCTCAAATTTGGAAGAATCTAAAGTTGCTTTATATTCAGGAGCTCTAGCTGTGTCAGTTCAAGCGCTGGTTTTAAGCTGTTTCTGAATTTGAAAGCAATAAAAAGGGAAGAAAATTAAACGATTACTGGAGCTTTCTACTTTCATACTAATTTGTGGTAAAGCGGCACCGTTTCTTCTGGATTATGGACTATTGTGGCAGAACAGCAGCAGCATAATACATGTTGACTTAATGAAGAAAGAGGCTGTTTTCACTTGTGAACACACAAAAGTAATTTTTTATATTGTATAAATTATATAAAATTAATTTTTATATTGCATAAATTATATAAACAAAAATACAAACACTGATTTTTGCCCACAGTTAAGTCACTTTATATCACATTTCTCATATAAAAGGATTAATGAGAATGTGCAACACACACTCATTTTAAAGTCTTTCTGTTAACAAAGTAGACAACGTGCTATGCAATGGTCTTAGAAGTGAAAATTAGTGTCACTTGAATCAAAACTTACCTTTGGTAGGTGCAACTGAAATGGCTAATGGAGGAAGAAAGATGTCACACAAACCTATCCCCACTGAGTTATAAACTGCGATTTCAGATATATGGAAGAAAATCATAGAGTAGAAACAATTTATACTAAATTGCACTGGTATGACTAAGCAAAGCTTGAACTTGTCTGTCATGTGAAGAAGGAAGTCATTATTTCTTTTGACCTCAAAGACATCCATGCCAGCAGGGATGGAAGGTGCTATTACTCTTCTAAGAGTCAGACAGGCGGTCTAAAAGCAGTGTCAAGATATATTTCATTGTACTACTCATGTCAGAAAAGTGGTCATCTGGGCTTGCTCAAGCAAATCTTCAACAGGTTTTTTTAAAAGACAGGAATATATCTAAGAATTCAGTAGCACTGACTGTTCAAGTATGTGGGATAAACCCCATTTGAATTTGATGAGGAACAGTTCAAAGAACTGAGCAGATGTGAAAGAGAATATCCTGAGCTAATAAGAAAAGATCATAAATTTACAAATGGAGAGGTCCATAAAGTGATGATAAATGTGGTGGATAAGAACCAACAGTATCTCCTCTTGGAGAGCAGCCTTCCAGCTGCCTCAAAAGCACGCAAAATAAAAGCCTTCAGTTACTAACACCTATGAGAGTGGACTTGCAGGACACAATGTGCTTGAGACAGTGGGAAAGATTTCTCTGTTAATCTGAGTGAATAATCACAAGTAACCACATGCATTTGAGAAATTACCATTCCTTGATTTTGAATGATTGACACCCCACCTGACAGAGGGTGACTGACCATCTCTGAGTTAACTTCTCCTTGCTTTGCAATGTAACTCCTGGGCTTAAACCACCAGTGAAAGGTTCTCTGATACATGAAAAAGCCAAATTTGAATCACTGCAGGATCTTCCATGGAGGATAGAGTGAGTGTGGATCACTTGCTTCTGTCATGAGATATGCTTAACTTGAAGGGCATTGAGTCAGGGAAACAGTGCTGACATGGCTGGGAAAAAGAGCTGAGACAAAACTTTTCAGCAATTGTGGGCCACAGAAGTGCTTGGAGACATTTGAGAAATTATCTCCCTTTGCTTGCAACCTGACTTTGTATGCTGCTTATAAATAAACAGGACTACTTCAGAAATATCTGGATCTGTCATCAAAATGTCCTCCTAAATGAAATTAATGTTAACTGTGCACTTTGATTAAAAAGGGGTAACACATGGTCAGTTCTGGAAGGATTAAATTATTGATTTTCCCAGGCATACAATTAAAAGCATCTCAGACTTTAGAAATTTATAGGGGTGGAGATAAATGAAAAACTTTGCCTTTCATGTGAGGAGTACCATATGAACTCTCCTTAGTCCAAATTCTGTACAGATCCAAGTTCAGTCATGGGCAGCTGGCAGCTATACTTCAGAAGGCATCAGCCCCATTGTAGCTTATTTCAAAATGCTTCAAAATCCCTTCTAGAGAAGGCAAGCTGTATCCATACTGCATAGCCATGGAGCTTGCTTGGTCTGTATCCAGCAGGCTTTCCACCAGCTCACCCCTGCCCTTTGCTGGTGTGCTGTGTATGGCACTTTCCTGCCCAAGTATGGCAAATGACCAGGATAATGGTGTTGCTGATGGGACCAAGATGTGCTAGGGCCATCTGGGCTGATCAAGGTTGGATACCAAGTTCTTGTATGGGGGAGCATCTCCAACAGTTGATGGAGGTGGCTGGCAGAAGCCCATGGCAGAGGACAGTGCTCTGAAACCTCATCACCCTTAAGACTGCTGATTTATTGCTGATCATGATGGAAGTTTTTGAAGCCATAATCCAGATTGTTTCTCCTTAAGTGTACTGAGCGTGTTTGTAAGTTGGTGACTTACCAGTGATATTACCACAACTAGTAGATATGGAGTATTTTGCCTGTGTCTGTTTGTGTCTATGTGTCTTCTGCTGGGTTGTTCTAGTTGGAAAGTGACAGTGTACGCTCTAAAGCAAGGGTGTGTATGTAAGTAGGTTGTGCTGATAAAACATTCATTAGGTGACCAGAAGGCTACAACTTTATAGTGGTTGAAGGGAAGCAGGATTGTGGCAGGGTAAGAGTAGAGGCCTTCAAGATGCGAGTGCAGACGGATATTAAAGATGCCAGGACTGTAAGCACAAGTCACACATGGTCAGTTATCAGTCACTAGAGAAGAACAACCCTGTGGATTGGATTAAACCTGTTTTAGGGATAAAAAAGAGAACAATGAGGCTCCAAAATCAGTAAAATATGCTGTATATAGCAAATTCAGACAAATCATGGAATTGCAAACCAAGGAGGAAGGAACAAGTTAGCAGATGTGTTGGAAAACATAAAAACACCAAGGGGCGTTCTGAGGCAGAGTTATAGGTGTGGTGTATGTTACTGATTTCCCCTCCCAATTTTCAGGAATTTGCTGACACAGCTAATGCATATGTAACACTACTAATGTATATGTAACACAGCTAATGCATATGTAACATTGTGTCACATAAAAAAGGCTGAACCAAGGCAATAGGTGTACATGTTTGGTGAGATTACTCCCCATGCACCCGGCGCTGTAAATAAACATACCTGCTTCAATACTCTGTGAGTTTTGGGTTTTGTTTCTGCAAGTCGTGTCCCAAGTGCACAGAGAAGCCAAGGAGGATGAGGACAGCCCCAGACAGTGGGGTGGGTGCTGAGCAGTGGGTCTCCATCCTGGGAATAGGCTGTAATAACTGGACAATTTGGACTATCCGTATTAGTAAACTGCTGTATAACCAGACTGATAGTAATTACTTAATTGGACTGTTAGCATTTTTATTAGACTAATAATAAATTCTTGGCTGTGCATATAATAACGTGTTTCTTTAGCCCCCGTAAATTGTACTGACTGTCCTGGAGGTCTGGCAGCTACACTTCGGTACAGCCACCAATACAGACAGCCCTTCCGAGAGCCTTGTGGCATTTTTGTGAACAACCTGAGCCTGCAGTAAAGACACAAGGTAACAACTTCCTTTACCCAGACTGTAGCTTCTAATGCAGTGGAGAAGTACTTGAACTTGAGCACGATGCCCGGTGTAACTGAGGGGACAGCAGCCGGCATGTAGAAGGCCAGAAATGTGGAAAGAGTGGTGCATTGCAGTGAAAGGGGTAAACATGGCAGGTTCCAGGAGGGCTGAGCCAGGGGTGGAATGAGGAATGTGTGCAGTATCGTTCTGTCTGGAGAAGGAGGAGGATGGATACATAAAATCTAGGGGTTTGGGCTGCTGTTAGGCTGCCTAGTTGGTATTGCCCAGAAAGCTGGAAAGGGGGAGCTGGTAAGAAATGGCTTTCACGATGTGTGAGAACACCTTCCCCAGAGCACTTAAGGGATTGCTCTGCAGATCACAGAAGCTGTTTATAACACGATGCCACTGCTTTGTGAGACGTACCCTGGGACATAATGCAAAGGCATCCATGTCCATGGTGTGCTGGGATGCCGGTGGGGTGGTACCGGTCTCCGGTCTCCGTAGGGCAGAGGGCAGAGACACGGCAAAAATGGTGCTGTCTGCAAAGAGCAGCTCCTGGGCCAGCTCGATTTTATCATAGAGGGAACTGGTTGTTTTGTTCTTGTGTTCACCAGGAGTGAACACGCACGTGTGCCCTGTGTGCAGAACAGATGGTCTGGGACTAGGATCCAGGAGCAAATATTGGAGCTAAGGGATTCGGCAGTGGAAATTCACCCCATGATAAATATGCATTTGTAACATGAAATACCAGTGAGACCTTATTAGACAGAACTGAAAAATATCTGTATAGTGCAGGCATAAGAAGCTACTTTCTTACCACAGATGCAAGTAATTAATACATTGTAAGAAAAGACAGCAGGCAGACAGATAAACAGCAATGATGACAGCAATTTCCTAGTGGAAAATGTGGCCCAGTATATATTCTGGAAGTTATTCCGTTGTATTTGTTAATTAATCTTCTAAATTGTCAAAAGACTGCCATGATATCAGGTGTGATCAAGGGACAGAAAATCCTTATTAGGTGTGAAATCCCAGCTAGATTAGTAAACTACTGCATTCCAGGAGTAGGTGTAAAATGGTTGCCTCCACAATGATTTTAAATGTTAATTCATCTGAAAGATGCTTTTTAATTGGAAACATGAATAATGAATATCATTTGCATAGAACATGATGTGTGGCCATTAATATTGAACTCCCTACATCCCAGCAGTTCCCAAAGGTGGTGATACTACTTGGGTGGAGTTGTGGCTGCTCAGTGAATTAATGAGAACTTTGCTCCTGAGTTTGTCAGCAGCTGTGATCATGAACTGTAGCTTCACAGGGTCCATGTCTGAATTGGTAAAATTATGCTCTCAATAATATAGTAATGTATCTAATAACATGCTGAAAAATTATGTCATATTAGTAGTCTGAAGTGGAAAAACTGTTCAGGAGGACTACTTTGAGGGCAAAGGAAATGTCACAGCACTGCAGAAGGTCTATTTTAAAGACATGGACAAGCCACAGAACCCAACATTTTAGGTTCAAATCACCTTTCAGCCCTTTAGTCAGGCAAACTGAACATTAAGCCACTTACTATATGTGACCTGGAAAGTTCTATCTGCCTTGCATGAACAAGCCCAATAGTTTAATTTCCTTGTAAAATCAGATATAGATGACTATAAATATTTTCATGCCTTTTGTATTTGACAGTTCCTCACAGCTGATAAAGAATAGGCTGCTACTTAGATATGGTGCCTTTCCTTAAGCACTTTTTTTGCTGTGAGCAAACTGTTCTTTCTGTTGATGCAGTAATACCCATGACATATTTCCCTATATCCAAACATGTGGATGTTTTGCAAAGGTTAATGGAAACTAAATTAAAGCTGAGTAATACTGACTATAATGCAAGAGTGTGCAAGCAAGGCTAATTAATACAACTGGAAGCATGGCTCAGTCCTGGCCTGTGACACCACTCTCTTTCTTTCTCCCTCAATCTTATTTTTTCCCTAAGCAGGTACCTACAGCAGCCTAAAACTACTTGTTTTAAACAGTCTTGAAAGGAGAGATTTTTAGCAGCATCCCAGTTTTTTGCACTCAGGACTTAAATGATATTGAATCCTCTAGAAAGCAAAGAAAAGCTGTTGTATTATGCCTTCTTCCTTCTTGCTTATCAACACCCTTCTATCAGTAAGATTACAGTATTTCCTAGATTTTAGTGTTTGCTGAGTTCTTCTATGCAAGGAGCTGTTGCAAATAAACTTGGATTTTATTTCAAGTGGCATATGTCAACAAATGTCTTTTCTAGTGAACGAGTTAACTTTTTATCTTATATTAATGATCCAACTTTGCCATTAGTTTACTGATGGGCAGGAGAACAGCTTTTAACTCTGGTTATTATGCATAGGCTACCTGAAAAAAAGTCTGAAAATCAGACTGGAGGACTTGAAAACATGAGGGTGATAACAGGACAGAATGAGATCTGGCATCCCTGCTTCTTAGACCACTACATCTTATTTATTGCTGGTACCTTTTTCACATGCTTCACTGAGACAATCTGGAAAGGAGGCACCTGGGAAGGCACCAGTGCAACAGGGGATGCTTGGCCTGAGGACTCTGAAGGTTTAGTTTTGAAACATTGCAGTGTATCAAGTTCTTCAAAATATTTGCCTCACTGTGAAATGAAAACCTACTGTGGACTCACTGTGTACACATTGTTGTAGCTCATGTAGCACCTCCCAAGCACTAATTTTAGAAATGCTACCTCACCTCTCCCAGAGGCAGAGAGAAACCAAGTCCATTAAACCTCAGCTTTGGGAGCTTCACTTGCAACAAGGCCCCCTCCCCCCCCCCTGCCAGTCACTTCTTGCACCAACAAGGGTTCTGCTTCTAAGGCACAGTCTGACCCTGGAATCGTCCCACTTGCAGGGCTCCCATGGGCTCTTACATGCCTGACTGAGGGACTGTGGCTTCCTCATGTCCCCAGATCCTCTTTCTTCTGGCACATCTGAAAGCCATTCCTTTGATACTATTCTTCCTTTTCCACAGGAAACAAACCAGTTCCTGTGTCAGCATCCTGGCCAGGAATCAAAGAAACAAGCTACTTGTCGGGCAACACCCGGGGCACAGGCAATTAGGATGGGGGTGGTATTTCAGCAAGAGCCTTTCTGGCACTAAGGAAAAATATCATGTAAATTTACTGCAATTTTGGAAAAAAAAAAGTGCTGTGTGTAAAAGATGTGAGTTTATTTCTATGGCACAGGTCAAACAACACCGTAGCTGCTTTTCTACCCTGTGCTGTCCGGTTCAGGCAGGAGTAAAGAACATTTTTTTATTTATGTATTCTATTTGCCTCATAGTTGCCTTATGATATCTTACTAGAGAAAATGTCTCAGATTCCCAGTGTCTTCCACTTTAGCTATGACAGCAACCACAAACTCTCAATCTATAATTACAGAGGTACAACTGCATTTTGACCTCACAAGTCCTCCTTGGCAAATATACGGATTTCTTATGGGGAATACATGTATTTTACCTTCTTTGATATGACCACACAGTCCATGAGTCACAATATGAGGACATCAGATACAGAAATATTCTGATTCCCTGAGGAGGTGGGAACCATTCGTTATACCTTTGCAGTCTTTGATCTCAGGTCTGGAAGATAAATTAATCACAAGCACAGGAATGTCAAATGAGTGAAGTAATAAACAGACACTTTAAAAATTTTGTTTATTTTCATTTTCAAGTTCAAGGTCAATCTTCAATAATATGCAGCTAAAATGAGAGTACAAAAATGTTCCCATTAGTCTAATTTGAATTTAGACATATTATTTGCAAATAAAACTAAGCCTGCTTTTTTCAAATACCATTTCCGTGCACAAATTATAAAACTCATTCTTTTCATAAGGCATGTAGAACAGATTTCAGTTCATACATTAAAATATTTCACACTTGACCATCGGAATTTAAAACAGAAATTAAAGGTTCTCAAAAAAATGTGCCTGAACTGCAGAAGTACACACTACAGACATTACAATGTACTCATGCAGAGACATGCACATATGTATATGAACATACTAGGAAGATCAAAAATACCTGTTTTCTGTTTTTTATGCAATCTCAGTCATTTAACTAACAAGAATGCATGTTTAACCCAGTATTCATATATTGCTTGCACAATAATTATATTTTCCTATTTTTTCAGTACAAAATCATTTCAGTCACACAGTAAAATTTTGTGTCTTCCAGTCAATGTCCTGCAGTAATGCTGAAATTCTGAAATACATTAAGGAAGTATAAGGGAGAAGTTGAAGGAATAATGCAAGACAAAATTGCACTGAGTCTTTGAGAAGATTAATTTGCCTAATGATGAATTGGTAACTGGAAATCCTTGCTCTTCTTTAGTCAATGGAAATGTTTACTTTCTTTTGAGTGATTCCATTTTTCACATAGTGGAAGAAGATGTATTTTACAGGTATACAAACATCAAAGGAAAACCCTATATATACATTGTATAGGAATTATGGAAACATGGCAAAGTTCCTTTCTGTTTGAAAACTGAACTCAGGTAAATCCTAAAAACTCACCAGCTTTTGGCAAATCATTTCAGCAGAAAGCGTGTTGTTACAGTGTACCTGTAGAAATCCTCATGTGCAGCCAAGGGACTTCGAACAAATTATGTGGCATAATGTCTTTGGGGAGAAAATTGTATTTCAAAAATCCTGTCACATAAGAAGACAGAAATGCCTGCAGGTCCTTTATCTGAAAGTCCATGTCTTTAAACATGGTTACTTTATTTTATGTATTTGAGCCTTTTACATTTGGAAGATATTTCATTTGCTACTCAAAGAACAGACCCTGTAAATAAGACTTCATTCCCAAGACGGCCACCCGTCACCCCAGATGATTCTTTGAGCTTACCTATTCCACTAAAACCAGGACAGGAACCTATTTTTAGGACTTTAAATTGTCTTAGGCAATATAGATTAGATCCTGTCACCCCAATTACACAGATTAGTATATTATTTTACAAACAAATTGCTTGTTTCTACTGGTGGTTATCTCTAATAAAAGGAAAGTAAACATAAATACACATTTCTAGAACCTACTTTTAGTTTTATTAAGCTCATTGGAAGCTTGCACATTAAGAACTAAAAAGCCACCTGGGAAATAATATAATTTCAATTACAGCCTAATGAATAAGAACAGTAATGTATTACATGAGGAGAGTGTATAAAATCCCCTCTACCCTTTAATGCATCAGCATCAGTATTCACTTTCTGTAGTTTTCCTGTATCATGCAGGTTTATACTGCACTCTCTCTGCCAGTAAATCCTTTAAAAATATGCTATGGTCTGCAAAAGTCTTGCACTAGTTCTGGATTTCAGTTTGCCTTTTTGTTAGAATAATTAATAAGCAATTCCAATTGCATAGACTTGTACTACATGGAAAGTAATAAGTACTCACACACCTAGCAGCAAGCCATTAAAATGATCCTAATATGGAATAAGTTGGGGGTCAGTCCCAGAATTCTATTTATACCTGTTTGCTCATGAAAAGGACTTTTTACCATTCATACATGGATTTTCTTCCCAATGCTATCTATTTGTTATGAACAACTTTTAAAGAGTTCTTCTAAATGGTCCTCTAAGGATACCCATATATATATATATATATATGTCTATGGGGGAGGCAAATAAATTTACCTCTTTTGTCTTATAAACGTGCAAACTCACTGAGAATATATATTATTATTTCTATATTGAGAAGTAATATGTTGAATTAATTCCTGGACTTTACTACAATGAATGTTTATATTCCTTTTAGATGTATATTCATGATAATCGTGGAGTACTGTGATACAGGATGCTTACAATGCAATTAAATAATTTCTGAAGAGCAAATTAATTATATCTTGAAATAAAGTTAATTTTTTGAGCTGATATTACAATATGGCTTTAAGAATTATGGTTATTTTCATGAAATGTTAATGACAATCTTTTTCTAAGTCAGTCTGAGCCTCAACATAATTAAAGGGCCATATATAAAAACTAAGTAGCCATAGCTCTACTTGCCAGCTAAGACTAAGAACTTCATGTAAGGCTGGTCAACATGAAAGTTACTGTTTTTAAGACCAAAATTATGTCAATACAGACAATAAATTAAAACTAGGTAATTGAAAGTTTAATATATAAAAAGGTTACTGTATGACTTGACTATACATAACCAATATATATAGCTGAAAACAGATTTAGTGGAAGTCAACTGTGTGTCACTTTCTGAGAAGTCTGGGTTTGAGTTTTTTGAAAGTGAGTGCTTTAAAAGAACTCCATGGGTTTGAATGTGCACACTCAAAAATCTCTATGACTAAAAATGCAGATTCATTTGTTCATTTCCTGATTTTAATTGTGATGAGCTGTACCTCTTATTATCCAGCCTGATCTTAATAGCAATGCAGAATAGGACATACCCAAGGGATAACACAGAAGTTAGTGAAAAAGAAATGGCACGAATTTTGTTGTATGTCTGTGTAGTGCCACTGCTTTAGATAAATGATGTCTGAAGATCCTACAGTGTCTGTAGCTGGTTTCCACAAGACCTGCTTCTGAAGGCACTCAACAGCAGCTGCCTGCTGTATTCAACCTGGAACATCTGGAGATCTTCACATCTTCAGCGACAGATGACATTTAAAGTGTAGTGAAGCATTGTTAAATCCATCCTCACCTGCAATTTTCTTTGTTAATTGGCACAATTCTTTGTTTTCCTTCTGTCACTTTGTCTGATGTTTTTTGTAACATTAATGGCAACTTCTTTTGTGGACATTTTCTGTGGGTTCCATTTACTCTGTAAGAGATTTAAACAGTACAGTGAATTCCACACTGACAGCAGAGTCATTGGCAATTACCTCCTAACTTATGAAAACAGTTCTACTTAATAAACAGAATGCCTCCAGCATCCTTCACACGGAACTGTGATGCAGAGCAACTTTCTCATTCAGCAGGGACACAAGTTTTTATAACTGCTATACAGGCTGTGGACGACAGCAGACTTTGGATCAACCCTCTTGACTATAATTATGATCTCTTCATGTGTGTACTCTAAAAGCAGAGCAAATAAATCTGGTTTCAGTCCAGAATTGAAAATTAGAGGTTCCTTTTGATGTCACTGGGAGCTGTGCATCACTAGCCTGAGATAGAATTTTCTATAATTGATTTTGTGTTTCTTAAGTGAAAATACAGTTTTAAAGTAACATTTACTTCTGCCTGCGTATAAGACCCAAACACAACACATATACCTTTCAGAGCTTCATCAGATAATTTCTAATATTCAAAAAAGTCAGTCCATCTGAGGCATCCAAGTGCATCCCTAATTTAAATTTATTCTTCTCCATCTCCTTGTCTATCTGCTTGTTGCCATGGTCATGGCTGGGCTTCACGAACGAAGATTTAGGAAGGCTCTGTCCACGTTTGTTACAAGCACGCTGGTGACTTACGAGGCCAATACGAGATAGACATGTCCGATTGCAAAAGGCACAGCAGAAAGACTCCTTAGGTGGTGTATTCAGCAGGATACAATTCTTTCTGCGTTGTCTTTTTTCCTTGACAGTGATCCTGCGTGTGTTCTCAAAGGAAACGGCAGCGTTGAAGATGATGTGTCTCCAGGCCAGAGTAGACCAGTTATGATGATCAATGTGGCTGAGGTTGAGATGTTGTTTCAGGGAGTCCTTGTATCTTCTCTTCGGGGCTCCTCTCTTGCAGCAGCTGGAGGCAAGTTCACCATAAAGCAAGATCTTAGGGAGGCGGTGGTCCTTCATCCTGGAGATGTGCCCTGCCCAACACAGCTATGTTCTCAGCAACATGGCCTCAATGCTTGTGACTGCTGCTTGTTCTAAAACAGAGGGCTTGTTGCCATGAGCAACACACTATATGCACAGTAAACTGGATATGTCTAGCACTCAGAAAGTGCACTCAGAACTGGGCTGATAGAGACACAGGGGTGAGTTAGGTGGGTCTGATTATTGCATTTCCAGTAGTCTATGAAACTATTTGTCAGTGTAAGGAATGTCAGATAAATTAGGCACTGTTTACATGGCAGGAGTGCCAGCTAGAATAATGTCTCATAAACTTCCACTGACGAGAGTTGAAGGTACATATATATTTGCAGAGCAACACTTGGAATTTATTTGCTGCTGTATATTACTTCACATTTCTGCAGCCTGAATACACCTGCTCTTTTGTTTTTACTCCCCCAGTGCTACAGTTCATGCAAGGACTCTCCAAAGACTACATATATAATGAAAATCAAAGCAGGTGCTTATCAGTCAGGGACATAATCTGGATAAAACTCTTGCTTTTGGCATGCCTGACCATTATTGTGGAAGATATCTACTGCGAAGAGGGGAAGTTTCGAATGTGGAAACAGCAATTACAGGATGACCTGACTGAGGCTGCAGAGGAAGAAAACATGTTGTGAACTGATCCAATAAAACATTACTGACACAGAGACTGTTTGACTAGAAGAAGTTAATAATTGTTGTTAATATATGTTGAAATCTGTTGTACCCCCATGTTTTTATTGAATTCCATAATGTTCTCTCCCTCCTGTTTATTCCTTATTTTCCTATTGGTTAAAATCTGCAGCAGTGCAGAGTCCCCATGTTATGTAACTCCTCTCCTGGGTCTCCCTAATTGGATGTAACTCCTGTCAGTCCCATGCTCCTCCCTTTTTTCCAGAACCTTCTCTGCTCCCTCTATAAATAGGGGAACCATTTTGAATAAACAGACCTTCAACTCTGTTTGAGCCTGAAGGTTGTTGTGTCCTTTCCTCACAAACTGCAACAATTATATTGCCTTGACTGGCGTAAGGACTCCTCTTATCATCATCCTCTTATCATCATCATCATCATCTTTTACTTTCAGGTTGTTCAGACATTATCATCATGAGAGGATCCAAAGTTTACCAGATGCAGCCTGTGTCAAACTCTTTCCCTTTTGACACACAAATTGTCACAAAACCGAGGGGTAAGGCAGGAGGCTGCTTTAGAGCTTGATGCAGGAGAAAGTGAGAAACAGAGAGGTAATGCCATTTACCCCCTACTTGTTCACAGGCTCATGGCACAACCCAAGTCTCTGAGAGCACTGTGTGCTGCATTGCATTGTATTATAGAGCATGTAGAGGTAAAAGAAAAATTGTAGTCAATGTGAATGTTCAGATAAATAAAATAGGCACATTTTGAATTGGGGGGTGGTAGTCACATTCTCATCTCTAGGCACCTAAACTTAAAGTGTTCCAATTGGAAACTTGCTCCTCCTAGGCTTCCTTCAGTGGAGAAACAGAGATTCATGGTGACAAACCATGGAGCCTAAATTAGATACTATACTTTCTCTGAAGAAATATATATTTCTATTTTGAGTACAAGAAGTTTAAGACAACTTATGGTCCTTTCTTATGCATCTGCATTAGATGTGTAGAATAATGTAAATGACTTACTTATCATCACAAATTTTCTTTGTACTGAGCTGTAACTGTACAGATGTATGTTACTGAATGTACCTCAGCTAAAAAATGCAGGAGGAAATCTTTAAAGTCATAGGGCCTCAGGGCAGGAACTCTTCACTGAGTAGTCCCACAGTCAACACTCACATTGTTAATATGTTGTGGTAATTTGCCCGTACTTCCTACTAAATCCAATGCAGAAGTAATTTTCCAATCACTTACAAAATTAGGCAAACCATTTTCTCCAGCAGTATGCAGGGTAAACACCGTAATTCTCAATTGTAGCCAAGTCTTTTTCAAATTGGATTAATAATTATGTAGTTCTGTTCAACCATATCCAACCTCACCAATTAATTTTTCTCTGTGGGCTAGTGGCTATGACAGCTGTTTGTGTTTTTCATTTGCAACAAACTCATAGCTCTAGATATCAAGCTGCTGTGGAACGTGTCCCTGCACATCTGGAGGTGCAGTATCTTGTGAAAAAATACAGTAGTATCCATGTCACCAGGGAATATCTTTGTAGTACAGCAATACAGAGGTAATACAATGAAGGTATAAAATAAAAATATGTGTACTGATGTGTTGTGTGTTAGCAAATGGAAAGCGAAGTTCAATCCACATTCCCTTTTTCATTTGCTCAGACTCTTTGGGTTTAATTTTGCCTCTCTCAGTGATGTGACTCCTGACATGGGACCACCTCATATGGGGAGGGTGTGATGGTTACACCACGTGCTGTGCTGAGGCACTTTCTGTCGAGAAACGTCAAAAGATAAAGCTCAGTGAGGAGGAGTGCCCATCTTGGCAGTAATTCACCAGAAACAAACTGTGTGCATGCCTGAAGAGCAAGGACACAGAGGGAACTTGTTTCATGCCTGAGAAAGGCATGAAACAAAGGGTGGTGTAGAGGTGTTGGAGTCACGCTCTGTTTAAAACAATGCAGCTAATGAAAGCTAAACCAAAGGAATTACCTAAATGGTGACCAAAAGCTGAATTACACATCATGACCTTCAAAATGCATATTACTTTTCATTCCCTACATATGCTAATGATGTAAAACCTGTACATGCTTTACATGTATGATTAAAGTCACTCAAACTCCACCTAATCATGAAATTACATCAACTGAAACTTTTTTTTTCACCACCCTCAAAGAAAACAATACAAATATGACTTAAGAGGGGAGGGAGGTCAGAGGAGACTCTACCTTTGTATCCTGGGTTGGTCAACAGGCAGTACCCTCTACTCCCCCTTAGGGACACCTGTCAGGTAAGTTTTCCATGGTAATACTATTGTAGGTACTTTCTGATACCAGAGCATTTAGCAACAGCAATTTGTGGACCTTATTCTGTCACAACAAAATCAGTAAACTGCACAATTTGTGAATCTGGAGTCTTATTGAATTCACCCAGACTTACAGTGCAACTTATGCCATTTGTGCATCTGGGATTGCGATTGTGACCACACTGTGCCTCTGCTACCTTACCAGACTTACAGTGCCAAATTGGTCACTCTGAAATATTATCTGTGAAGGTCTCATGGGGACTTGGATAGCAGACAATGCAGAAAGCAAGGGGGTCTCCCTTCCCTAAATTTTTATGTGACAGAAAAATTGGTGTAGTCAGCAAGACTGCCATGGATAAACAGTTACAAAAGTATAAATGTGCTCCTTCCCAGGCAGACAAGGAATGGGCCTGAAAATTCTAGAAAGACAAAGCAATTATTTGTGCAATATTGGGGACTCACTTATCACACAAAAGGAAATGAAAGAGTCCCTTCCTTCCCAAAAATGTCCTATACAGAATATGCTGCTTCAAAATCAGAAAATGAAATTAAAGTCATCATTGGCCTTTGAGAGGGAAATAAAAGAAAGATTGGGAACCAAAAGAAACAAGCTTATAACTGAGAATGATAATTTTAGGATTCTACTTGCTTCAGCAGAGCACAGGGAAAGACAATTATTGGAGAAATTAGGTAGGAAGAGCCTCAGTAGAGAGAAACAAGGTCTGAGAGAGGAAATAGGAGGCGGGAAAGGAACTGAATTGTTACTATCTTTGGAAACTGAGCAGCTGCAGAAACGGTTACAGGAAGAAAAGGAGATAAAGCAAAAATTGGAAGAAAAGGTAGAAATGGTGCTTATGTGGGCTGCCAATCCACCCAGCATTGTACAGATAATGAAAGCATTTGTATCCCCTGGGGAATGGTGAAAAAGACAAAGGGTCAGTGGCTGCTCACTGTTGTCTGCAGGAGATGGAAAGCCAATATCACACCTCTAACTACTGCTCTGCCAGATTTAGCAGAACTGGTAACTCAAATTCAGGGAGCGTCCTATGCATGGATGGCAACCTAGATGCAAAAGATATGTTATTTATGATTCCACTCTGGGAACACATCAAAGCAAACTTTGTGCTCACCTGAAGGCAGTTCAATGTACCTTCCCACAGGGGTATAAACATTCACCCATGACTGAACAATCTGTAATTTCCAAAATTTTACAGACAGTCTCACTCCCTCTAGATGTGAAATTATATGATATTCAGTTAGGAGAAGACTCCCCTGAAAAAGTAGGGGAAGCAGCAACATGAAGTAGAAGTTGAGATTCCACCCGAGAAATGCCAAGGACCACGTAAAGGACTATATCTGCTACATCTGCAGATGACCCAGAAAGCAAGGAGGTCTCCCTTTCCTAAATTTTTACCTAATACTTTCTCATATGAGAAACCAAGGAAGCAGTAAACCAAGCAGTTTTTGGATTTCTTTAATCTGCAGCAGCTCAGCAGCTGCTACACAAACAGGGCAAGTGGAAATCTGGGAGAGGCAGGCAGGTAGGCAGGTGTAACAGGAGAAAGTTGGTCTTTGGTATAGCCCCAAATTCTTGGGTGTTCCTACATTATTGTTACACTGGATGACTCTTCTACAACATATATGACATATAAGTGAGGTAGAGGAGGGGGGAGGATCTGATCCAAAGCTTACTGAAGTTATTGAAAAGACTCTCATTGACTTTTTCAGGCTTCACATCCACCTTTGAATGAACCAGGGTTTATGCAGTTCACATAGTTTAAGCAGAACAGCAATTAAGGAAAAATCTGTTCCCTTTCAAGTAATTAATCTAAACAGTTTGCACAATACATGCCACAGCTGGACTGAGTTGGAAAGCAATGAGCGTGGGGGCTTTTTTACTGTAACAATGTGTGTGTTACTCTGATTGGCAAATAAAATATCAACTCTGTGGCCATTCAGGCACTGTCAGAGGTGCTTGGCTCAACCATGTTGTGGCTGTGGTGCAGCCCAGCACCATTTTCTCTTATCTCTTACACAGTTTCACCACAGCAAGGAAGATTGCCACAAAAGTGAGTTAGACCTGGTTGAAGCTAGTGCTGAGCACCCGGGGGACATAATTATACTCCTACCTCTGTGGTTCTGAAGCCATTCTGCCTCTGTGTCGTGGCTCCCATGCTGTGGACCATGGGGTTGGCACACTGAGAACCACAGTTATTCCTCTTTTCAGTGTTCAGCGTTCCAGA
This sequence comes from Manacus vitellinus, assembly GCF_001715985.3. NCBI lineage: Eukaryota > Metazoa > Chordata > Aves > Passeriformes > Pipridae > Manacus > Manacus vitellinus. The sequence goes on from NW_021939396.1 coordinate 19,427,439, forward strand.
TGGGGCTGATGCTGTAGTTACACCCGTCTGAGCCAACTTCCCATCCTCCAGAAGACCTAGTAGGGACACATGAAATTGGGCAATTAATACCGAGGAGCAATTTGCAACTGGCTCTGGCTTTCCCTTTATTTTATCACGTGTTTGTGAGACTGTGATGCCAGGTGTGGTGCAGTACTACAGTCCACCTCCTTGTGTCACCCTTGTCCTCACACTTGACATTATTTGCCCTTTTCCCTATAGTCCACTGCTCTGTGAAACACTGGCTCAGAAAACAAGGAAAAACGATCAATGAGTGCAGCACATCAGTAGATTTTTGTCATCTGCAGACCTCCATTGGCTTCTCTACACACACAGCTCCTTGCATGACCGACAGTTTAACTTAGGACCTGGAGAAGCTCCCCTTAAATCTGTTGCAGTTCTGGGAAATGAAGGAGTTAGGTGGAAATGAAGGGGTTAAGTGTGAGGATGACAAATCAGACTAATATGGGTGGGAAGGTTGATCTATTCATGGCCTTGAACATTTTTTTCATCAGAAGTTGAGAAAAGAAATTCAGGAAAAATAAATTTCTTACTGTTTTGACTATCAGCAATCAAATAAATGACTGATTTGCTTTCTGCTCTAGCTGTGTGGATATGCGTGCATTGCACAACATGATATTGGACAGCATAAATGAATTTTCTCATCTTATTGCATTAACAAAAATCAGTTGTCATTTATGGTGAGTACAGAGCACTAAACATCTGGTTGCAACACTGGGTCTAAAATACAAATACAAAGAGCAAGGGGGATGCATGACTGTAGCTCTCAATTTAGCTTTTGCCAAAGCTCAGTTATTAAAAGCTTTATGTTAAAAGAGAAAAAAAAAGGCAAATTTACTAACTGGCAATGCAGGTATCAAACCTGAAAGAATTAAGGGTTCACAGACACTAAATGAGAAAAAATTATCTGGAAAACCAATGACAAATCATTGCTATTTGAAGTGACATTGTATCATCAAAATCTTCTTCCACGAATCAGGTGGGAATTCAAACACAATGTTAAGGGTATTAAAAGGGAAGCAAAGTCCTGAATTCTTTCTCAGAAATCTGTAAGAAAAGCTGCATTGTCAGTAGAAAGCAACATCAGTAGCAGCTAGCAAAGGCAATGACTAAAATCAATAAAGCTTCAACCAAATATACAAAGCCTTGATATTGAAAATATTTAAAGTTTTGTGAATTAAATCATCTTTAAGGTCCCTTCTGATCCAAACCATTCTATGATTCTGAGTTAAGAAGTCTAAATACAAACTAGTCACTGCATTTCCCTGAGCAGTCAGAAGATGGAGTTGGAGTTTTCCAAAGACAAGTTAACTTGCAGTGGTGGTAACTAATAATGCTAAGTCATCTAGTTTTTGATAGAAAAAAAATTGAGCTGAAACTTGACAATACTACATTATAGTTTATTTTAAAATATACTTCAGCGTTTGGAAACTTTTCTGCTAGGTATAAAATCTAATTTCATTCTCCCATCTAAGTTTAGATGCAACTTCCATAAAAGAGTAAACCTCACCTTTCCTGCATTTCCCAAGAGTCCACACCTACTTCTGTTTTAGGTCTTCTCTCTTCCTATCACTCCACAGTGCCAAATGAGAAGCAAAAAAATGAGTTGGTGCAGAGCAGTAAGTGATACAGACTGGTATTGTAGACAAAACCAGTTATCAGGGAGAGAGATGGAAAGGCAATTAGCCATGTGTGAGTCAGAGCTCTAAGCCAGGAGTCCACTGCTTCCCCTTGCAGAGGAGCTGGGAGAAAAAGCTTGAGCACAGCTTCCAACAGGCAAACTGCACTAGGCATTACATACTAATTCCATTAATTGAATCTTTGACATTTCAAACATATATGAATTATGAGTTTTATCCTTCTGTGGAGTCATCCTAGAATTTACTTTCCACTGTGTGTCTCTTTGGCCATCTGGCCTCTGACTAAATTGTCTCGTGAAACAGCTGTCGGCTGAAAAGCCATTTTGTTATTAAACACAATTGTTCATTTATCAGACTGTGTTGCATCTTTTGGTCTCACACAAAATAATTTTTCTTGCATGAATCCATTTCTGGGGGCTGCTAGAAAATCTTGATCCTGAAAATGGTATATCTGGTTAATTTTTTGTCTCTTTTAGTATGTGGCCTGAGCATCCTTGCTGCATTCTGCATTGCAGGGGTGAGACCTTTTTTTGCAATACTTGTCAGAAATAAACCAGGTATCAGTATCTGATCCTTCCACTATCACTACTATATTTTTATATGGATGACCTAGTGGTCACCAATACTAGGTAAAAAGCTTTTTTATTTTATCTTGAAATATGTTTGCTATTCTGAAGTTAAGAAACTATTTTAAATTTTTTTTCATTGGCAAAGAGATGCTTTAGAGACTGGGGAAGAGTTTAAAGATTTCAGTGACTTGTTCTATATGTATGAGCACTGAGCAGAAATTACAGTGAGAATGCATGAGCAGTGGAGTTAAGAGCACAAGGTTTGTTCTTACAGAGCACCTTCTTATAGACTAGATACATAACACAAAATGTTGATTGCAAACCAGAGATGATGTTAAGAAAGGATTAGGAACACATGGTTGTTCTTAAAATAGCAAATACTTTTGCACTGTTATTTAGGGTTTGCCACAGTACACAAAAATGGAAGAGTTAACTCTCCTCTTTTGTACTATCTGGAATTTAAAAGCCAGTAGGATGGCAATACTAAGGGTCTTGCCTCAGTGTCATCTAAAACAAGAAAACTGTTGAGATATTTATGCCATCCTCACAGCATGGCTTCGATGAACTCTTTGGTCTTTCACTGCAGAACTTCAGTTTACACCAGCTGTTAAATCACCGTAGAGATTTAAACGGACGGGTTCAGTAATGTTGTTCTCATTGTCATGTTCTTTGCCACAACACCCTCCTGCCAAAAGTCTGTGGGCCTCTTGAGGCCAGGGAAAACCACAGATTCCATCTCAATGCTCATCAAGTATTTTATTTCCAAATGAACTGGCAAGGCTAGAATATTCTTATGGCTCCATTCCCAAAACCAGGGTTTCTGGGTGATTATTAAGCATCCATCAATGTGATGGCAAACCTTCCATCAGGAATGGCTAGTCAGCGTTTGGGGAACTGTCCCCTCTACGGAGAAGAATGGATGACAAGCGGCAGGTATTTCATTGCATGTAATCAGATTTATTTATAACGAGCGTACATGAGTTCTCTCTCAATGGTCGCAGGGAGAACACCCCTGCAGCAGCCCCATTGCTCACAAATCCAAGTCCATCTTTGCAGCACAAAATGTGTTAAAAAGAACTTGTCCTCCCATGGCAATGCTCGCTGCCAGCTTCCTCTATGCTAGGTTGTTGGGCTGCACAGGCGCGCCGAGTCCCGCCTTTCTTACCAGGCCAATAGAATCCTTTAGGCTGCAGTTTGACAAACTTTTTTTGAGAAGCATCAGGGGAAAAATGGGTTATTTTAAAACTGAAATCAATCCCTAGTTATTCTTCTCTGAATGACGCAAGCAGTCAGACTGGCACAACTTGGGAGGTAGCACAGGAATCGAAACAAGCAGCTCTGCAATAAAACAAAACAAACCTGACTCCCACTCATCCAGCCACACTCGTTCTTCTCACTGAGCTGCCTTGCTGAGCTGTCTAAATCTTCAGAGGTATATTCACATTGCTTCCAGCTACACCTACGTCAGGGGATGGGTATTTGTTTAGTCCATTTAGCCTGGATTCACCAAAGCTTCCCATTGTGTTACAGCAAAAACAGTGTCCCAGAGTTGATGATCCAGATCAGGATGTGATACAACTGACTGATACAAAGGAGTTTTTTTCTAAAATATCTTTCACTAAATCCCAAATCTTCCTTCGTGAAGCCTAGCCATGACCTTTCACTAAAAAGTCTGATGATTTACACCAAATGATGGCAGTTCAAATAGTTTTTGTTTTGTGTATTTTCACATGCACAATTTGAATAGATTTGAAAAACCAAATTTGCCCAAGTTTGGGTTTGGGTTTTTTTTTTACCCGACTAAAACACTGGCATTTTGTTCAAGCTTCCCAAAATATGAAAGTTTGGGAAAATCTGGATATGCACAATAATCAACTCCAGTCATTACCTTTGACAAACCAAAACTAAAAATCCATCCCTCTGGATATCTGGGTATGTTTTAGCTGTTTCACAGTTCACAAGAAGGACATATAAGAACAGTTTTACTATTATGTCAAAAGGTAATGAACATAAAGCCACCTAAAATCAGAGGCATCTCAATATAAATAGGAAGATCAGAAAGTTGGGATGATTTTGTCTGAAATATGTATTCTATGTGGAGAACAACAGGTATATTAAAGGTAATATAAACTCCTAGAAGACGATAAAGAGAACAGAACATGTTGATTGTCACTACTAACACAAAAAAAAGGCATTGGGATTTTTATATAGCTCATATAAACACTATAAATAAAATTAACTCTCCAAGAACTGCTGCTACTCATAATTAATAGTTTATCCTAACATTGACTATTCAGGCTGCCAGTGGGACACCAAGTTTTTCCAGTCCTTCCAGATTAACCTCTTACTCTCTCTGCTGTAAATGTGATGAAAAATTCAGTGTGTCCAAGCAAACACCAAAATTAGTTTTTAGAAGGAAGGCTTGAACACATCAATGCTTCTCCTATCTTAAGTCTCTAAAATTGTCTTTATTAATTATTCATAGATATAATCATAATGATTCTTTTTATTTCACACTATTAAGTCATGTATTAATACCAGGTAGAACATGGCCATTTTGTAAAGAACAGAAGTTTTTTTCATAACAGAATTGTAGGCTGTAAACTCTTCTGTATTGTGCAAAGGCATCTTTCAGTTCTTTAATGCCACTTGGAAATCTGATGCAAATTCACCAATGGATTCAGAGGATTCTGTCCATAATGCCTGTTTTTCTCTGATGACTGTAGTGTATTTATATCATAACTTCCCTCTCCACCTCAACTGTCCTTCTGCCAGGCTGCACCTCACTTTTCTAGGAGCAAGAGTCACCAATTCCCATCTCCAAGCATGTTCTATGAAACCTCTCAGCATGTGCTAGCATGTGTTCTTTTGTCTACATTCCCAATAATTTTTAAATTTTGAATGAATTTTCATAAACTGCCAGACAGCACCATCCTTATTTTGTAGTTTAGGAGATACATATTCAAAATTGCAGTCTGAAAAACTGCTTATGTTCATTCAAAATGGCTAAATCATGTAACTCTAAAAAAGCCCCACACATTCACACAGGGAGGGAGGAAGAAAGCTTTTAAAATAATCCTTTTAGTAAATAGGATGTTCATCACAGAGAAGTAAAAAAAGAATGTAAAATATGGAATGGAAATTTAAGACATTAGATCTGTATTTTTTATTTCTTCTGATTTCTTTTATTATAAGGAAAACACTAGTGATCACAAAACCAAGGATAAACATTGCATACATGCTGCTCTGGTTGTTCATACAGCCTGGTTACAACTAAGAATTTAAACTACTCTTAATGACAGTATCTCAAAAAGAGGTGAAGAAATTTTTACTCTTAACTCTTTCTAACCTGATGTTAGCGTGGAAATAAAGATGATGTGAAGGGGGGGAAATTACATGATTAATTCAGTTTACAAAAGTAAAACTGGTCTAAAAAAAAAAGTAGTGACATGGATTGACAGCTGGCCCAGAGAGACAGGGACAAAAGAGAACTAGGGGGAGTGATTTTGTAGCCCTTAAATATCAAGACCACAGGAAACTTCTCAAACCACAGATAAAGGTAGGTCTGCCTGGATCTCTTGCCCAGACTTCATCAAAAGAGTACATCTCAGTAAGATTCAAGATGACCTGTGACAAACAAAATCAGCAATGCTGCAATAGTTAATGCTGTCAAGAAGTTTGGGAGGGGTGTGAAGCCTTGTAGCAAGGAGACAAAGTTAATCTTAGCCAAAAAATCAGATCTTTGTGGAAAAAGTTATTCCATGTTTTTTTCTTACGGTATTCTCCCACTTGAGTTTAAAGCAACAGGCAGTGACCAAATCTGGACATGAATTCCCACCCAAATATGCTCTAGATCTGACTCAGTACTGTGTGTGACCCTGTGCTGTCGTGTTCTGTTAGGGAATGACAAGCACACATTTGTTTAAAGTGGGTAGCTGTTGATTAGTACGCTAAGTTTATATCTATGGAATCAACTACAAACACAAACCAGTGAGGTTCAATTTTCTGGTTCAGCAACACCCTTTTTATTTATCGTGACTGTTAACTCATGCATAATGCATAAGACGCTGGTTTAGAAAATGCCTGCCTAATAAGATGCTGCACTGTAAAGATGGACTCTCAGAAAACTCACAGTGAAGACAAATGAAGAGTGTTATCATCACATGCAGTTGCTTCCAGAGGAAATATGTGTTTGTAATCATCACTGAGTTTCTTGTTTTTAATGCTATAGACTGTCAGTAAGTACAGAAATACCTGTTCCCTCTGGCTGTTTTCCTGAATTGCTATATATTTTTGGGAAAGCCATGCGTTTACAGGCCTGAGGGTTGCTTTGTGCTCCTGCTTCAGAAACAACACATAGCATGGATCTGATAAAAAATGAATGGAGTGGAGGCTGTGAAAAATGTCAGGTTTAAGTCATTTCCTCCAAAGCAGTAGCCTCGACGATGAGGCCAGATGCTCAGGAAATCTGCAATAGCTCTTTTCCCTAATAAGACAGAATTTAGAAACTTTCAGGCATAGCAGAGAGTGAGTTTATAAGCCAGGATGAAGGATCCAGAAAATCTGCAGAGGGATAACCTGCTGCAGCAGGGAAATGTTATCAGAAACAATATTTTGGATCAGCAAATACAATAATGCAATAAATCTGCTGCTCAGATGTTCAGAGAATCCAGAATGATTTATCTGAACTCTAACATGATATGAATTTTAGACAGTGAAGCAAAATACAACGAATGTATTAATGCCTTCCTCAAATTCTGGAGGTGGCTCCGAAGCTGCCCCCAGCCAGGCAGGGCTGAGCTGTGCCAAGGCACACCATGGGTGTGCTCTGTGCCTTCCTCCCTGCTTCCAGGGATGCTTATTTGAAGTCAGCTCACCCTAAAGCACAAACAGCCTATCAGGCTGCAAACCTTACATGGCCTGATTTTCCAGGTACAGGCAGATGCTAAATCTTTGCATATTGTATGTTTTGATTTCAAATTGTGATTCGGAATCATGGTACAACTATCTTATAAGCAAATCTAAAAATGTTGGAATCACATCTGTGAAACAAAGGTTAATTGTTATATTTATTCCAAATAGGAAAAGCATGCTGCAGCACTCTTTAACAATGTGTGATCATTTCAAAGCTCAAGACAAAGGATTCTACATGGCAAATAGACTCCAGAAGCTGAATAAAAGGGAATTGGTCTGACCATGAAGGGAAGATAGGAAAGGTTAACTTAAGAGAACTGTAATCATGGTGCTAGGCAAGGACTTAATGGCAGACAGACAACAGAGTTTGATGTATGAAGATACAAGTTTTGATAACTGGAACAAGATGGAAGAACTGAATTTTCACTACATTGTGGAATACGGATCAGCTACATTTTGAAAGGCTCTGCAGGATGAGTACATTTTTTCCTGGGAAAATAATGAGGCAGAATGGATTAAACAACTAACCAGTGCCACATGATGTGCCAGAAACAGATCACTCATTCCTCCACAGTGAAAAACTAACACACAAATAGCAAACCTCTGAAGTGCTTTTCATAGTACTGCATTTTAGAAGGACAGACAGTGCAGGCATCTGCTTCTCTACACGCAAATATACGGCCTATGTTTCAGTACTGCCTATGAAAAATACACCTTAAAAATTATACCCTCCACACACAATACCTTACGTCATGGGTGTCCAAATTACGGCCAATCAACCTGTTTTCCAAAGATGCTGGCTTTTGGCTCAGTTCCTGTCTGACTCTCTCCTTAAAATGCCAAGACAGAAGCTCCCCTCACAGGAGAGCACTGTGTGAAATGGAAAACAAGCAGTAGGCTGCTGGCCCCCTCTCAATCATCCTTCCCCCAGTGGTGCCCACCCAGTTTAGAGATGGGTTCTGAACAGTGGCTTAGAGCTGTGGGTGTTCACGTGGCCTTTCCCTCTCCTTTACATGGTCTTTCATTCTTCTTTGATGTGTTATAATGAAACATCACTCAAAATGTTTCAGGCTAATTTCCAACACAGACATGGAAAGTATTACTATCATTCTTATTACCTAGCTAATAACGCATGGAATTTTAAGATGAGCAGATAGTATCATTTCAATTAATTACACTGAGGAGCAGCAAAAATATTTAGGCAGACTAAACATAAATCCTTATGAAAAGCATTTAAATGTACATGAAATTTGAGCTGAAAGGACTCTTCAGTTTTGCTCACCAAGGTTCAACTGCTGGAAATTGAAGCTAAAGGTTCCAGGTAATACATTGCACATTTATTTTAACAAATAGTGATTAACTAGTAGCCTAATTTACAAAGGCTTAGGCAAAATGTCAACCACTGGAAAGCTGTAAATTCTGTTTGAATGTCCCAAAAATGTGCTCCATATGGAAATTAACAGAGGACAGACCAGTGGGCTGTATGGCCAGCTGACATTCCAGCCTTACAGTCTATGAATATACAAAAGGATACTGCTGACTTAAGTGGCTCACGTTATGACTACAGTCATAAAGTGCTTTGGCTCAAAGTATCTGTATGCATGTGAAAAAGTCATCACTCACATCTAATGTTCGCCCTAAAATGAGGGCCGTTGCCACGTTAAAACCTAATGTCATCAGCCAGCAGCAATCCTTTAGATATATCTGTGACATTTTTTCCGTCTTTTCCACAGGCAGTGTGAGCACTTAGAAAACACTCGGGCACCAGCATTATGCAAGTGGTAGAAATTCATTCTTTTAGTACTGCAAGTGCTTGAAACAATTCAGATGGCCCACCTAGGAAATGCTAGCAGTTTACAAGAATGACAATTGCAACATGAGGACAATATTCAGATGAAATGTGCAGAGAGAGAAACACAACCATATACATTGTTAGGAGACTGGTAAAAAAAAAAAGGTAATCAAAATATTTCAGTCAGTCAGTAAAGAATAGGTTGATTATTTTTCTCTAGCATCTCTAGCATCCACCCAAACAGGCTACCCTGAACCCATGTTCTTCCAGGTGGAATGAGAGGCTCAACATTACTTCTTTTTCATCAGCTTAAAATTTTAGGCTCAGTTAAGCAAACAGCAATGCAGAGGGGTTCAGTGGATCCAGGAAAAACCTTAAAATGTAAAATCCTGCCTCATATCTACAGTTGCCCACGCTAACTGGTAAAACACCACTCCATCTACTTGTTTGTTTTACTTTTAACTCATATTTTTCCTAAACAGAAAAGGCAGTGTGACAGTCTAGGGAAGCAATTATGCATGTATTCATCACTAAATAAAATTGCACTATTGATTTGTGTATAGCAAAGGACCAAGCCACTTGTTTCATGAGAGACCACTGCTGAAAAATGTACACACTCACCACACAGCCTTCGAAATCTGATCTGCATACTCCTGAAAAGAGGGCTGCTTTGTGTGGCTCAAAGAAAAACCTTTATGATAAATGCATGGCTTCGACCATTACATTTCTGAGCCTTAACTATTACTGTATTTTGATTTAAGGTAAAGCCCAACTTTCATTCCCAGATTTCTTTTAACTGCAATCAATTTATTTCTGTTTTAAATCACAGGAACACCTGAGGAAAAAAGTGGAACTGGCAATATAATTTCTGCTTCTATGAAGAAATATATTTCTATAACTGACTACAGATAAAGACAAGAGAGATTTCTATCACTTCAATGCTGGATTACTGCAATTTATGCTTAATGTGGGAATTTTGGAAATTTTAATCAACAGGCAATGAGGTAAACTGCACTCTGAACTGTATTTCCTGTATGCAACATATTGAACCTCTGCTTTGAGACTGGCAGGAGTCTTTGCTTAAAGCTAATTCAAATTTTATCTGTTTGCTGTGAACTCTACATTCCTAAACTGAAAAATACAGGATTAGAACTGGCTGGAAAGTGTAAATTCATTCCTAAGGAAAAGAAAATGAATGTTTAAATGTCCTGAATCAGCATATAAAGGGGTGGGAGTGGTCATGGGGAGAGAGCATTTTCCACAAGAACAATAATTTTGCAGAGCAATTTACTTCTGAGCATCTTGCAGGCAGGATCTGTCACTGACAAAAGCCACCACTCAGATTTCCTGCCTAAATCCTTTCAGACACTCTCCCTCTCTCACCATCCCTACTCCTGCTGCAGGCTCTTCCCATAGTTACTGACAGCCCTCTGGCTCTAAGATTTCAATGCTGCAAGAGATTTTTCCACAGGAAAATAATTTGGAAAGATGGTTCCAAGTCATCTCTCCTGCAAATCATCTCTGTTGATGCTCAACAACCTTTCTGCTTTCTGACAGCTGGGAAAGCCTTTCATGTAATTCAAGTGTTCATGCACATCATGTTTTTAGTAAATTTATTTTATCAGTGGGTAAATTACTATAATGGGGTAAAGTGTGGGTGATCAATCCTACTAGGTTTGCTTTAGATTGTAGAGGGGTTTAGCAAGACTTTTGGCCATTAACTAAATGGGCATGAAGCAAAGAGTAAGAGGCTTTGTGGAAAAGTTTGTTTCGGGGTTTTTTTTTCACAGCCTTTGCAGTGTTTTGAGACAATTCTTGAGTCAGAAAGTGCAATAGAGAGCCTGCTGGGGAAAGAAGAGGCAGCTGGAGGACCCTGCCCAGCTCCTGACTTCCTCTCCTGTCACAGGAGTATGAGGCAGCTGCTCCCACCTGAGGCACCAGGACCTGTCAGGAGGATTCAGGCGGTACCTGAATGACAATAACCACCTACCATTAAACAAGATCAAAGTTGTTCGAGCAATTGAGTCTGATACATCTCACAAAATAGCAAGTTGAAGGTTCATGATAGAAGAAAATTTCCCATCTCTCAATTATCCTTGACACTTTTATTAAAACTTCACTTGCTATGGATGCAAGCTTTTTATATGAGAATTGATACTTATTAAAAACAAAATAATTTAAAAATACTTTTAGAGGTGGTGGGAGAGATTGCTTAGTACATAATAATGGGGCAAATAAGTATCAGTGATATTTTTTAACTGAAAAGTGAAATTAAGCCAGTATTGTACTTTCATGTGACAGCAAAGATTAAAATGTGTGCATTGGAAGAATTAACAGCTTGGGTTAGTCTGAAAAATATGGTCATTACAAAAGATTATACTTATCATACAGTCAAATTTTTATTTATCATATGAGTCCAATTTTTCCAATAATATCAATGCTGTTTTGTGGTGCAATAAATACTGGTTTAGGTCAGTACTGTAATCCTTGACTGGGCTCTATGCTGAGCAAACCCCAAGTATATGTGTTGAATGGGAAATGTCAATGTTGAGTGTTTTCAGGTCAGTGCATTGACAAAAATCATTTATTGCAGAGATTACCCATTTAATTCTATTATTTCCCTCTATTGCTATCCAGTGCTCTTTATAATTTCCTGATCCATAGACTGGTGCAGAATTGTTATTTTTTTAATGGCAAAATTAATTTTTTTTTAATTTCTAAGAGAGGCATACAGCTGGGTGGTGCATCAATGTTAATTCCCTTTGTCCTGCAACACTTCCCACCCTTAATGCATGTGGGAATGGTTAACTCCTCTGAAGCAGCAGGGGCTCCGGGCTTTTCCATTGTCTTGATTTGTCTCCACATTTGGTACTGAGTTTGTACTTCAGTACTGACAGCAAGGTTTGCTGTTTTTGTGGTCCTCCAGAGGTGTAGCGGGGAATGACACAGAAGTCGGTACCACTCAGAGGGAAACCTTTTGAATAACCCTACCAAATCGTGCTTTCAGGAAATTCAGAGGGCTTTGAACCCACTTATCTTCCTCTTGTTGTACAAATGGAACCACCTACACAAACCCACTCAAGGACCACTCAAGAAGTGTTTTCTGTGTTTAAGAAATTGATCCTCATAAATGTTAGCACATAAGTTGATGTACAAGGTAGGGGAGACATTTTCAGAAAGAAGGCTGTTTTCTGAAAGCTAGATGGTAAAAATTAGATGCAAGCGCTTTCTCTCCTTACTCCTCAGATGGACATGGGAGAGAAAACATAATGAAAGGCTCATGGGTTGAGATAAGGACAGGAAGAGATCACTCAGCAATTACTATCATGGGCAAAACAGAATCTACTCGAGAAAATTAATTTAATTTACTGCCCATCAAAATCAGAGTAGGATAATGAGAAAATATAAACCCCTAAACCTTAAAACACCTTTCCTCCACCCCTCCCTTCGTCCTGGGCTCAGCTTCACTCTCTGTTTCTCTACCTCCTCCCACCAGCGGTGCTGGGGGATAGGGAATGGGGGCTGTGGTCAGTTTATCACATGTTGTCATTTCCAACCCTTCCTCCTCAGGAGAAGGACTCCTTGCACTCTTCCTCTGCTCCAGCATGGGGTTCCTCCCACAGGACACAGTTCTCCAGGAACATCTCCAACATGAGTCCTCCCCATGGGCTACAATTCTTCACAAACTGCTCCAGTGTGATTCCTCCATGGGGTCACAAGTCCTGCCAGCAAACCTGATCCATCATGGGCTCCTTTCCCCATGGGTCTGCAGGTCCTGCCAGGAGCCTGCTCCAGCCATGGGGTGACAGCCTCCTTTTGGCATCCACCTGCTCCAGTGTGGGATTTTTCAGGGGCTGCAGGTGGATCTCTGCTCCACTGTGGACCTCCATGGGCTGCAGGGGGACAGCCTGCCTTCCATGGTTTTCACCATGAGCTGCTGAGGAATCTTTGCTCTAGTTCCTGGAACACCTCCTGCCCCTTCTTCTCCACCAACCTTGGTGTCTGTAGAGTTGTTTCCCTCATGTATTCTCACTCCTCTCTCCAGCTGCTGTTCTGCAGGTTCTCCCCCCATCACTTCTTAAATATGTTATCCCAGGGGTGCTACCACTGTTGCTGATGAGCTCAGCCTTGGCCAGTGGTGGGTCTGTCTTGGAGATGGTTGGCATGGACTCCACTGGACATGGGGGAAGCTTCCACCATCTTCTCACAGAAGCCAACCCTGTACCCTGTCACCTGCTACAAAACCTCACCATGCAAATGCATTATATTACTATATCCAGCGTCTGGACTAATATGGAATAGGGAATTACTGTAATATGTCTGCAGTCCAGGAAGAGGCTGCATTTATTCACTTTTACTGTCATTCCAAACAGTAATAAGATCATCTCCTGGAAATATCACATCAGAGTCACTGCTTTAGTTGTTTATTAAACCTACCAGATTTTGAACCAACCCATTAAAAAAAATGCATGAGCACAAAGAGATCCTGGTATACCCATATAACACAATGATCCCTCTTAACCTAAAATAGACTGTTTATTAAATACTTCTCTGCAGTCCGATTCACAAGAAACCCTCTGCTGCACCAAGTTTTTAATTTACAAACCGATGCTTATCCACCTCTGTTAAGCTCTTAACTTTGCGCATACCGGGTAAACTGGTAAACGAAGGAGCGGATGACGGCAGGGCGGGCCAAGCCAGCACCAGTCCCTGTTGTCATGACAACTGGTGCTCGCACAGCCCGGCCCTCGGCTGCCGCTGCTCCCAGTCCTCTGCTGCAAAGGACGGAAAACAGATTTTCCAAAACTTCTGTACCAAAGGTTACATCCAAAACACCATATTCTGCGCACTGAGTCTTGATCAGAGCCTAGCTACAAATATGGGCCTGATCCATAAAACTTCCCACAGTTGTCAGCGATCAGAAAACAGTGGAGCAGCAGCATGAGCCAGTCATTTAGCCTCAGAGAACAGAGCAAGAATTATTCATAAACACTCAAGTATATTGAGGGCAATTATACAAGATAAACTGTTAGCCAGCCAGATTGCTAGACAGTGATAAAATTTCTCCTGTATTCCTCTTGTTTTCTCTATTTATTTTACAAAGGACTCAATTCTTTCATTTCATAGGTATTTTCCAAACATCTTCACTGGACAGATTTCATTCCTCACAGTCCACTGACTGCAGTTATGTTTACTGATGCCCATGAGCAAGTTTTTCTCCTGAATTCATGAAGTGAGTCTGTGCCAAACATGGATAATGTTTTTCTTTAATATGCTTCAAGAAAAAAAGACTTTTCTATAGAAATAGTGAAAAGTAGAAAGCATAAAAAACAATTTTTTTTGGCTGATACTGTGAGTCACATAATGATTAAAATTCAACATATGTTTTACTAGTTGAGAAACTGTATGAGTCCTGAGCTTTATGCAGCTTTTCATTTCTGATATAAGAGAATTATTTTTCACTTGGTTGGTACACCATTTCAAAATTAATTACTTTTATTTGCATTTCAGTAACAATCCCCAGCTAAGACTGGGGTCTTACTGTGCTGGTTGCTGTGGGAAAATAGTAAGGAGAAATCCCGTCCTAAGGCGTTTGCAGCCTATGAGATAAAGCCTGATTGTAAGGGCTCTCTGACCACAAAGCAACATGTTGCTTTACCCACTCTAAGCACCTTCAAGTCTAATAAGGAAAAAATAATTGAATACAGCAGCTAACTTAGCCAATGAAAATGGAGAGAAATAGAAATATGATGACTTAAAGCCTTCTTTAAAAAAAAAAGAAATTAATTTTTGTTTATAGTTGATTTTGAACGGGTTTATAAAACACTTTTACAGTACTGGTTTCTTGTAGGAAATTGTGCATCCTAAATTACTAGGCTACACATATGTCATGTCAGGGCTGTGCAAATGTGTTCCAAAATACTTGAAGGTTTTTGTGTGTTTTTTGTTAAATCACTCTTTTCCCTGTGGTTTGCTTGTAACCCATGGTGACTGACCTGGGAACTCGCCTGTACCCACAGATTCTTACTTCCCCAGAAAGTCATTACTTGTGCTAACACTTCCACTTAGCTGAATCAGACCCTCTACAGAGAAGGCAATTTGTGCTGAGAGTTGCAAGGATCAAGGAACGGTTACTAAGCAGAAATGCAGTCCATTATTTTTCCCAGCTATGGCCTACGCAATAGCTGAATCCTGTGAAAAGTTCTTTGCTCTCATAGCAATGGATGTTCTTACAAGAAATGGCTCTATTGTAGGGGCTCATTGTGACTCTTTTTCCTCTCCTGTGGAAGCCACTTGCCCTATGAACAGTATGTACACTTGTCTTCTAGAAGGTATCTTTCAATTTCACCATCTGCAGTGCTTCATGAAGCTATTTAGTACTTTTCTATCCCTCTTCATCTTTATCAATTTATCCTGTTCATCATTACCAAAACCTCAGCAGCATACTGCAACAAGTTGCAACCATCTATATTTGTGGCTGTTAGTGACTTCTTGTGACCTAAGTTACTTCTTGTGAACTTAAAACCATCTATTTTATTTTAGCTATATTATAACAACTAACATTGTCCTAAAAGTATTCCTGAAAAAATAGGGAGATTACGATAAACTTTATTAAAATGGATGCAAAAAATCAAGTAGGGAAGTTAACAAATATTCTAAGAAAGCATCAATTGAAATGGGGCAAATGGAAAAGGAAATGGTAAAATACTTCCTTCCTAATTGAATAATATTTTAACTTTCAAATGTCTTTGCTTAAGGTACAAAGATTTGGCCACAGAAATACGTACAATTCTAATAAGGCACAGAAAGCTAAATGTACTGGCTGAAATTTGTGGTGCGATTTGTGGGGGTGAGATTACTCAGACTAAGATAGGATAGTTCCTACCTTTTCCTCATTGATACACTTGCTAATCCCTGCATACACTACATTCTTTCATCCCTGAGTGATTTACTCCTCATTACATTTTGATGTCCAGTGTCTGTTGTTTTTTCCATTTAAAAGAAACGTGTTGACAATCACAGCCACCTCTTACTGTTTTTGTCCTTTTCCCAAAATACTTCTTTGATCTTATCTTTACTTCTCTCTTCACAGAATTTCACCAATATATTCCAAGTGAAAAATGAAATATAACTTCATCCTCTTTTCCCCATCCTCCTTTGGTGCCCCCTTCCCTGGCTGCCTCCCTTTCTATGTCCTAGTTACAGTGTCTTCCTACCTTGATTTATGTCAATGTCATGTCCCATCTCCCCATGACCCCCATCCTGCTCATGTGCCCTCCCTTACTCTTCCCTTTTGTCTCTCAATCTTAGGTGGTTTTCAGTTCTCACAATAAAGGCATGTTTTCCTCTTCACGTCTTAAACTCATACTTGACCTCATTTGCCCCTCCAATTTCTCCCTTTCATCTGTAAATTCACTTAACATGCTGTTTCTAGTTCCCTAGAGTACCTCTACTTATTCCTTTTCCTTTCTTACTTCAAACCTTACCCTACTATAGCTTTCCATTAAGTACTTTATGACTTTCAAGGCACTAATTGGGAGCAGTGTGTGTTCCTCAGGTTCCTTAAACTGCCACCACCAGAGCTGTGCTGAAGAGTAAATCTTGCCCTTACTTAAGTCCTACAGTTCCTTTGCTCCTACTAGTCTGTCCTCTCCTCATTCACTTTCCTCTAATCTCTTCTTTCTTGTAAAGTTTCTCTTACCCTAATCAATCTGTGTTGGACTTGAGTGTTGTCCTCGACTCCTTACTGCTGGTATTCTCATCTCTAAATACAAATTCAACTATCACATGTTTCTGGGAAGAATACTTACTGGTCTATCTCTTTATTACTTCCTATTCAATATCAAGTCTTGGACTTTCTGGCTTCTGTTTATTATGTTCAGGCACCAATTGAAAGTAAACATGGCTAAGATAACACTAATTGTGGGTACACAGGTAACACTCACTGTGTTTAGCCTTCATGGCTGGAGATGAGACTGACACCTGTCATTCGAACTTACTGGCCAGCACTGTCTTAAACGTCTTTAAATTCCTGATATGATCTTTAATATGGCATTTTATAGACCCATTCACCTTCAAATTCTCATAATTTCACATGTGATTACTACAAAGTCTTTCTTTAGCCTTCAGGAGTAAAACAGACCACTTGTGACTTCTCCCTCCCTGTTGTATTCTGGTCAGCAGAGAGTCATGATCTCTCTATTCCAGATGACCTGTGATGCCCACTTTTGTGAATTTTCACTCCTGCACTTCCATAATTTCTTTTTGGTGCTTTGTCACTTGCTATAAATGTCTGTAAAGCTACTGCTTTTCCTCTGAAGCTGCCTATAGGCATTTACTACTTCATATGGAAATTATAATCTACCTGGAGCAGTGACCACTTTCACGCTGTGTACAATATGAAGCATGATGAATTTCTGGAACTAGGCTGAGATTTCTAGATATTGCTGCAATACATAATAATTCTTAAAACATTTAAGACTCCACATCAGATCAGAGCTCCTCATTCCCTTTCCCATATCCGTCTCAACTGTAATACCTCAGGTTCACAGCTCAGGATGTGTCACACTGACAAGATCTGGGAAATTCAAACTTGCAGGTCAGCTTCTGTGCAGCCCACCCTCTGGCCAGTTTTCTGCAGATAGAAGGTATCAGAGGTAGTGTGGAAGAAGGCTGCGCACCTCTTCCTTAATTCAAACCTATTTCCTAAATGACTTGTTTTGCAGAAGAAAAAGACACGTATTCCACAGCAAGACCCTCCAAGACCAAGTTCTCTTCCCTTCTGGTGACGCTGTCCCACAGCTGCAGGCGTTTAATTCTGTCGCTCGTAGCCGAGCGCGGCCGTGAGCGGGTCTCTGCACCCTGAGCAGCTCTGTTAGCGCAGTGCCCGCTCCCGGCCGGGCAGGGCAGGCGCTCCCAGCGCTCGGCGGCTTTAGGGCAGACTTGGGCGCCTGCATTTCTCGGCGGGAGCGGAATACGTTCCCCTCGCAGCAGAAGAAGGGGGTGCACACACACAGCCCCGTGCACGCACACGTGTGTGTGAGGTGTCCATACAATGTGTGTCACGGCCGCTCCCCATCCCGCGGACCCCCCGCGCCGCCCGCACTCACCGGGGCGCGGCCCGCCCTGCTCCCGCCCGGGCTCGGCGCCGCCGCCCTCCTGCTGCGGGCTCTCGGAGTCCGTGTTGGTCAGCCAGGTGGACTCAGTCTCCCGCGTCCAGCTTCGTCGTAGTTACCGGGTCGATGCGTCGGCCCGGCTTGCAACCGGCGAGCCCATGGCGAGCGCCGCCGCTCACAGGCTGCATGTCACAGGCCGCCGCCGGGCGACCATCGGCAATGCCGGGCAGCCATCGCACTGCCCGGGCACCACTGCGCACTGCCGGGAACCGCCGCCCCGGCTCATTGCCCCCGCCCCGATCATCGCTCTCGGCTCTCCCCGGCTTCCGCTCGTCCTTCTCTCCCTGTCTCTCCGGCTTTATTATCTCCGCTGCCCCCCCTCCCTCCTGGCTGTCCCCTCCCCTTCTCCTGCTGTTACCCCGTTCCTTCCCCTCCCGCTTCACTCTCCCATCGCACCCCCTCCCGCCTCGGCCCCGATCTCTCCCCATCCCCGGGTGTCCCCCAAAAGCAGGCATTGCTCCTTCCGCCGCGGCGCTGGCTCTGCCCCGCCAGATTCCTCCGGCTGCCCGCGGCGGGGGACAGACACGCCTCGGGCGGGAAGCGCTCCCTTCTCCCCGGGTTATGGATCTGTACGGGCAGGATTTACTCGCACATGCCAGCGTGCCACAGCTAGCAAGGCACAGCAGTCCTCCCGGCCTGCGCTTAGCAGCAAGCGCATGTACCCTGACTGGGTCTTGTGCTCCGTTTCACTAAGCCATTTGTCCTTCCCTGATTTAGCCGGGAGAGCCTTGCTTCCACCTTTAGCGTTAGCTGGTTTGCTGCTGTATAAAGGTGCAATACTGACTGCTCAACTCCAGAAATACTTCCGCTCTTTCCTCTTGGATACTCACTTTGGGAGGCAACAGAGAATATGAGGTATCTGCAGAACAGACTATAATTTAGGTTTATGCTCAGGGTAATCTAAACAGGCACAGAGATTTTTTGAGTCACTGATGGTGGTTGCAATTAGTATTGCAATAGCTGCTTGCCAAGGTCCCTGTCAGGGTTCGAGCCAGCTCCATGAACACTAGGCACTGTGGGATCATGTCACGAGAAGGAGACTTTAGCCCAGATGGATGTTTCTCTCCTGGAATCATTTTGCAGTAGAGCAGTAGGAATGACTGTCCCCTAAGACAACCTACAGAGCAATACAGAAGTTATGTTCTACACTCCATAACATTACACAGTGTGGCTCTTGGCTAAAAAAGATATATCCATTGAAATCTGGAGAAACTCAGGCTGTCCTGTTATTGGAGCTGAAAGTAGGAACATGAACTCTCTGGAGCTAGAAGATCTTGTTTCTAAAGGCTGGTACACGATTTTTAAGAGGACCCCATAGGCCTTAGCTCTGCATCGCAGCTGCTCTGTCCTGTGTTCTGGTTCTGAAGTGATTCAGGTTGAAAGCTGCTGTCTGAGTTGCTGAATCACTTATTACGCTTCCTGAAGCAGACGACTGTTCAAGCGTTTCTAAGCAGCTTCCCAGTCAAATACTGACTCACAACAACCTTACTTTCCAGCTGTAATGAGATCCCTCACCCATGGGGGTGCTACTGACAGTTATTGCCCCCATACTTGTGCTACCAAGGTCCCAGGATCAGAGGGGCAGTGATTTGGGAGGAAGCAGCTGCTTTTTCATCACTGTGGTAATGTTTTGTAGATTAAAAATGTGTTATATTTATAAAAAGAGGGTTTCAACAGAGATTGTATTTCAATCAGACTGCCCCACCAGCAGATTGTCCCCAGAGCAACAGAATATAGTGCTGTTTGAAGCCAATGATGAGGTCTAACACATATCCCACTTCCCTGTGTGTGCCCTGGGTAGGCATAGGACATGGCCCAGAAAAAACTGCCAGGCATGCCTGACTCCAAATAAAACCTCAGCAACACAGTCAATGTCTCATGCTGTAATTATGTGAAACAGCTTTCTAGGCTGAGAGCACTAGACAAAGTACATGCTGGAACAGAACCTTTTGGGAGCCTTTTTATTTTGTTTCAATTTGCCTTAAAATTTGGAGGGGCTCTGATAGGGTCTGCTGGCATGTGTATTTTCACATCACTTCGATTTCAGTTCTAGATGTGCTTCATCTTCTGACACTTATTTTTCCTAGCACAGTTTTCAAACCCTTTGAAAGCCACTGGCAAGAGAACAAAAGGCTTCTCTTTCTTTCCTATTATTACCACCACCACTAGAGAGGAATTAGACCATAAATGTAAAGTGAAGTCTTAAAGCATTATATTGAACCATGTTCATTTTCCTTGAGTCCTACAGAAGTGCCTGCTTTGCACTAGTACTTTGCATCACCTTTCAAATTTCTGCTTTTGGTGGAACAGGGAGAAAATTACTGCAGAAAAACAATAATGTAACTATTATTGCTTTTGTATTTAAGCTGCTGGTGTAATTGTGATTTAGAATTTAAAAAACACTTTGAAATAAAAATTTTTATATGACTAACACAAATAAAAGATGTTTGTTAGCTCTGTAAGTAAATGGCTTAACTTTATTTTCATCAATTCCAAGCAGAACTGAGAACTACTTTTTGAAACGGGAAATTTTTTTCCACAGCTAGAAGAACTTTTATAGAATCATAGAGTGGTTTGGTTTGGAAGGGACCTTAAAGATCATTTAGTCTCAACACCCCTGCCATGGGCAGGGACACGTTCCACTAGACCAGGTTGCTCAAGGACTCATCCAAACTGGCCTTGAACACTTCCAGGGAGAGGGCGTCCATGACTTCCCTGGACCACCTGTTCCAGCACATGACCACACTCACAGTAAGGAATTTCTTCCTTATACCTAATCTAAATCTACCCTAAAAATACCCTGCTTAAATCTTCGGTTTGAGACAACTCATGTTTTATTCTTTGTTGTGTTAAAAATTAATTTACAAGACTAGGAGGAAAAAAGAGATTTTAATTGTTTTGTTAAAAGAGCCAAATGCAATCAATTGTGGGTACCTTTGTATCAGAATT
The DNA here is from genome assembly GCF_001715985.3 of Manacus vitellinus. NCBI lineage: Eukaryota > Metazoa > Chordata > Aves > Passeriformes > Pipridae > Manacus > Manacus vitellinus. The sequence continues at coordinate 19,448,518 of NW_021939396.1, forward strand.
CATTCTGATTAATTAAGAAAATTACTTCTCACTGCCGAGTGTGCAGGGCACAATGTTCATGGATCTGCACCCTTCTAATTCCCTTCTGAGCCAGAGAGCAAACTCTGAAGAACACAGCCATTGTGTGAGAGGGCATCTGCTGTAGCTATAAAGTACCACAACCTGTGTCAGGGAAGTGCATGTTGGCTGGCATGAAACAGGTGACGACAGCTTTGATACAGCAAGGTAACAACGCAAGAATATGAATTCAATAATATTAATTGTGCATTGAGAATCATATTGGGGAAGAAAGGGGACAGAAAAGGAAATCTGCCTTCAGAAATACAGAAAATACCCATGATCAGATGAATCCTTGGCCTGACTCCATCTTGTCCAGTAGTGTAATCAGATGGGAACTGATCTGCTGGTGAAGCTGGGGGGAGAGCAGCTGGTGTAGGGCAGGAAGATGTTGATGACAATATATGAGTGAAGAATTGAAATATGCAGAACTCTTCAGGGGAGAAACTTTACAATTTGTTTTTCTTCCTTTACTTCAGCACCTGAGGAGGTGTAGCCTGGCAGGAGAGGGATTAAGAACGCAATTTTTGGGATCAAATTTAACTTGTCATGCTGTTAGCCTCATGCCAGGAGATGATTAATGCAGTAAAATCTGATCTCTCTCCATTAATTGTTAGGAAAAGGGTGGCCTCTCAGAGATCCTATTAGTGGAGCTTGTACTGCATTTTAGCTTCCTCTGGTTTTGTGCTGTCTGATGCACACTGTGCAGTGATGCTTTTCCCCCTCCCACTGACAGTGATGTCCGCTCTGTGTATACTGCTTTCAAGATATGCTACTTCAAAAATGGGAGTAGGAAGTAAAGGAATGAGATGGTCAAGGGAAGGGGATCTTAAGGATTTTACATCTAGTTTCTCTAAAATGGGGTTAAAATAATTAAAAGATACTTTTCCTCATAAAACACATATGAAATTGTGGTAAGACCCATTATTATTTTTCCCCACAGATTACAATTCTTTTGTATCTCAATGATCATTTCAATGCTAAGTGCAAGAGATGCAGTAGGAGATTTATTTAGGAAAAGATGTCCTGCCTCTCTTTGGATTTTTGTCTGGCATCTCTGCTTGTTCTATTAGATGGTGTTTTAACAAAGACACCGGTTAAATTTGGTTTTAGGTCCCAGATTTTTTTTGCAAATCTGTTCTCTTCACTCCAGAAAACAGACAGGAGGTAATTTTGTCACTTACCCAGGACCCGTATGACATCATTAGAGAGGAGAGAAGAATTTGTGTTTAAAATGTGCTCTTTCTAGTAAGGTATTTTGTGTATCTGAGGAGAAATGTAATTATTTAGCTGTGTTATACCCACTTGACATCATCACTCCAAGCTTGCAATATGCCGGGAAGCAAGATTGCCTCTGAAGCTTTCACAGTGCATACTTGAGTCAGCTCTCCTCCTGCCAGCAGATATTTACTTCAAGTAAATGACTGAGCATTCCTCTTTACTGTTGTGAGCACTTGGAAAATATAATTTTCTTGCCTTGGTTGCTCAAATATTTCTCTTAAACAGTTTTCAAATGTATACCATCTAATTTTCACATTGCTCTGCATTATTTATGCATTTCTTTCAACAAGGAAATGATAGCATTCATTCTTGGCCATTCAAAAGGTTTTCAGTTTCAGTCACAGCTTCCTGGACATATGTAGGTGATACTCAGTTACTGTTGAAGGTTTGGTAAGATGTCTCCAAACAGCTCATAAATAGGAAGAATTTAATTAACTCACTCTTTCACTGCATCTTTTTCATGTTTGAAAATGACTGTGAAACACAACCTCAGATTCTAACATAGAGAGCAAGGCCTTGAATTCCTCCATCCCAGCCTGCTAATTTAGTTTCAAATTGGATTAAAAACCCCAGAGGAACAGTTTACCAGATTCTTAATCGTGAGTAACAGTACCCTGGCAGCACAGAAGTTTTCTGTGATGATGTAACTATCAAGAAAATTTCAGTCAATTCTTTCCAGCTTTCTCAGCCTTTGAACAACAGCTTGACTTTAATGCTGACCTGTACTCGTCAGGGTCCAACCTCCTTCCCTTGTGAATAGCGAACACTTCCTAGTGAAGATACTGTAAGTTTTGCATAAGTGGGAGGTTTAGAATCAGTACAATCATATTCACTTTCCCAGCAAGTGTTGGAAAACTATTACATAGCAGGCATCGGTGCCCTCACTGCATGGCATCTTACTGATACTTTATGACTGAAAATTGGGCCAGATGTACATGTTTGCTCTGTGTCCATTGTGTTTTTTCTGTGTGCTGTGTGCAAAGAAATTTCCAATATTGGTATGTAGAAAGACAAAATCTTAGGTTTGCCTCCATCTATCTTCTGACCCACTGGAAGTTTAAACATTTCAAAGTTACATGAGAATGTTTGCTTCATTTTTCAATTGAGGCAGTGCCTTTTGCTGCACTCAGAATGCAGTGTTACTCCATTTGCAGTCAGGGATGGAAAGTAAATTGCAACCACTCCACAGAAGCAGAGATGTGGTATTGGGTGATGGTGGACAGTGGGGTTTCAGCAAGGTGGGATACTAAAGGTATAGCATTCTTGCTAATGGCTTGGTGTGTTTGTCATCATGGAAAATATCTTCTCAAGTACCTTCTTGTCAATTCAAATAGTTCAAAGGATCAGAAGACAAGGAGGTATGAAAATGGCCCCAATAAAGAAGCTTTGGCTATATTACTTTGCAACACCAAGAGTTGCTGGTTGTTCTAAACAGCCATTCCCTTCACCAGAGTGTTTGGAGGGCACCAAAACTACCGATGGAAACATACCCTACAAAGAATTGCTACCCTATGACAGCCCAGCTGAGATCTTCTTCTTAAAGAAGGTAGAAGGTCTTCCTCCAGTCCCTTTAGCTGTCCCAGACTTACCCAAATAAACCAGTGAAATGAAATTATTTTCTGAGGAAAAGAAATTGTCAGCTGTGCACCAGGCTTTATTTGGGAGTGTTCAAATATCTGTTGGTTAAGGAGCCTGACTAAAGCACATGCATTAAGTGTATGTGTAAGTGTAAGTAAGAAAAGATAATGCAGAGAGAGGCTCAAAATTGCTCACACAGAGAATTTCTGGGTGGTACTCTCCAGAGAAAAGAGCTACTGAGTTTATTCCTAAAAGGGTGCAAATCAATCGCTGCTGCCTGGCAGAGGCCGGCACTGGCACCAGCTGTAATGTCTCTGGAAACCTCAGATGGCAAACAGAGCAGTAACACAGAACGGTGATGGATTTATTCTCATTTACCCCAGTCTCTGTGGAGCTCCTTCACATAATATCTGTTTACCTTGGACTCTGTTCTAAGACTACACTTCGTCCCTAATTAAGAAGGTAAATCATAAAACCTAGTTATGAAACCAGTATTTTATGTAACTAAGTATCACACTGGGTAAACATTTATCACTTCAGATGTTCCTGGCAGAGTGACTTGGAAATTTACGGTCCTAATACCTAAATCTTAATTAAAATATCTTTGACTTTTTCCTTCAGATGCAGTCTTCTCTCTGTGGGTATTACAAGATTAAGCAAGTACTGCTATGTTTTAATTGTTTATAGGTAATTCATTTGTTTTTTATAGACTAGATGCTCTAACAGCCTAAAGCAACAGTGCAGGGAAATCTAAATGCAACTGAAAAGGAAGTAGGCAGACACTCCATTAGTTGTGTACTGTGTTAGGAAAGCTCTGTAAGCTGAGGAATTTCTAATTCTACACATACAGGATCCACTCCAACCTGACAAAATACAATATTTTGTACTCTTCTTTTGCTAGGCTCTGTTTCTGTTCCCTACAGTGCCAAGAGGATGAAAAAAGGAGATGGAAACTGGCAGGATCTGATGACATTTGTGTTATCTGTGTGGAAGAGCTCAATTAGGAGCAATCATGCTGAATTTTCATCTCCATTCAATAAGTACTTCTGAACATTTCTAAACTTCAGCACAATCCTTTGCGTGAGTCTTCCTCTGATCTTCAGTGCTTCTGCTGACCTTATTTGAAAATTACATTGAAAACTTACTTCAGTACAATTACTCTGAATTCATCCTCATTCTTTACAAATGTTAATTCTGAAAGAGCCTGTCCTCCTGTTCATGTCTGTCCCCTTTTATTCTGTCTAAACACTGTGAAGTCTAGAGCAGCTTCTTCCTAAGACTCCTCCAAAGTTTTGACTCCTGATTTTGACGTGGTCAGTCCAGGGGAAACCAAAATAGTGGTACACCATTCTTGTCCACTCCCAATGCCTTTTTGCACTGAGATGTGAAATGCAACTGTAAATATTTTGAGGTTAGTACACAGTAACAGTAACACAGCCTTTTTAGGTTAGTACACAGCATATGACTCACTGGCTGCTGCACAGAGTCTGTGTTTGCTGTTGTGTGTCAGTGCAAGAGGAGAAAGCAGATGATACTGTTATGCAAAATCACTTCCACCCACCCTTATGACTCACCAGCACGTCACCAAACAGGATTTACATCAGTTTCAAAATATATCTCCATTACCAATTTCCACCTTAGCAGATTACTTATTTCTTCCTTCCACTCCTTCTCTGAATGACGAGAACATGGCTTTGTGTTTTCCACTCGGAAGCAGAGCAGGGTCAGTGGCTGCTCCTGGCTGGTTCAGCTCAGTTTGCCAGAAGCAACAGCCTCTTGCTTAACAGACAGAGCAGAAATGCCCTGATGCAATGTTTGCATCTTTCCTCTTCATTGAATGACCAAGCCCTGTTCCTATGATGGAGGTTTTCCTCTTCAGCTGAGATTTTTTGACTCTATTAAAAGCAGTTCCATTCATTTGTAACTTAAAGAGTTGACTCATCTGGGAATTAATGTAAGGTAGCACTGATCTCAGCTTGCTGTGATCTGCCAGTCTGTAAGTGGTGTCTGTAAATGGAGACGACTCAAGGGCTCCTTAAGTTGAGACAGATTCATTTGCCTCAGTTTAAAATTGCTACAGCTTTTAACACCTTAGTCAAATAAACTGTAGTGGGAAGTCAGTCGATTTGGTAAAGGAAAACTAAGATAATCCTCTTTTAGAATAGCTAGTTATTGTCCAGTGGTACCACACTATCTCAGTCTTGCAGAAGCACCTGGTAATGATAGTAAATAACTAAATACATTCTTATTTATTTAAGGAATTAAATTAAATTATGAATTTTGTGGCTCTCTGCTCTGCCATACTTTGTGTCTAAATGTGAGTAGGTGACATGTAAGTGCACTTGAATGTTTAGGTTTAAATTAAATCAAGATTGGATGGATTTGCAAATCCCAACAGGTGTGGAAATTTGGAAGTTTAGCTCTGTGCCTTATTTCTCTAACCCACAAAAAGGCGATATTCCAACCTTCGTGTTACTGGCAAAGTAAATATACACACACTGTATGGGATGCCATGTCAGAACATCAACTAGAACATATGGTATAAAAGCAAAGAGGTCTACCAGGAGGAGGTAGACCTCTACCAAGAGGTCAAGAGCTCCTGAGAAGTATCCTAGCTGCTCTTGAGGAGGCATAGGCTCACTCATGCTTAGAACATTCCCTGAATTTTTCATTGACTCAGCTGCTGTTTCCAGATGGAGCTGTGCTACAGACCAAAACACTGCTGGAGGGCATTACCTCACTTGTCCTTAAAGTCTATCCACAACATCCCTTCAGTGCACAGAGTGTTTATTCACAGTCTCAGTCTGCAGCCTGACTTTGTGGCTGGGGATATTGTACTACACCTGTGCGAGCAAAGCATTCCGAGTCAGTTGTCCTCAGAGGAGAGGAGACCAACAACTCTGGAGGCATCAGTGCTTGCTCTTTGCATGCCTGATGGCTGAGACAAAGCCATGACCTGCTGTGTCTGACCACAGCTGTATCACTAATACCATTCCATTCAATGTTCAGCTGGGTTCACACTCGACAGGATGGTAGCACCTTTGTTCCGTGCTGTGGGTGCAATCCATCATAAGGATAGGGAGAAAACCCATAAATTTAAATAGCTTCAAGAAGAGTTAAAAAGCAACAGCAAAAAAAGAAAGCAGCTCTGCAAAACAGTGATTAGCAGAGAGCTTCAGGTAAGAGCTGCAGCTTAAGGAGTTTGGAAACATCACAGTATAGAAATTAAGCCCTTGGGATTCAGTTAGAGACAAAGATATTTGACCTTACTGTAATGGTTCTTGAGTTTAGGCCTTCCTTCCTGGTTTGCCAGAAAGGAAGGAAGGAAGTATTCCATCCTATTCCTTTACGTAACCCAGCATATAAATAGATGGGGAGAGAAGCCTCTTTCTCTCTTCCCTTCTGGCGGGGTTTGGAGACAGCAGACTCCCACAGGTCGGTCTCGCTCCTGTGGGGCAGCTGAGGCCTGGCCGGGCCTACGGGGCCTGTTGTTTCTGCCGATCCCGGGTCTGGTAGTGTGGCGGTGGCGTTTTGTGCTATTGTGCTACCTCAAAGAAAGTATTAAGGTTTTCTTTGGCTAGTTCTTTATTGAGTGTGTATACCTATTTTTGGTGGTTTTTTTTGTTTTGTCCCCTTTCCCTTTTCTGTTTTTGGGTGTTGGGTTTTTTTTTTCTATTATGTGTATATAGTTTTTGTAATTGTATATAAATGTAATATAAGTGTAAATATATTTATAGATATTGCTCTAGCTCACTCTCTCTCTTATTTCAGTTCTCTTGGTTTTTTTTTCTTTTCCCTCGGTTTTGGCAGGGGGGAGCTCTTGCGGTGGGGTTAGGAGACTCGGCAGAGAGCCAGCTCAAAACCACCTCAGCCTGCCTGTGGCCCACTACAGCCTGTGGGGATCTAAGGAATAGCTTGGAGAGCAGTTCAGCTGCCCAGCCACAGAGGATCAAGTCAAGTAGCAAGCAACTACTGATCCAGGTGGGATCCAGAAGGATATGGGCCTCCTGTTCGCCCCACGTCTTACCTATCAGTCCTATTGTTGGATTCCATGATCTTAAAAGTCTTTTCCAACCTAAATGATCCTGTGACTCTGCCAGGATATCTCAGCTGCCTTCTGGTGTGTGAAATGGCACTGGACACCTCTGTTCACACAGTGGTGACAAAAGACAGCTCAGGTTGTCACCAGTGAGAGCTCAGACACCCAGCTTACAGGCAGACAACACAATTTTGCTGCCTAGAACTGAATTTCACACCTTGGCTAAGCTGCCTTCTGTCTGCTAACTCTGCTCCTTCCATTCTTTTGCAGAAAATGATGATACATCCTGGTTTCTTTGACATGCTATGCAAAAAGACTGGATACTTCAAAATCTATTGCTGTATTATCCTTTGTGAAGATTTATTTAAGATATGACATGTAGTAACTACATGAAAAAATAAATAGTTCTGTGAAGCAGCTGACCCACTTCTAAGGGTTGTGAAATTCACAACTATCTTCTGAAACTCAAATTTCACTGATGTGGGGATCTTCTTATTGTGGGTTTCTTAAGGGTCTTTTTTGTTAATTTGTTTGGAGGTTTTTTGAGTGGGTTTGTTTTTTGTATGTGTATATGGTTTGTGGGGGGGGTTTGTTTGTTTTTTTTTTAATTAGAAAATTGTTCACCTTGAACTATGTACCCACATAATTATTTTAAACAAAAATGGATTTTGTATTATTATTCCAGTTTGACTACTACATTCCTTGGGGTCAGTTGTGTGAGAGCCAACAAGAGATACAAAGGCCTCTATGAGGAGCCTGAACTGTCCTCCAGCAAAGCAGAGCAACAGGAAAATCACAGGTTTGATTTAGCATTTTGAGTGCAATCCAAGTCTGACAGAAACAAGTGGTAAGACAGTGTTAACTGAAATGGGGGCAATATTTAAGCCACTCATTTTAGCTTCAAGTTTTGAAGCTCTTAGGTTTGAAGGGTTTGAATATCTATATGAGAAATACACTTTTATTATTACAACAGCTTTGTTTTCACCTAAACAAAGGAGAATCCTTTTCTACCTGTCTTAAGTGATACCTTTTCACAGGGTCAGCTGAAGTATTTAATAAATCTAAAGCTGGTTTTTTAAGAATTCAAAGTGTGGAGTTTTTTTAAAGAACATAAAGTTATTTTCACATAATTAATTATCTTGATATATTTTCCATTAGAAAATATTCTAAGAGTATTTGAAACCACTACTTTGCCGTACAAATCACATTAATTTTTAGAAAAATGCCAGAATGCATGTACCATAATCCATTCTGGTATCAGCTGGGCTAATTCTTCCTAAATAGTTTAATTATCAATTTTCCACAGGGTGGAACCTCTGAGTGTTTTTGAGTGGGACCAAACCCTATGGAAAGGAGTTCCTATGGGCTGGGGCTCTGCATCACAGACATGTCTCTCTGTGCATAGATTACCCATCATGGTCTGAAAAAATAAATTTAAATTTAGGCCTTAGAGTGACTCTAGAAGTGCTAAGCATTCTAAGCTGTCTCAATGCCCAGTATATCAGTGCCAGGTGGATAAAGCTTCTGTGATGCCATACTGGTACTTACACCTCTCTCTCAATGGTCCCAGGAGCAGTCAGACCTGACACTTTGGGATGAACCTCTCTCTAGTTGCATTTGCTGTGTATTTCCTATTGCATTCATCTAAGTTCATGATGCTTGTTTTCATGTTCTTTTCTGACACCTATTTAACCTTGAACTGAGCCATAAAAGCACTCATATAGGTAAATCTGATCCACAGTTTCACTGTAGATCAGAATTCCAGGGGCAGCTGGAATTTGACTTCAGAAGTTTGACTTCTGTAGCTGGTGAAAACTTTGTCTTTTCATCTTGCTTCTTCAAACATTTGCTGTACTACTGGTAATAGAAAATCCATATATAATTTAATTTTTCCAGACCCTTAATCAATAGAGCATAATAAGTAGATTGACCAAATAATTGGTCAACCAGTCCTTTGCCTTATGATGCTTTGGAGCATTGATTATTGCTGCAGCGTGATGGGCCTCAAGCCACGTGCTCCAGCCCCTGGTTCAGGTCAGGTAAGCCCTTAGGAGCAGATTACAAGTCTCTTGTGAAAACACTCAAAATACAGTGAATAAGTCCATTGTGAAATATTACCAGTTTGAAACAGTATTGTCCAGGAAATAGTTTTACTAATGACTACAAGCTTTCACATGGGTGAATGGGGCAAGTTAAGCTGCTGTTTAGCTATGAGAGAGAAAGACAAGGATGCATCTGAATTCAGGGCAACCGAATGGGGATTGCAGACACTGAATACTTCTAAGAAAACCAGGCTGTTGAGAAGAGAGGAAGAATATCACTTAGCAACATGAAACCATTAAAGACTGCAGCCTTTGGTAGAGGGCAGTTTACAAATCCAAGAGGAACAAGGGAAGTGAGGAACGGGAGAATGTAAAGGAGTGTAAGCAAGGGGAAGATAGGAAGTTGGAGTTGCAAGACAGAGAACTAAGAGGTTCAGTAAGTGACCTACAACAGTGTTTAGCCAGGGTAATATGATAGAGCAGAACACAACTGGGAAGCAAGCAGGGCTAAGGCACTGCCTTGGTGTGGAAAGTGTGTCCTTACCAAGTGAGAGTGTTCCATGTAACCCAGAAGGACACTTGTTCTTACAGCTGCTTTCTCCATTATGTTTACAGGTGAAGTCCATTTGAAAACAGTTCTTCTGTTCTCTCTTAGCCAAAGGAGGTAACCAGTACATGGGAAAACAGGTGGATTTCAGCTGGACCAGATGGCAGATCTGCCTTGGGCTGGCACTGTTGCTGACACAAGGTAGAGAATAGCAAAACAGACATGCACAAGAATAAAGAAACTGTGTAATGATTTCCACAGTGCCTCTGTCCCAAGAGACCTGGAATTCCTCCTGAAGAGTCTGACAGAGAAAGGCAAGCCTCTGCCAGGCTCTACTAGAAGTTATCAAAGCCTTAGATTTTAACATTTGACTTAAAATTGAAGTTTGTGATAGAAAGAAAACTTGGTAGCTCAGGAACTACAGGAATATTTTCACACATCAAAAAATTCATAAATCTATTTAAAAAGAGACAAAGATAAAAAGGCCTGCATCAAGGTTCTACAGCCTTCAGCTGCAGGATCATTGTCTTTTCTTTCTTTGTTGCCATGGGTGTGAAGCAGGGTTGTACATTGGTACAGAAGGTTGAAAGCTGGGGACTTTTGCTTTGATGGAGAATGCATGATCCCTCAAATTCCTTCATTCACAATATTTGCTAATATCAACAGAAATAGTAAAGAGTTAATCAAAGAACCCACTTTTAAAAACTGAAATCCCATAACGGACCTTGAATTAGACATACAACATTTTAAGGAGCAATTCTGAGTCCACCAGGATTCTACTGTTGGGACATGTCAACCTCTTCAGGCTTCTTTCATCTCTTCAGTGAAAGGGTGGATATGTTCTTGGCATCACATGAATCTCTAGGGAGTACAGGGGAGCAAAGCATAATAATTATGGACAATATTAAGAATTTCCTTGGTACTACGAGACCAAGAGATCATTCAATGATCAAACACTTCAATTCAAACTCAAATCATTCAGCAAAGGCTTCACGAGAGCTTTACCCCGGCAGTTACTCAGGAGCAGCCCGAGGTTGCTCTCTAGAGGTGGAAAATACAGATTTCATTTCAGATGATTCAATCAAAACAACGCATCAGAAAGCACAGACCCGGCCAGACTGTAAAAAAAGGAGAGGTCCTTGATAAGCCCACAGAGGACAAAAGCTAAAACCACCACCTTTTAAGAAGAGATACAGGAGCCAAAAAAAGGTGTGCACACAACAGTGTGCATGCACACACTGCTTTTTGTAAGTCTTTAAGATAAAAGTGATGTTGTCTGTTCAAAGCTGGCTCTCCAGCATCTACTTTTGCCTAATACAGGCCTGTAGTTTTCCCGTTGGCTCTGTCCAATGCAAGACTCTCTAAAAGTACCCACAGAGCCACAGCTTCCCAGGTCCCACCAGCACCTCACATAAGTCTTTCAGGGAAATACAGCATTGCAATGATCTGCTTATGGGCTCAAAAGAACCTCAGGAAAACCACATTAAACTCAGTGAAGTTGCAGGAATTCAAACATTATTCAAACATATATTCCCAGAGCCTACAGAAAGTGAGCTTCTAGGCGAAATACAACCCATAGACCTTGGCAAGAGGAAGCGTTCATGATTTAGTCTATCCGTGATTCTTGCTCTTAATGCCACAGTACAGAGAGCTGACAGAGTTCATTTGTTTACACTGAAGAAACACGAGAAGATCCCAGGCATGGATTCTATCCCCATGAAGTGAAGCGTGATGCCATTTGCTTATGACTCATCTCACCAATTGTGCTCTTAAAGATATTTAAGTCAGTATAAGATAAACTATACACTGTCTTCCTGGAGACAACTACTAAGCTGCTGGCAAATATTAGGGTCTTTCACTCTAAGAATCCAGTCCTGGTTGGGTGGAAGACAAACATTGCAGTTGTTGACATTAAGTGATAGAGCAGAATTCAAACATCCCTTCTGCAGTGGAAATTCTGCCAGAAAATCACAATTAAAATACAAAGCTATCTGGGAAGAAGTTACTTTCTAAACACTTCTGTCACTGTATGCAAGGTTTTCTGTACCTAATAGTTCAGCAGACCACAGGTACATTTATCTCCCAGAAAGCTTTCAAAATCATCAATATCTTTACGAAAACTGAATTAATACAGAAGTCTAAATACTGAGCATTTCAAAATATTATTATATATTAAAAACAAACAAACAAAAAACCAAAGCAAAGATCTCACATCTGCTGGTCCCTGTGGATTGCCCCATCTAACAGCTATATTCCTTACAACAAAAGCAGACCCAGAAGCAGGTGCTTGAATACTGCAGGGGCACTCACCACCCTCTGCTCAAGCAAATAATTAGTCTCAGGAGCATCTTATCAATGTTTAAAAATAACTGCTGGGAGGGTGTAAAGAGGGAACCTGGCTTCTCAGTGGTGCCCAATGAGCACAAACCAAGATATATCACATCCTGTCTAAACATAACACAGTTTTAATACTTGGGTGTTTGAACACCAGAGAAGGTTGCCCAGAGAGCATTGTGGAACCTCCAGTCTAGGAGATTTTCAACACCTTACTGGACAGTCCGGAGCAATCTGTTCTACTTGACCTTGCTTCAACAGGGGGGACTAGATAATCTTCAGTGGTGCCTGCCACTCTCAACTACTGCCAAGCTGTGATGTCTCTCATTAGTGCCAAGCTGAGGAGCCCAAGCACCCTCCTCAACCCATTGGCAATGTTCTTCCTAAGGCTGTTGGCCTTCACTGCTGCAAGGACTCATTGCTGCCTTGTGCTCAACATTTCCAAAAGGAGTCCTGGGTCGTTTTTCTGCAAAACTGCTTCCCAGTCAGTTTTGTACTGGTATGTGGGGTTATTCTTCCCCAGATGTGGGACTCCACATTTCCCTCTGTTGAACTTCAGGAGGTTCCTGTGTCCCCACTTCTGCAGTGTATCGAGGGCCTCTGATCAGGGACCATTTGGCACATAAGCCATTCCTTCCAATTTTGTATCACCAGCAAACTTGGTGAAGTTGCACTGTTCCTATCATCCAAGTCATTAATAAAAATGCTAACAAATACTGGCCTCAGTACTGACCCCTGGGGCACCCCACTACCCTGGGCCTCTGGGTGGATGTCATGCCACTGATTACAAGCCTTTGAGCCCAGCAATTCATCTGCTTTCCAGTCCACCTCACTGTACATTTACCCAGTTTGTACTCCATCAGTATGTCCATTATGTTACAGGAGACAGCATCAAGGACCTCGCTGGAGCCAAGGTAAACAACCACCCACTGCTCTCCTCTCATCCACTGCTCTAGTCATCTCATTGCAGAAGGGCTATCAGGTGGGTAAGGCACAAATCCACACTGACTACCCTTAATCACCTTCCTGTCCTTAATACAGTTTGCTCCTTGATCCTTCCCTGGGATCAAGGTCAGGCTGCCCAGACAGTACTTCCCCAGATCCTCTTCTTGCCCTTCTTCAAGACAGAGCCATGTTTGTCTTCTTCCAACAAGTTTGTGGTTGTTCATTTTCCTTAAGCTCACTGAAATCCTCTCCCGTCTGACCTCAGATATGGTGATGCTCCCCCGTGCCCCTTCCTGTTCAGTAATGAGTTACTAGGTCTGCTTAACTGCCCCTTCTACAAGCTCCCAGCTACCACATTCCCTCTGCTTCTGCCCAGCTCTCTGCTCCTTCTTCTCCCCAGTCCTGGTGATCCTCGAACCCACTGTGGGTATTGCTTTCTCACACAGTTTTATTACTAAATTTTGTTAGCTTTCAAATGGCATCCATCAGCAGCATTTCAATATCTATCTTAAATTCACTAAAATACTAGTACATTGCTATTTTAGATACTTCTGCTGTGCAGAAGTTGTCTCCCCTTCTCAGACTTTGACTGCAGACATGTAAACTGTGACAATCCAGTTATGTCTGCTTTTTCTATTAGGACATAAATCATCTGCTATTACTTATTATAAGAAAAATAAAATTCCCATACTCCTCACATTCCAGAGTATACTATGTTTTTAATTTCTTCCACAAATTACTCTCTAACTTAATCATCTGGCATCCTTCTCAGAAACAAAATGAAAATTTTCCATTTCTACACAGTTTTAACCTTGTTCCATTTGCCAGAAATCTTTGAAGAACCACAAATATAAACTATAAAAAGAGAAGGTTCTGTTTCTAGCCTTTTCCTGTAAATCAAATCTAACACAGACTAGCTCCCAGCCCCTGTATCCAAAGTATCCCTCTTCAACACTAGGAAGGCCCAATGGCATCAGACGTCAGCTCTTCTATGGCTGGTCATTAACATTCAATACTTTAAAATGCTTCCTTCCATGCAAACAGCAATTCTAAGTCAGCTCAGCCACAGGTAACTCCAGTCTAGATAGATCACTGACAGGAAATGCACTGTAGGTATTTCCCTGCAGCCCACAGTGGAGCAGGGACTGTCTGCAGCCTTTGGAGAGGTCCATGCCAGAGCACATATCCACACTGTAGCCTCTGGAAGACCCAAATCAGATCAGGTGGACATGTCTTGAAAGAAACCTGGCCCACAGAGGACCCATGCTAGACTAGGTTTACTCTGAAGGACTGCAGCCCATGAAAGGAGCCTTGCTGGAGCAGAGGAAAAGTGTGAGGAGAAGGTGAAGCAGAGAACTGTTGAGAACCAACCATAATCCCCCACTCCCCATTCCTCTGTGCTGCTGGGCACAGAGGTTAGGGATAAAGGAGTGAAGTTGGGCCTCAGAAAAAAAGAATAAGATGTTTTACTTTTTGTTTGCTTTTCATCATCCAAATCTATTGTAACTGGCAATAAAGTGAATCTTCCCCAAGTCCAGTCTGTTGTGCCTGTGATGGTAACTGCTAAGCAATCTCCATGTCTTTATCTCAACTTATGAGCTTATTCACCTTGTTTTCTCTCCTGTCCCATTGAACAGGGGTAATGAGAGAGCAGCTGGTGGGTATCTGTCCCCAGCCAAGGTCAATCCACCACGGCCTCCAGAGAATTTCCCACATTCAGACTTGCATCCTTTGCCTCTCCTCTTATTGCCGTGTACTTCTGAGAAGTGCTCAGGCACCTCAGAAGGCTCCATCTTCTCTGTATCCTCTTCTCAGACAGTTGTAAATACCAGTAAAATCTGTTCTTTGCTTTCTCTGTCTCTTCCCCAGCATGAAGAGATGTGATTTTCCCAGCCACAGTGTCATATGCTTCAGCCCCCTGACAAGCTTGGGTAGCTTCCACTGGAGTTTCTCCATTATGGTACTCTATTTCTTGTACTAGAGAGCCCAGATGTGACTTTACAAGTGCCCAATATTGAGGAAGGATGGCTACCCTCTGACTAACAACATCCCAGGAGACAGCTGGCCTTTGCCACAAGCACAACTAGTTTCCCACAAGCAGTCCCAGCTCCTTCTCTGCACTGCTGCTTCCTGGCTAGTCAGCCCCCAGCATGTACTGAGGCATGAGGGTTATTCCTCCCCCAGCACTGGACTTGGCAATTCTCTTGGCTGAAGTCCACACAGTGCCTGTCAGCCCATTTCTCCAGCATGCCCACATCCCTTCGTGTTTAGCACATTGACTGTTATCCTCACCTTGGATGGTGTCATTCTACTGTTCACCTGCACTTCACATCCACCCATTTCAGAGTGATCAAGGGCTGACTGAGCAGCCACCAGTTATCCTGAACATGGCCAAGTACATAGCAAAGCAGTTCACACAGTGTTTACTGGAGACCTAAGCCTTTACCTGCACTTGCTTGTAGAAAGGCTTTGAAAACAAAATCAAAAGGGAACTAAGGTGAAGAACAGAGGCAACAGTTTAGCCTGATTCCTCCTTTGATCAGAGAAGCAGGACAAAACCCCCTCTTTACCTCTAAGTAGAGTACTTCAGTTACAGTGGGCTCAGAACCAAGACCTAGCTACACATCTTCATGTGCAGCAATAGCAAAGACAGTGGAAAGAGTGGAGTTTCTGGGTGATAAAAGGGAAAACCCCTTCCATCTGGTCACACACTTTAGCAACCTGGATAGTAAGCAGCTAATATCTTCTGTAAGGAAATGAGACAGAGCATGGGAGTGTGAGCACAACTGAACACTTGACCTCACTCTTTCCCCCTTTATCTGTAAAAACAGTAAGAAAAGCAAATATGAATTTACACAGCAAATACTTTCATAGATGTCAAACCCCATTTCACTATCAGGAGCTAGATGCAACTCTTGCACTCAAAAGCTAGACTTCTCTTTTAATAATCAGGGATCTCAATGTTGTCTTATCAAAGTTAGCAAATTCCTCAAAAATGCTTCTGGGTTATGATTATAGAATCCAGAGCTAAAAGCTCTACACTGCTTAGAGCCACAGCACCAGTATTTTCAGTTAGGGACTAAATACTTCAAATACTAATGTTGACAAATCAGTGCTCCTCCAGCCTAACTCTTGATTCAAGTCAGTTTTAAACAGTACTGAAGTTTTAACTGCATATTTAGCTACTCATATAGGTAGAATACTTGTAATAGCTGCTACTAAAAAGCCCCTCTCTATACACATTAAAAGGAATTTTATATTCCCTATGTGGTAGAACAGATTCTGCAAAAAAAAAAAAGCACATTTAACAGTCCCCAGTATTCAAAGCCATAAAGTAGTCTCAAGCTTCAACTGATTGAAAAGAACAAAGAATTATCAAAAAATCCCAGCTCAGCCTAGCTTGCCAACAACCCA
The DNA here is from genome assembly GCF_001715985.3 of Manacus vitellinus. Lineage (NCBI taxonomy): Eukaryota > Metazoa > Chordata > Aves > Passeriformes > Pipridae > Manacus > Manacus vitellinus. Next base: position 19,464,755 of record NW_021939396.1, read on the forward strand.
GCTTACCACCATCTTCCCAGTAATTCTCACATCTTTTCTTTAGAGTCAAAAAGATATAAACATGACAAACATTCATACAGAAGTTTGGCAGCCAAACAACACACTTGAGCATTTCTGCACAAAGCAAAATAAATTCCTGCATCTCTTTAAAGCATTTGTGCTGAAGCCAATTTCATTTCTGTACCAGGGCATGCAGGATGCAGCACTGGTTAAGACTTAATACATTGCTTCAGTTTAGACACAGGTACCTGCAGTTATATGTGGTACAAGAAAGTGACACTTTTGCACAGGTATGTTTATTTTTTCCTGTGTTTACAGTGCATCAACTGTAATTTTAAACCATTCAGAAAGCACAATTTCATACCAATTTTACATACTTTACATCACAGTTCAACAACGTTAACACAGTTGTATATACTAAATCAAATGAACAAAATGGCCATGAACATTTACACTATTCTTCTGTAAACAAGTTTTTTTTATAAACAATGGTAAATTGAATTAACACAGACCACCATATGAAAGAGGGATAAACTTTTCCTTAAATAAATCACTCTGTTTATAAATACTTCAATTCTCTCAATATACATTTACAGACATAGTCGATTAAAAGCTGATTACCTACACTGTTCTTGAAAAAGAAAACGTCTAGAGATGGACCACAGTGTGTTAAATTCACCTAACATAAGAAGCAAGCATATGATTAGTATAGTGTTAAAAGTATTACTGTACTTTAACCTCACTTCTGTTTGTTAACATCGACACTGAGAAGATTGTCATGTTAGGGAACTTTTACTTGAATTCCAGCAAGTTACAGTCGATCTTGTAGTACACGTATGGGTAGTACTCCTGTTGACTGAGGTTTAAACCAGGAATATCCATAGTTGCCTGCAAATAAAGTTTTGAAACCAGTTATAGCCTTACAATTCAGACTCCTATACAGAAGCAGATGAAATATTCATACGTTTTTGAAGCAAACAGGCCAGGCAAAGACTGCAAGCTTAAATTTTCACAATCAAGCAACTGTTTAACAACAGATAAAGTTAGAACTTTGACAAATGAATAACAGTATTTTTCAGAATTAAATACAAGTGCTTTTTCAACATCGAAGTAGTTCCGTATCAGTATTTCACACCCGTTGCTACAGTAAACACCCACTTTATTACGTGGAAACACTGGCAGTTTCTGATAAGAATGTTATAAGGGTGCTGAACGATCCAGGAAGTTACGTAAAGTTCAGCACCTTTAATTTTCACCTGAATTGTCTCACATCCTTGTTCCCCAGAAGGGCCTGGAGATACTCTGGAAAAACATTACATTCAATATTACATTAAGAAAGATTATTTTTAATCTTTTTTAATCCAGCTAAACTTATGGTGTGGTATATATATTTATTTCATCTTTAACTTATGAAAATCACTGCTTTTCAATACAAAACAAATTAGTAGAATAAGCCTGCCAGCAAACCAGTTTTAAACATGAAAATGAGACCTCTACAGATGGAAAGGCTGACTCCATTTTGACATCAATTCAGCCTCCTTCAGCAGAGAAGGAAAACTATGTTAACTTAAAAACAAAGACAGCAATGCAAACAAAAAAAAGGTTTGGTACTAAGGCCACTGTTGTCACAGACTGTGGACAATTTATGCATTCCTCTGGGCTCAAAAAAGATACAAAGCATGTTCAAGTTCCTTAAGCCTAGTTTGAGATCAGAGTTGACTTGGTTTAAATTCTTTGAGGACATGAATATGCAGTCCATTGGTAGTAGGAAAGAATATAGTAAGAAGAAATTACATGAGACTTTTAAACCAGACAGCTCATCAAATACAGTGGTTGCAACTTTAAATATCATTTGTCTTGCAAAAATGTAAAATAGAAGAGACATTTTTTATAAGGAGACATAATTCTCTATACTGTGAGAGAATGGAGAATATGGAGAGGTATAACTTTTTAATATAAAAGCCAAGACTTTTTTTTCCATTTAAACAAACTGAAACTAATATTGAAGGGGAGTAGCAGTCACAAAAATACTTACATCAATGATAGCTGCTGCACTGCTGTCAAGGTGTTTGTATAAGTCATACAAAACCTCCCTCAGTTTCTTCATTGTTTTCTTATTAGGCTGAAGCAGCATTGCCTGGAAGTTAACTGGCAAACCATACCTGACAAGGTCAAGTAGAAAACTATGAAAATGCTGAAATAAACCTTCTTTTATATTTCAAAGCAAAATCTGATTTTATTTTGAGAAAGGATCCTATTGCTGAAGAGGAAATTCTGCTCATTACCATTTCTGCAAAACCATTCTGTGTCTACAATTCATAAGGCATCACCAAAGCAGAAATTCTTTCTTCAAGTTGAAAATAATAAAATAGAAGTGCTTTTAAAATAATTTAAAATCTTTGAATACTTAGTACAATCCTCTAAGTTACCTGAATTCTCACACTAAGTTTTGAACACTCCAATTAGTTTACTTGAAAGACTTTGCTTATGCACTTGGTGGAGAATCCAGTCTCTACTCAATCCTCCTTCTTAGAGGCCTTGAAACATTTGCCAACATTCCAATCAAGTTCAGCTTTCTTCCTTACTCAAGTTTTATCTTCAAAATAAGCCCATAGCAGCTATCTAGTGGACTAGAATGAAAGTTAATGTGATTTGTTTTCTTTTTATCCTCTGGTTGTCTCCTTTATAACAACTTATCAAAAAGGCTAAAAACACCTTCCCCTTTCCTGACTAAGGCAGGAGCCCTTTCAACTCTTAAAAAAAAAAAAAAAATCAAGGTCCTTCCTTCTGCAGAACAACTACAGCTGTTCTTAACTAGTAACTTCAGTTGTGGATAGGTGTGAAGAAAAAAAGCAGAGAAAAATTACAGTTAGAAAATTGAGTGGTTTAATACTGAAAAGTTTAAACTACAAAATTCTTAGAAAAGCACATTTTCAAGAAAAAGCATACATTTCATGATGTCAAACTATTTTACTCAAAGCCCAAATACTTTTTACTCTGAACTACTCTACTTGGCTCTTGTTACATGCAGCTCATGAAGTAAGCTAGAAATCAGCAAATATGCCTTCCTGCTACTTTAGAGAGCATGTTTAACTCCTAAAGCACTATTGGAAAGACTATCCACAGTACAAGATACATTATTACCTTCCTCAAATATTCCACAGCTGGCAACAAGAGTATTGCCATCAGCTGTTCTTACTGCTCTACTTCTTGCTTCCTCCTTCCCAAAAGAGCAGCTTCACACACCTCAGCTTGGTAATCCCAAGATAAACATAAAGTCCTACAAAGTCTAGGAAGAAAAGCACTGTTCAAATCTGCCTCCTTACCTTAAAACAGATTCAACAAAAACTCGTAATGCTTTCACATGGATCCATGCAATGAAAGCTTCACTGAAATTAACTTTCAGCCACCGAACTAGAGGCCCCTGTGAAAGGGAAGAGGAAAAAAAAATTAGGTTATTCAAACATCAGAAGAAGATCCAGCCCATTATCCATGTTTGAGCAGCTACTCAATATCTGTACCATGATAATAAAGACAAGTTTAAGGCAGATTACACTATAGACATAATGGCTCAAGGGAATTTGATACTAAGTAGAGAAATTTAATGAGACTTCCCATTGTCTCTTCAGTTCACCATCTCAGCTCTCATGAGCTAACTATATTAAAGATCATTTTACTAATATCTGATTATGTCATTCAAATACTTGTCCATTTTCAAACTTCATATATTATCAGCTGTGATACCAGCCCTTGGTTCAATGCAGTGGGGAGCACTTATACTCACTTATCCTAGAGCAGATTAGCTGGGTGGCAGGCTGGATACAGCATGTCACCCTTGCAATGCTTTCTCAGAATCACAAGTTCATGAAATTTTTATGTACCAATAACAAGTCTTAGATGTCTCTCACATTTCTATAATAACTAGTTTATAAAGACTTACAAACTGTTTCTTCTTGTCAGTTGACAGTCTATTCATTTCTTCTTTATCAGCTTTCATCTCTTCTTCATTATACTGGAAGTCACGGACCAAAAACCTGCGTTTGGAAGTGGATAAAATCAGAAGTGGCTATGGAGATCCTTCAAAGCATGAGAGACAGAACACACATAAAATAAGCCTTACTTATACTCTCTGGCTTTGTGCTTGAAGTCATCCACTGCCTTCCTGAACAAGGTGACATTACAAAGGTAACTGTCTTGGTCCTCAAAGAGTACACTACATAGGAAAAAAACAAACCAAGTGTCAGAATTAATAAGGTTCAAGTCAGCACAGATCTGACATACAATAGCATATGTTGTACTTTATTGCTACAAGGCAAGAATATAAATGTAGATAATCTTATGGGATTTAGTTCCTGAAATAAACACCTTATAGAGAAAGTAACCAACTGCTCTTAATTACTTCCTTTGTAAAGGATGGCAGCTTATAATTCACAGAGACTTCTCCACTCAGAAACACTTCATATGATATTTGTTCAAAATAAAAATCATTTTACAAAAAAAGGAACTGAAACTGGCTCAGTACTGAAAAGTTTGGACTAGGGATTTATTAGAAGTATGTATTTTAAAGAAAAATTAAATGGATTTAAAATAGAAAAGTACACAAATTAAAAAAAAATATAGGTTGGCAAGAGAAGGTGTTTCTTAGGCTGTAGATTTAGTATTTTAGAATTCAAAATAATACTGCTTATTTTGAGTTTTCATCTTAGGAAAAAAGCTTGAAGATATTTAGTCTGTTCCTCAATGTCATACTGTCTTCAACACAACCATTATCCAATAGTTTAACAAGTAGCCCTAGGTTGTGGTTTCCCAGTAATTAAGAATCATTAGCAGATCTCCCACTAGGCTTAAATTAATGCAACTCAAATGTGAAGTCATCCAGAGCAAGTTCAGATTTTGTAACTGGCTGGTAATATCAGATCTGTCTGATCAAAATCTCAGCCTGTCAGTTAAAATTAACCACATCAACACTTTGTACTACACACTGACTTTATTTTCAATGTGGTAAAGTGGTTTAACAGTATTATCAAATTTGCCCATCACAGACACCAAGCACCTTGGTACCAAGGATCTAAAGAGGCAAGTTACCTTTCTTTGCACATAAGAAAACCATTTACACTTCCAGTTCTTCATTCTTTAGAAGCTTTTGAAGAGTATCTGTAACTTGTTTCAAGTTCCTCCGAATACAGACATAAAGCATACAGGCCAGCAGCCAGTACTTGTTGCTAATCCCCACAATGCCCCAGTTTGAAGCTGAATATGCCTGACCAGAAATGGATTAACTTTTCAATTCTCTTACTCTTCCCACATAAATTGAGTTTGATAACTTTGTTAATCCTAGAGTTAGAGGTCATTTGAATTTTTCCTCAACTACAACATGATCAGGCTTGATCAATAAACACATTTTGACAAGTTTTTGACCAATCTTTAAAATTCTAAGTCACTCCAAGATAAAGAACACTCCTAAAACACAGCACACACAAATATGAGACTTAGCATTTAAAGACTTACTTGCTGGAACGTGGTACAACCATCTCTGCTAGTGTTTCATACTGCTTAACCCAGTCATTATAATTTACCCTAGAGAATACACAGGTTATGGTTAGACTTTTAGCACTGTAGTAAGAAATCTGAGATTAAAGGATCAAGTGTTTTTAAAAGGGTCAAAAGCATTTAATCATCACATCTTCCAACAAAGGTGTAGGTTGTCACAAATACTCAGGACATCAGGGACAGTACTCCTCTTGCTGTTTTTATAATTGCTGATAAATAAACCAAAATGATAGCAAAAGTAATAAATTTTCAGTCTTCATGTAAATTTAAAGTGTAAAATTTTTGAAATAAAAGAACTATGAAGTTAAATCAGTCATCATTAAGTACAGATCTCAGAGCACCAAATGGACTTAACTGTCAAGGTTGATCAGAAACTCCTTATGCAACTCTCCTCTTCTGAGTTACTAATAGGACTACTTTTTCCACAATTACAAACAGGTTCCCCATGGTCCTTGCACTTGCCTGAAGGACTGAGAATTTTGGAAGCCCTGCCTTTCTGCAGTTGGTGGTGAAGAGGTTCCATCTTTTCAACACCAAAACCAAAATCAAAGACAAATAACAGCTGAGATATACTAACCAGCTGCTTTCTGTTGTAGTCACTGCAAAACTGTTTTTCCTTCACCAGAGTTTTACACGACAGACTCTACTGCTTCATTTCGTAAAGAAAGCCAGTCTGCTTTTTAGAAGTTGGAAGCTCTTTCTATTCCCAGCTCCAGAAAGACAGTCTAGTACCATTTTCTCATTTTACAAGAGTTTTGAGGGTGTCTGTATCATCACTTTCCTTGGCCAGGGGAAAAGATGGGGTTTCTGTTGTTTAAACATTTCAAACAGGAACCATCTGTTCCCCCAGCAAGCCATTGGCATGACATAAGCAGGGTTCCATTGGTAGAGACTTAGATCTAAGTAAAAAATCTGTGTTCTGGCAATCCAAAACCATACAGAGCAAAGCAGTAATGAGTTCACTCACTAGGTGGTGAAAGTCAACATACTTCTAACCAGGATAATTTAATTATTAAGCCTTCTAATGTAAAACAAATCATGTTTTTACTCAGCACTTACTATTTTCATAAGGATGCCTTCTGCAACATGACTAGTCACAGAAGACACTAGATAAGAGATTTAAGTCTAATCTCCTGTTTCTTCAAGAAATTCATGAGCACTCAGCATTCCTTATGATGAATTCTCATGAACAAAGGAATACAGGCACACAGGCTCATTTGCCTCTACTAAGCATTTGAATGTTTGTGTTTGCTCATCCAGGAAAGCCCTAAACAAATTCAGATGTCCTTTCTTACAGTATTATAGGGTTGTGAGATCTATTATTTGATTTAGATTTCTTATTTTATTCTGCTCTTAAGATGAAAAATAAACTTACTTTGGTACAATCACTAATAATGTGACCAAATATTCTGAATCAAGTACAAAGTCCTCTTTCTTTACAATATCAGCAAGACTTCTGGTTAGCAAGCTTCCCCTGCAGAGAAACAAAGACAGCCAGAACAATTACATGTTTAAGAACTGAATTTGTCTGGATAAGTTTACAGTGCTTGATAATATAACATTTTCAAAAATACATTTTACCTAACCAATTGCTATTAGCAGAGCAAACAAAATGCCCTTACGTGCATTTTATATCACACTGTCCTAAGTCACTGTAAGTTTTTATCAGTAGCTCCGCTGCTGTGCGTCATTTCCATATTCCAAATACCTCACATGCTTAGGCAGCCAACTTTTAAAAAGAAAAGTTATTTAAAACCACAAGAAGCATTAAAACCATGAATTGTGAATTCTACTACATGGAGCCTCAGAGTTACAAGTAATCTAGTACAGACCTACAGGACCTCAATAAAAGTCAGAGCAGCCTATTGCCTCATATTCACAAAAGATGAAGAACATACATAGATTTAATGGGGCTCAGCTCCCAAATTACCATGGCTTAACACAGAAGTCATGGCTCACTCCTAAAACAGCTTGTCATATACTATCATTAGTATGACCTGTATTTCTGAATCAGCCAGCAGGCTTGTACCATTAACTGTAATGGCAGGGTTGGGGCAAATTAATCAACCATATTTGCACAGAAGAACTACTGTACCTCAACTGTATTTCAGATAATCATCACACGTACGTGACAAGACAACATGCAGTCCCTGTTTAATTTGTTATCTGTGTGCTCACAACTGCTGTCTCTGCTGGTTAATAATGGGGGAAGAAACCCAGTAATATTAATATGCTTAAAGCATAAATTGGAGTGAAGGAAAGACTTCCTTGTTTAGACGAGAGACAACTTCAGAGCAGTGTTACACACCACTAACAGCAAGCTCCTCTCAAAAGCTCCAGCAGTTTATACTATTTGTACATGCTTTTGTGATTTCGTAATTGCTTTTCATTCACAAGTAAGCTAATACCAACCAGTCAGCTGGTAATAAATGTTCTTTTATGACAGCTGCTATTCAAGGTCAATAAATACCTCAGAAATACATTAAGCTTAGAGCCTGTATCACTCCACATTTTTTAAGTTTTCATGCTTAGATAACTTCCCCGTGCTCAATTAGCAAAAAACAATGTAACTTACGCATTCTTTCTTTCCAAATTCTGAAGATTCCCTTTCAGATTATTGTATGCCGAGGCTCTTGCTTTTAGATCATTGTCAATCTGGTTTACTCCCTTAAAGATAAAAAGAAAAGGAACAGTGTCTAAAGAACTAGAAGAGAACTCATGTTTGGCTTGCCATTTCTGCAAGACATCCTTCTCAAATCCATCCTCCAGGATAAATTAGCATGATTACCAAAAACTATTCATTCCCAGCTAAGTAACTTGGCAGTAAGTGGAAGAACACAAAACAAATGAAGCAATTAGTACGTCTTAACCAGCCGACCATACGCATATCTGTGTGTACCCTATACAAGGAAGTATTTTAAATCAATATACCCAGTAACAGTTGGGTAACAAAGAATGTGGCACAGTGTTGGTCTGGCATAATAATGCTGCCTACTGTCTGCTTCACTGCCTCCTCACTATGGTATGGAGGTATAAGCACATTAAAATTCCCAGGGACAATTTCTGAACACAGTCAAGGGAGTCTCGCTTTATATGGATTTATGCCATTGACAAAACATTTTGTTTGTATAAAACACTTCATCTGGGAGATCCAGATATGATTTTGTTTCCACAAAGTAAATATCTCTTAAAAGCAAGGTCACTTAGTTAAATAGCGACCTTGTTTATGGTAACACCTAAGTTGGCTTGTCTGTAGCAGGAAAAAGTCATCAAAATCCTGACCATTCTGGTAGTTTTATTTGGCCACACATTAACAGCTTGCACCATTACAGACACAGCAATGCTTTAGACAAAATTCTCTGAAAATAACAAAATTGATTTAAACAGATGAGTATTTCAGGCTATTTAAATTCTTGGACTGATATAACCTTTAGCAAAACTTGTGGAACATTTCAGCAGGTGTCACACAAGGCATATACCTTCATGGAAAATATTTTACACTACAAGAAGTAACACTAACACTTTTTTTTTGTACAGCTAGAAATCAGCATAGGGGAAAAATTAATCAGAAGCTACTAAGGTAGTGCCTTGGTGCACTTGGACTTTTTCCCAGACTGACAACCTTCCCCTCTGCCTTTTCCAAGGCTCAAGACTTTCAACAGCAGTCTAACTATGCATTACTTAATGACAAAACCCAAAAACCATTGATACCAAATGCTGCCTTTACAAACCCATTCCATTCACCATTTCCTAATTGGCAACACTCTAGTTGCTCTCATTTGTAAAGTCAGTAGCCTTTTAAAAGAAGACTGTTCAGACAAAATCCTGTTACTGCGGCGCTGGCTAGAGTTTACTGTAAACAACAACCAGCTTTGCTTCCTATTGAATGTTAGAGAATGCAGAACCACAAACCTCAGTGTCACAGCAGAGCTCTTGAAAATGTAATTGTGTAAAATTACCAAATGAAACAACAATATAAACTTCCTTTGGGGAGCAGAATTGGTGAATAACTTACAAAGGTCATTGCAAAAGGAGGCAGACTTGTGATATTGCTAAAGAAAGTATCAATCTAACTTAGTGAGCCTACTTCTACACATAGAAAACCCAGATGTTTAAACCACTTACAAAGTTGTTGGCAATACACGAGTGTCCTCTTGTAACTATACAACTGAGCTATTGTACATCACTGGATGCCTGGGCTGCTGAAACGGTTGGATTAGGGCACCAAGGCTATCAAGGTTGTCTCCTTGCATAACAGTCTTATGACTAATTTCAAATTCAAAGAATGACTAGATTAAGACAGCTGTCACATGGCACAGATGTCATCTTTGAAGTATTCAGTATTGACACTGGGGTTCATGGTACCTCTGAACATTATAAGCTGAAAAAACTTGATGGATATTTTCAGCAGATTTCATTTTATTTCAAATGTTTTTAGCACTGCTGTAATTTTTATTCAACTGACAAACTCCCCACTGCAATTGCTGTTACTCATATTGGCAGACATCAGAACCTGCTGCCACAGTGAGTGAGGATATAAACCATACAGGAAAAATAGAATCTCATGATGTGACAAGCTTTTCAAATTATTTAACATGTCAAAAGGCTTCATAGATTTTAATTAATGTAGCTCTATCATTTTTTCTGTATCACCATGTTAATCACATGCCAAAGTGAAGACCTTAACTACGTCAGGACTCTCTTTGCCTTGGGACAAAACTGTTTGAAGTCCCACGACATGATCTCCTTGTAGAGTCACTTCTACAAGAACATAAGGCAGCTTCTTCAGTCATCTTCCTTCTCTGTCCCTACATAATACAAGTACAGCTAAACAGGAAGAGGAATGGAAACCCTCAACAGGATGACTCAGGCCTAACTACAGCAGAGCTGTTTCTCTGCATTCAATATGCTGCCTAATAATTCAATGAGGTCCCTAATGCAGATGAAGAATGTAAGACAGTTAAAGTTCAGGTTCTGGTATACAACTTTGCTGCAAGCAGATTATTTATCTAGCAAACTCCAGGACACAGAATAACATGCACTGAATCCTTGATAATTTTCAATAAAGGGCATGTCCCTTCATGTCCTTTGTTTCTTTTTCAAAAAGTTTAACTGCAACAGAAACAAGCTCTGTATTATAACAGCTGGAAATAGATTGAAACTTCATTTTTGATACCTTCTTCTTCTGAAGTGAATGTGTACTAAAGTAGTGTCAGATATTAAGATTATTATATCTGTGAGATATTTTGAATGTGCAAATCTTAAGAGCCATGAGACAGACAGTCTTCCTCCAACAAAATGCCACACTGCAGATGTTTTCCAGGAATAGTAACTGACTGTAATTTGTGGAAAAACTTCAAGATGCAGTGATAGTCCCAAAGAAAATATCAAAAATTAAAAGTGTCAGTTGCATTCTCAGTCAGCTTTGTACCATATATTAAGATTTTGTAATCTCTGAAAAAAAAAATTAAATTAATAGGTTCAGGAATCTGCAGTTATAGCAAAGCACAAGTCTGTCCATCCCAACCCCAATTATAGTCCCTACTTAGCCATCATTAGAGTCTATCTCTATAGGTATCCAAAGAAGCCGCTTTTTTTTTCCAGGTTATGTATTTCCAGCTAGTGACAGACAATTCCAAGAGCCAGTCTGCAGATTACATAAAACAGGAAAGCAAAAAAAAAAAAATTAAAAAGCTGTGAAGATATTAAAGCAAGAGTTGCTTACAGAGAACTCTCTCACTGTTTGACTACAGTCAGTCACTGCTGAGGACCCTGTCTAGGCTCACAGCAAACACAAACCAAACGAAACCCTCAAAGTACAAAACATTTTGCCAAGGTAAAGATGAGGAAAATGCATGAAAACTCTCAAATGAGCTTTTCTTACATCTAACACTGAAGGCTTATTTTTCCCCTCACAACTGAGTGCCACAGCTTTCAGAAGGTAAATAAGTTCCCTGGTTCACTAATAGCCCACAAGGTCTGAGAACATCAGACAAACAGCATGCTAGTATAGCAAAATTTGAATGTAAGCAACATCATCTGCTAGCTATTTATTTGTTAACTCAGTGACCTTAGGAAACAAAAATCAGGAAAGACAGCATGATGGCTTTCAGGAAGCACTCTCCAAACCCTATCTGCCTCCTATGGATGTCTTTTGTTACTAACTGCTACGAGGTTCACTACTATTGCTATCTGACTAAAATAGACAAATAGCTTTGAGTAGCAAGTGTTGTGCATAAATATCTCAAGTTCAAATACGAAATTTTCATAAAACAAATTACCTTACCTTTGTAATAATTTCTGAAATATTCTTCAAGGATTGCTTGATTGGGTATTTGGCCATATCCCACTGGAACCTTGTTATGTAGGTGACCAAGTCAACTAAAATTGTAATGAACTTTGTTAAGATAGGCAACAAAAAGATAGAGGTATTATATTCCATGTAGAATTGCTGTAACAGAACAGAACTGTAACAGAGTCTTTGTGGACCTTGCCAAGTGTGGACCCTGTTGCTTAGAGAAATCTGAAAATAAACAATCAAGTTGTAGGTTATCCATGACTTCTGCCTTCAAGATATTGGTTTCTCCACCTCTGTAGACCCTAAATGATATTTACTACCAACTCAGTGATCGCTGGAGAACTACAGACAGGAGCAATTATTTTTTGCTCTGTGAGAAAAATGGGTTAGAGGAGGGAGGGTTACGAAGGCAAGAAAGGCGGCAGTGATTACGGGCTCACTTGAAGGCTCAGCTTTGTAAAACTACTTACGAGAGACACTACTCCAAGCCCCTACCTAAGAATCATGCTAATCACTCATATCAGCCTCTCTTCCATCAATATGAGCTGTGTTAAATTCTATGAAATGGCTTTGAAAACAAAGTACTGATTCAGAGACAAGTGCAGCTTTTTACTAAAATAAAATGCGCCCCGAAATCCTTCTCAGCAGGGCTGTTCTCAATCCGTTCATTTGAGGGTTGTCCTGACCCAGGTGTAGCACCTTGCACTTGGCTTCACAGAACCTCAGTAAGTTTCAGGATCACTGCCTTCCCTCCTACAGTTTTAGGATGCACAAATCATGGTTAACACTTTACCTCCATTAGCCAGAAGATTCTCCTGAACTTTATCTTTACTGTCTTCTAGAACATCAGCCATATACTGGGCCACTTTCTTTACAACACTGAAAATGAAAGATAAAGATATGTAAAAAAACAAAACCAAAACATGCCATTTGAGAAATATCATTCACAAAACTGATTTTAAATTGCCTGAGATGGATCCAAAGTGATTGGGTCAAACAAGGACAATGATGATTGCTTTACATACAAGCATTCCAAGAGCACAAGCTGGGCTCAGTATCTGGAGGAGACTGACTTCTCAAAAATATTCCACAACTTTATTTAAAACCTTCTTTAGTGTTGCTACTCATCAGTTCTCAACAAGGTGAGGTGAGCTCCCTCATATTTGTGTAGGCTTCAAATGTAATTCCAAACTTTTTGGAAGTCTGTAATACTTTCAAAATTCTAACCCTTTCTAAAAATAGACAGTGAGGTAGAAATCATCAATAATCCAAATTAAACACAAGGCAACTCTGGCAAGGAAATTCGATACTCAAGACCTGCTTACCTGACTAGAAAAGGCATTTATAACATTACTCACATGGGCCATGATAAATAGTTTCCTTTTCTACTTAAAACAACTACTTAAAACTTCTCTCCTTGAAACAGAAGATGGCTCCACAAGTTCTGGTTATGTGAAATATTGTTACTTTTGCTCAAAATCATTTTCCAAGGGTCAATAGTTACTTCAAAATTAACAGGTCTTGCATTTTAATATTAATGCTGTTTAAGCATTTCTGTGGATTAGGAAATAATTTGGTACATTCTCAAAGTCTGTAAATTGTACTCTTGCTAAAAAAATAAGCTTTTACTCCTTTATACCATCACTTCCTGAAGCTGCCAGACTCAATTCTTAACCATTCTCCAGGACCCAGCAGCACATAGCACTACTGTAGGGACAACCATCCTTCATCAATGCATATTCCACAAGAAGTTCAGATTGTTTTACTTTTTCAAGAACAGATACTAGGAAAACCAGCATCCTAGCTTTCTGAAATCTTAGCTTGCTGACTGCCTGCAGAGGATCACTATGGAACAAAAAATGCTGAAAATAACCTGTCTATTATTAGGACTCAGCAAACCATCATATCATTAATATTTTGCATCCTAGTCAAAATAAGCTGTTACCTCTCCACAAAAGCATCCAGTTTAGCCAGCTCATCTGACAAACCAACCAAAACATCCAGTGTGCCAACCTAGAAGCAAAGATCAAAATGCATTAGTAGTTGTATATAAACATAAAAGGTAAAACCAAATAACAATAAAACTTAAATCTTCCCAACAGGCAGCTTTGCAGAACTACATGAAATGCTGGACTCTAGGACTTCAGACTTGTCAATTTACCAAAGTCACACTGTGTTTCATTTGCTCAAGAGACTCCCATAAAGCACTACAGTATCAGATTAACTCACTAGTTTGGTACACGGTTTCAGTCCAGCAATCCAGCCATCCAAAACATGTTAAAACAAAATTTAATTTATGAATTGGCTGTATTTCCCACAAGGCACTAGCTTCAGCATTTGATTTACTAGTTTAGATCAAATCTGAAATTTCTCTAATCAGGAGTCAGTGCTGGAGGCCACCAGAGGACATTGAAAACCCTGACGATACAAGAGTAGTGCAGCAGTCAGACCAACAGGAGTCTGGACTTTTTGCATCTGGGGTAACAGAACATCTGGCTTGTCTGGCTTTCACTCTTTCTTCCCTTCTCCTCCAGAAAACACTTTCTTGCCTAATTTCAAGTAGTTATCTAGAGTACACATTTCTTGCTGAAATATTACAGGGCATAAGTGAATCTTCTGTCTAGCCAAGACACTATAACATTATTTCTAGTCTAGCATCTATGTTCTATACATTTGAGCACTCAGATTCACATTATTCCTTTTCTCTTTAGCCTTGAAGCAGAAAGGAGCAGAATTATTTAAGAAACACCACAACCACATCACTTTCTATGCCCCACCTTCTTCTAAGCCACATGCAGAATAAGGAAGCTCATGTTTTAACTAGTCACTTACAAGCCAGAGGACAAGTAAGTCTTCAAGCAATAAGGTGCCTGTTCAGTGGAGACTAAATCACTGTTTCAATGAGTTTTAACCAAAGGATCTCAGTCAAACAGTTTTACCAGGTCCACAGAAGCCAAACTTTATATAAGGTATATTCAACTTCTGCCCTACAGGAAGTAGAGTAGAAGCAAAATCAATCGTTTCTAGCCCTAATGGGCCCCATCAGTTTTCAGTGACAACTCCCCTAAGTGCTGTAGCCATCCTGACTTATGCCAAGGATCCCCTGGGAGGAGACAGACATTTGTTTAGTCCCTATTCTAACTCAGGACAGTCCGAAGTCATGGCAGTTGGAAGATCCTCTTAAAAGACACACTGAAGCACTTTGTGCCTGGGCTTGTTCCATAGCAGAGACAGGAAGAAGGCATCACACCACCAGAACTTGATCCACTATGTGGACAAAGATCAATGCCATTTTTTTTCTCTTCATTTTTATAAACTTTGATGAACTTTCACTCCACTAAACTGAGCTCACAATTCTTCTTGTTCAATAAATATTCAGGTGTCAGGATAGACCTTTTCTCAACAAATACACTGGCTTGTAACTTTTCCATATGCTGATGATCATATTAAACCAAAATAAACTGCTTTAATATTTTCTTCCTACTTGTTTCTCACAGGAATAATTTAAACAGTTTTTTTCCCATTTTCCATAACACACTGGCAGGTCACACTGGAATGCTCAGCTAGAGATAACCACTACTTTAACAGAAGAATGTTACTTCTGGACAGAGAAAAGGCAGCAGCTGTTTGACTACCCTGTATTTTAAACTGAGCCTTTCCACTGCATCTCAGATAGAAAAGGAACAGACAAAGCAGAAGGAAAAAACAAAAAAAGCAAAACAAAACAGTCAAACTATCATCTCAGTACTCAGATCACAAGTTTCCATTTTTCTTCCCCAACTAACTGCTAGCAGCATAAGATCATCCTTGGAAAAACTGCTGTATTAGCTGAAAGAACTCAGGTTGCTGAACCTTTAAAGCATACAGAATGAGCAAAGTTCACAAAAAAGGTAACTGTTGTCTCAATTATTTTTTGAGATCCACACATAAACATCAAAAGAAGTCAGCTGTACTCCCTAAAGCATCTGCAAGTACTCCTCACCTGCAGTTTTAGTCTAGAGAAACAAAGATGATGCAAAACAAACACACTTCTTAGGAGATGACACAGGGTTTACATACCTTCAAGTCCGGAATGTTGAACTTGGAATTAGTAGAAAGATTGTTGTGTTTTGTAGTTGCTGCATGTAGTTTCTCCCACGTCTGTTGACAGGTTTTTTCCCCAGGAGCAGAAATCAGCCAAAACTCGGTCATTTTTCTGCCTTTATCTTGATGCTTTCTGCTTCTGAAGATAAAGGCAGGACACTATTAAAAGGAAAGCAAGGGAGAGAAGAAAAAATATCTGCCATTAATGCAGCATTCAAAGCTTGGCCTGAAGAAAAATATCTCATTCCATGTTACTAAAGTGCAGTTCCAATCACTTTAAGAGATTTTACCCAAGAGTATCATGTGGTTTCAAATTCATTTTTCCTATCTTCCAAATCACATCTGCACAGTTGGAAAGTCTTTTTAAACTGCCCATGCTGCAAGTTAAGGTGGGCTGAGTTTGCAACATTAGCATCTTTCAACTGTACTTTCACAGAAAGATTACAAGCAAACAATCTAACTGAAAATAAATCCAAAAAACAGGACCCAAATCATATTTTCACAGCTGCATGTATTTTCCAGCTTCTGTACAACAACTTTTTCTGAATGTATCAGAGAGAAAAAAAGGGAAAAACCAAACAAATTTCAACTCTGACATTATATCTTTTCCAATAATTTTTCAGATTAGGACAGTTTTTTAAAGTAAATAAATGCCAAAAATTACTTAAGTGCAAAAAAATTTAGTCTATTCTTTCATGCAACTAAGGTTCTCCTGGCAGCTAAAAATTTCAATGAAAAGGGGAACGTTTCCTAGCCTTGATGTCTCTGTTGCTATTGTAGATCATCAGTAAAGTAACACGTACTGGCATTAGTCAAGAGAGTGTTGGTACTAAACATAAATGATGTTGAGTTACTTTGCAGACAAGTTCAAGAAGTTAGGAGCATATATGTTCTGTGACTAAGAAACACAGGTTGCTGGTTGACAGCTGCTGGATTTTTTTTAGTAAGGGAGTGAAGAACAAAATCAAAGTGCACCTTGACAGAATCTAAATGTCAAATTTTGATATCTGCAATGTCTTCTGTAGCAGCTTTAAATGAGTGGAGATTAACCTACCTTTCGTGAGCACAGACTACAGCACTCAATCTTTTTGAGGAAGAACAAATCACATATTGCATTTTTAAGAATTAGAATGTGGTAGCAAACTTTGCCCAAAACACCACACATAGGTCTTTCATCCGTGTTATCATTGTAGGGGCAACAAGCTACCAAGTAAAAGACAGAAGAGCCATAACACAGAAATCCAGAATCCTATTCAGTAAGAGAGATGGAACACTGCATTCTCATGTTTTCCTCAAACATAAATACCCTCTAAAGAATATGTATAAAGTTTCCAGAGATTATACTGGCTAAGGAAACAATTATGTGTTTACAATGACACAGTCTCACTCCCTGCATTACAGACTGGGAAAATCAGCTCACCATTAAAATTTTAAATGTCTTTTCCCATGAAAAAAAAAAAAATTAATAGACCCATTGCAAAGAAAAATTGCTTTCAATAAGTAAAGTTTTCCAACCTTTCAAAGTTAGCTTTCCAAGACCAACTCTTCAGACTTCATATGATGACTCCAAATCTACCATAAACAAGCCTGAAGTTACAAACACCTAACAGACTTGCAGCAAATCTTTTTTTTATGCTAACATCCCAATGAATTATAGCATTTTATGATTCCTTAATATGTGAGGCAAAAATTAATTGTTCATCTGAATAACCAGGGTCCTTCTCTCCTGCTTAAAGTCACATGGCACAGGTGTAACAGTCGTAGCTCCCAGGAATCATTAACCCAATGAAGTTCCCTTCCTCACCATGTCTGCGTCATTGGTTTTCCTGAAGTTCTGCTCCATTTCTAATAGGCATGGAAAGGAAGATGATTTCCCATTCAAGGTACTTACTCAATGGAGTTTTATCAAATACATACAAAGAAAAAAGCTTGATAGAAGAGTTTTAAGTGTTTGTGTTATGTGAGAGGGCTTGAAATCAGAACTACGGGGAATACCAAACAAGAAGTGAAGAAAGGAGAAGTGCTACAGAATGGTTAGAAAAACAGAAACAAATGCTGGTTGGACAAAGAATATATATAGACCCAGTATAAAATGAAAGCCAAGAAATTTAATGAAAGGGACCACAGGATAAAGCAGGAAATACAGAAAAGAATGGATAAGTAAGCTGTTGCTCACACCATGCAACTCTATGACCAGCACCTTTTTGTAATGTACTGAGCAGAACGTGTCACAGCACAGTTCCACTGTGGCTCTTCGCTATTTTTGCTGTTTCAATTGTTTCAGCCATACACACTTTAGAAATATTCACAAATGGATATCCCCACACATAAATGGAATGGCCCACAACACATATATTTCTCAGTTTTAAAACATTCAATATCATAGTACAAGTACAGATAATCAAGCTGATGCTTTCAAGGTGGTGTTTTTTTCCTAAACATTGTCCATTCCATACCCTACCACACTAAAATATTTTGAGTACAAACCATGGTCCTAGTTCTGCTGAATGTGGGTAAAGTCACCCATTAATGGGTGCAATTGCTTCCAAGAGGCCACTGTAAGCAATTTCTGGCCAACACCAGCAAAATGAGTTTGCTATATAACCGAAAAAAAAGTTAGGAAAATGAGAAACAAAGTTTATACAAGAATCTCTCTACAGACCATGCTGATCCAAAGTTCAGGCCTTCCAGTGACAGGTTCTAGAATTCCAACTTTATGGACAGCACTGAGATAGCTACCTTGATATTTACAGTTCTACAGGTCATTGAACTATTTTAACACTGAATGATGAAAACTTTCATATCTCAAAAACAAAAATAAATTCAACCTTGCAAGACCAGCAGTGCTCTAACCCATCTCTATCTCATTCACTACTATTAAAGAATGCAAGTTGTCACTTATAAGGGCTTAAGAAATTGATTACAATGCTCTTTTATCATTTTAGATTCAACAATTAGGCACCATCCCTTGGGGGAGTTTCCCATAAAGTAACACTGAAGTGTTAACAATTCTTCCATGTGCAGTTACAAAGAGACTTCAGTAACATAAACACATCACCAAGATGTTCTACTAGTCAAATAAGCACTGCTCGTCTCCAAAATGCTTGCACTGTTTCATCCCTTGAACTTTTCCTCTGAAGTACCTGGCCCTAAATCTTCACTACTCTAATGCCTGAACTAAGTTTGCAATATTATTTAAAATGTATTTTGCATTACTACCCATCATTTATACTGCTTCATCCCTACGTTATTAGGAAAAATGGACTTCCAAAGAAAAATTTTCCATGCAGTACACTACAATCTAAAAGAAAACCTCTCAACAGCTTTTTCAGTGCCGTTATGGGAAAAACATAGTGATGTCAAAACAGAATCTCAGCTAAGGTCCCCAGGGTGAAGCTCGCTCTCAGAAATCACTTCTGACGCTCGGCCTCCACGTTTCACAAACAGAAGCGGCCACAACGAGGAAGCCGGGGAGATTTCGAGATTTCACAAGGAGTCGTCCCCCCGCTCGTGCGGAGGCGATCTGGGCCGGCCTGTGGGCGCTGCCCTCGCTGCCCACGGAGCCGCCGACCTCGATCACCGGGATTAGCTGTCAGTTCCCTTGGCCCCGCAGCCGCCGGTGCTCCCGGGGCCGCGCTGTCACTTGGCCCTGCCCCGAGGTGAACCCCCGCAGAGCGCCGCGGCCGGCGGCCCCAGGCCCGGCACAGCCTCGGGGGCCGCGGGACCCGCCGGGGCCGGCCGGCGCTGCCCTTCGCGCCAGGCCCGGCGCCGGGGAGGCGCGGGCGCTGCGGCAGCCCGCTCAGGGCAGCGCAGGCACCTGTCCTTCCCTCCTTCCCCATTTCCCTTCCGCTCCCGGCCTCGCCCCCCCGGTACCGTCACCGCTCCATCCTCGCCCGGCCCGGCCGGCCCCCCTTACCGTCACCCCGCCCATCCCCGTCCCATCCCCATTCCCGGCCCCCGTTACCGTCACTGCCCCACCCCATTCCCCATCCCCATTCCCCATTCCATCCCACTCCCCATCCCCATTCCCGGCTCCCCCGTTACCGTCACTGCCCATGCCCGGCCCGGCCGGCGCCGCCCGCACACCCGCCGGCGGGTCACGTGACCCGCGGTTCAGCTGATGCCGCCGCAGCGCCGAGCGCGCGCGCGGGCGGAGCAGCGGCGGGGCAGAGTGACGCGACCGCCCGGGACTGACGGGGCGCGGGGGCCACGGGTTCGAGACGCGGCTCGGTGTCATCGCCGCTCCTCTTGTCTGCGCCGCGGACAGCGACTGCCTCAGGGCCCGGCGGGCCCCGCCCACTTCTGATAAATAAATATGGGCTCGATGAAGGAATTCGTGTGAAAACCGCGTATGGCTGAGGGCGGCCCCGCGCACCGCGGGGAGCAGATGTTGTTGGGGAGGCTCTGTACGATTCTGCAGAGAAGGATGGTCGGGTTTGAAAGAGTGTGTTTGTTCTTGGCTGCGGTCAGTAGATTTTCTTCAGATCACAGGACCACAGAATCAATTAGGTTGGAAAAGACCTCTGAGATCATCGAGTCCAGCCTATGACTGAACACCACCATGTCAACTAAACCATGGCACGAAGTGCCACATCCAGTCCTTCCTTAAACGCTTCCAGGAATGGTGACTCCACCACCTCCCTGGGCAGCCCATTCCAGTATCTAATCACCCTTCCTTTGAAGAAATTCCTCCTAATGTGCAACCTAAACCTCCCACAGCACAGCTGGAGGCTGTATCCTCTTGTTCTATCACTTGTTAGCTGGGAGAATGCACCAACCCCACCTTGCTACATCCTCCTTTCAGGGAGTTGTAGAGAGGCTAAACAACCCCATCTCCCTCAGCCGCTCCTCGTCAGACTTGTGCTCCAGATCCTTCACACCTTCTCTGGGCCCCCTCCAACACCTCAGTGTCCTTTCTCAACTGAGGGGCCCAGAACTGGACACGGGACTCAAGGTGTGGCCTCACCGGTGCCAAGTACAGGGGGAAAGATCATGTCTTGGAAAACACACAGTGTTGGAATATGCAGAGGTAGTTCAGGGATCACAACTACGGGAACATGTGTGCTGCAATGCTTTACTGCTGTCAGTCTGCAGCAAAAGGCTTGGGAGAGAAGGACACCAGGGTGCAAGTGACGAGTGGGAAAACATGGACTTGGAAAGAAACTGTTGCAGTGTTATTTTGGCACCAAACCCCATTTGTCTTACTTTGCACTATAAATGCTGAGTGAAAAAGAACGGTTGTAAATTGCTCTATTACTAAGAAAGTCAGTTGTTTTTATTGTGTGAAACTGCCCGTCATCTTAATTCACAACATTATCTGGAGAAAGCAGGAAATGTACACAAAAAGCAAACAATTTTAGTTTGCTGGTTTTGGGGAACCAAATGGTTTGTTCCTATTTTTCTTAGTTGTTTGGTGTTTCTTTTTTGGGGGGAGTGGTTTCAAATACGCAAGAGTTGGCAGCTACTGGGGAACTGCAGCACAGAGGAGGAACAAATGTCATCAGGGATACCAGAAAGGTGGTTTCATATAATTCCAGCCCAGCAAAGAAAGGGGCTTTAGGTCTCTGGGAGCAACTCCAGGCCTCTACTCCAGTGCTTTTCTCCCCCTTAAGTATTTTTAGGTTTAGAAGCTCTGAACTCTGCTTAGTCAAGTTCAAAGTATGAATGTTGTTAAACAACACCTGATGGGACAGGTTAGTCTTCCTTCAGCCATTTATGTTGTCCTTCAACCACCAGAGGCTGCTGAAAATGTTCCCATTGCTGAACTGCCCACAGCCATTTTTAATACTCTTGACATGCTCCTACTGGTACAATTTTGTTAGAGAAACTTTTTTCATATCAGTATAAAAAAACTTACCCCAAAAGAATTCAGTAAAATAGAAACTTGCCTACCTCAAAAGTGGGCAAACTTATTTTTAAATACTCACATTAACAATTCCATCAAGAATAATTTCTTAATAGAGGAATTACTAAGTAAGCCTTCAATGAAAATTCTTATAAAACTTCACAATGGACACATTTTCTCATTATTATTGCAAGCTATTTCCTCAAAATGTGGCAATATATGCCATATGCCAACACTAACCAGCAAATGCAAGACATTATCTATGTTATTTTTGGAACAAGAGAAGATTTTTTTGAGTCATTGTAGCTCCAAGCTATCAGACAGAAACTTGGCATCAACCTCTATAAATAAACAGAGTGGTTAGTAAATGATACTATAAAAGCAGTACTTAAGAGAAGAACAGCAAGCATTTGTAACCTGCACAATGACAACAGGCTTGTAGAACTGCAAAAGGGGCTTCTGAGAACAAGGACCTATGAACTGCCATTTAAAGTCCATTGCCTAATGTGGTTGGTTTTATAATGATATTTGCCATTTGGTTAACTGAGATCAATGAGGTACAAATCAGGCCTGTAGGCAATCTATAACTCTTCACTAGAAAATAGAAAACAACAAACAAACAAACCACCACAAAACAAACAAAAATTATCCCCCACACATACAAATCAAATAACTGGGATATAAATGCACAGTAACAGTGAGCTGCAACATGGTCTTTAAGCGAGCAGTTGGTGAGAAACTCAAGCCAGGTGTGCAGTAACAATAAATGCTGTCAAGGAGAAAACTGTAAACAGTAACACCTAAAACCACAGCTGCTACAATAGGAGTGGGTATATGGTAGATTAAGCAAATATGTTCACTAATATTTTTATAAACATGCTTTTCTGTACCATTGCCCCATTTGGCCTGACAGGGATATTTTTATTAAGACTCTGAAGCCTGAAAAAAATTAGTATATGCTTTTTTTTTTCCTATATCTTGAGAAATCTATTTGTTAAAATTCCATTCAGGGAGGAGAGAACTGTAATGTGTCTTTTTTATCTCAATTATTTTCTGTTGTAATTTTTGAAAAATAATTGTCTCAAAATCATTGCACAGAAGTTTCATTCTACAATCTGAATATATGTCAAAGATGACTTTTGATCAGCTCTCCACATAGGCCTGTATTCAGCTTTGAATATCTGAATGACTCATCTTTGCTGATGAATACTCTTCTGCACAGGCTAAACACAGATTGACTTGAGTGTACACTGGGGTGCACAGAGGTGTTTGAGGTAAAACTACTTAGGATTGAGAAAGCTTACGTAGGGGTTAGCAAGAGGTGGCAGGGCTTAGAGTTGTCCTTGGATATGATCTTTTACCAGCTGCATGAAGTGGTTGCTCTTTTAAATTTGGAGAGCGAAAATAAGAACATATGAGATGGGCTATGGAGTATCTGCTGCTGTTTGAAAATCCTGGTGATGAAAGTAACTCTACCCAGGCCTAGAAGGGTCCCACAGGGTTTATATGACCCCAGGCATGCATGCTGCCCCAGGCAGCAATGGGGAGTCCCCAGTGAGGGAATCCACGCCTGCTGCACAGGAACCTTGGCCAAAAAACCTATTGCAGGCTGCTGTCAGGAGCCATCAAAGGACTCTGTCCCATGGAGTCCCTCTCCTTGTGAGCCAAGACTGCCATTCCACATTCTTTCACAGCAACAAATGTTTCCAAAATGAACATGGTGAAAGGATTTTAATTTTTCATTCTAGTGCAGTGGCTCTTGACATCTCTGAGCATTTCTGAGGGAAATAGAGATTTTATTTGAATTCTGGTGATTCACCCATTCTATATTTATGTAATTGATTTGTAGCCAAATTTTCTTTGACAATCTCTGCAGAGCTATGTGTTCTTCTTTGGCATGTGGATGACATATACAACAGTGTCCTAGTTAGAACAGCTGGGACCAGTTCATCACTGTATGGGTGTAACCCAAAACTGTGTATTCTATAGCCTTCCATGCCATTTCCCAGAAACTGTTATCAATAGACCATTTACACCATCTGCCCAGCGCAGCCTGACTCCTCAGGCTATAAACTGGGTGTTAAGAGGCCTGCGAGATGGGAGGATGCTCCTGTCCTCATGCCCACTGTGGAACTCCTCGTCCTGAGGGAGGTACTGGGCATTCCTGCCTGAACTGGAGGATATATAATCTTGGGGTCTTGGGACTTTTTAACCACTTGTGAGATCCAGAGGAGGACTGCAGACCACCACTCTTGACTGGACTGCAGACCACCACTCTCAACCAGACTGCAACCACCACTCTCGACTGGACTGTAATCACCACTCTTGACCAGATTGCAACAGCACTCTCACCAACAGGTTTTCCCCTCTCCTTTTACTTTGGACTCAGGGGGCCCAACAAACACCACTCTGTTCATGCCCCAGGGTGCTGGGTTATACATTTGGGTTTTGTGGGTTAAAACCAATTGTTTGTCTGTATAGTCGTACTTATTGTATTATTTTATTAAATTATTATTCTAACTTATACTCTCTCTTTTGAGTTGGGTTCATTTCCCCTGCCAGTTTACCTTTAAACCAGCACAAACAGACTGGCAGAGAGGGTACAGATTTCCCTCAATTTTTGGCATCCTCTGAGGCTGTTCCTCATATCATCATCATCATGGCTGGGCTTTGTGAACGAAGATTTGGGAAGGGCTCTACCCACGTTTGTTGCAAGCGCATTGGTGGCTAAAAAGGCCAATACGAGACAGGCATGACCGGTTGCAGTTCCTCAGATACTATACAAACAAAAGCTGACAAACTGACTTGCTGAAAACAATGGGTATATTATTATTAGTTTTAACATGATCATAATTTTACTCACAGTTTTATTAGTATGTCAATGGGATTTTTTTTATTCTAGTGATAAAGGTTCTAAAATAAAGATTCTATACAATTTGCAGAACTAAAGCCCTAAAATTGGAAAGCTATAATTTCTAAAGCTGGAAAATATCTGTAAATCAAAAGAAAGGAAAGAATAATATTGCTATATATATATCCCAGTATCATGTTCCACGGTATTCAAATATCTTAAAAATAAATACAATTAGGTAAGATCATGATGTTCTGTGTAACATGGGTAAACTGCAATATAAGACCCCATCCTGCAGCCTCCATCGGTTTGGATGATAGGAAAATGAGAGAAAAAATATTATCGTTTACCCAAAGTTATTCAAAGAAAGTGGAGTGAAAAAACGAACTTATATTACTTTGTTATTTATTTTTATTTTCCCTGGCAGCTTTTTGGAAGCATTTTAATAAAAGATACCTATCAAAACACATTGCACTTTAATCTTTCTTGATGTTGCCTAGGAGACACAAGCCTGAAGATTGAAATGTAAGTCTTTGAAAAAAAGTGTTTGCAAACTGTAACAAAAATTTTTTTTTCAGATGAAGCTTTGTGAAGGAGACAGAATGTTTCTTTCCTAGGTGGTTTTCTGTTTCAAAACTGCATCTCTGACTTTCAGCTTCACTTCAAGGACTTGAGGCAGATAATAAATTCGAATTTTACAAAATTTTTTAAATTCCTAAATTACCGCAATTGACATTGAAGTCCCCACTTGTATGTATTTATGCTTATGAGCATTTAATTATTCTATACAATATGGGCGACATGTTTAGGACAGGTGCAGAAAGACTTAAACCATCATACCTAAAAAGCTTTGGGGCAGGCTGTACTCTGACGGACTTGAAATCCACGTCCAAAGCCTTGTTCTAAATCAAGCTGAGAGAAATCATGAGCAGCATTTGTGATCCCAATTGCACACTCCACATGGACAGCAGAGATCACAGCCTCCGCCGTTCCAAACGTGACAGGGAGTCCTCAAGTACCCTACTGAGCTGAGCCGAGATATTTGGAAGAGCACCTAATTTATGGAAGGGGGCTCTGGGAAGCTCAGTGTTCTCATGAATCTGTGTTTCAGAGACCCTGATTTAGAGTTCTGATGTAGAGATAAGGCCATGGGGGCTTCCTGTGGGACTCTAGTCCCAGGCTTGCACTGCTCAGAAGGGGCTGGGAAGGCTGTAGCCTGTACAGTCAGCAACACCTGGGAGCACATTCAGCCTTGTAGCTGCACAGCACTTCCATCCACATGCTGCAGTATCCAGGTCTCATGTTAGCCTCACTCTCAAATAACACAAAGTCAGGCAACACAACACACCTGATTCTAAAGCAACTGATTTGGCCAGCACATCTGATTCTAAAGCAGAGCCCAGCTGGCCTGGCTATGACAGCAGAACTTCACAGGGTGCACAGCGAAGCAGTGCACAGTTATGAATTTGTCCAGTGGAAGAAATCTCAGAGTCCAGAGGGGTCTGTCAGGAGAATGGCTAGATGCTTTGGGAGCTGTGGGAGAAACTATAAATAAGATCTGGGGACACCAGCAATGACAGATGTCACTTTACTGGAGTTAAATGCCTGAACCTCACTGCGAATCCTCACCAAATTAAAATTCAATTTAGGCAATTTCAGTATCATAGAGTAGTATTTAATTGAGTTATATGTCTGTATATTCTGAAAAAAAAGGAAGAAATATATAATCACATCATTAATAGCAATAATGGATTGGCAGCTTAAATTTTATAGCAGATTATGAAGATGTAGTGACAATAAAGAACCAACTGTTATATTTGGTGCCCGGTTCAGGAAGCACTCATTTAACTTAGCAGGATGTTCCTTATGCCTTTGTAGATGACACTTTGGAACAGAGAATTTACTGGCTAAAGAAGAGATAATGCAGGCTACCACCACAGTGGTTTTGACAGGAAAAGGAATATCCCTGTCTCAATCCTAGAACTGAGAATTGAGAATTTATTGAATCCTAGGAATCAATAAATTCCTAGACATTTATCCTTTAAAATTATTTTTTAAAACCCATTTTGAATAATTTACTGTATTATCATAAATCCTTAGTTTCCTGTCATTCAAATCCTTTGGTTATAATCCTGGCCAAATATTTTCCTCATCACAGCATTATATTAAAAAAGGCTTTAGGGCATATTCTGGTAAGATACTACTTGATGTCAGATTACAGAAGTGATTTATAATGTCATCATCTCCCATCTATGTCCTTGCCTTTTGCCCAGCACAAGCAGTCTGTGACCACAGTGGACTCACGTGGCTGAAAAAAGACCTTTTTTTCTCTCCCCTCTGTTATTTTTCAGTCAAATCAGTTCTTTAACCTAATCTTCTCAGTGGCTGAAAATATGTCAGTGCTTGAAGGAGAGAACTGGTGGGAGAGCAAGGGGCTCAGAAGGTACAAGAGCTGTACAGAGCTGTACAGCAGATCCATGCTGCACTTCCACTGAATCTTGGTGTCAAATAAATAAAATTATGTATATGTTTATGGTTTATGTATATGTTTCTTTTGCTAACAACAAAAATAACATCTGCTAAATACAAAACTCATAAATCATGTCAATTTTGTCTTTACTTAAAATTTCTGATAGAGGGCAATGTTAGAACAGCTTATCTTCTGCCCTGGTTTCTCACAGTCTAAAAAGGACGGTATGTCTGGCTCTGCACAGACGTGCAGCAAAGCTAATATTGCACTCAAGGTTCCTGGGAGCTGAAGTCTCACTTTGTCACACATACCTCCAAGGCAGCCACATGGACTATGTGACACATATCACTGCCTGTTTATTTTTAATTTACCAAAAGGGCAGTGATTTACCTGCTGGTAAATTTAGATCTTTGAATATATTCCCTATTTCTTTAACAAAATGAAATGATCTCACAGGAGGCACTGGAGTTTATTGTAGCACTTACTCCTTATTTATGAAGATAAGTGACCAGCTAGAAGTGGCATTTTGGATATTTTATCTTTGAGACTATTCTACAATTGTATTCCAAAGTTCAGACAAGGAATACATTTTATTCTCTCTGACACTTGGAATACAGAAACACAATAAACATTTTTCAGTTAATTCCATCACCATCCTTTGCATCTTTTTGCTCTGTTTGTTCTGCAGCTAAAAGTATTCAAGGTCTCTCCTTTTACCAGGGTCTTCTGGACTTAGGCTAAATAAGGTACTAGATTCTTCCATGTCAAATTCCTTTGAATCACATTTATTCTGCTTGGGTGAATTAGTAATGGGATCAACTGTGTTTCAATTAAACAATGAAGATAGACATGAACTTGCATTGAGTTCCCTGAATTTGGAAAATACAATGTGAAACATGACCTTCTTAAGATAAGGCATGCATTGAGAACAAGAGAGATAGCTGGAAGAACTGTTGACACTTATGTGATTTTGAAGCTGCGGTAAGATAAGGAGGCATCTTTTCTTGCCTAAAGCACAACTTAGATGGCAAACAACCAAATTTGGTAGATGCAGTTGCAAGTTTCACTTGTGGTAATGCCTAACATATTGCAGTCGAGAAGGAAGATATAAAAGTGTGAATAGTGATGGTAACAACAGCAGCAATATCTCTTTAATACTACTTTCACTCATAAATCTCAAATATATGTCACTCGTATCTTAATTTTATGGATGAGGAGAACAGAGCACTGGGAAGGGATCTGACTTGCTCCCATTAAAGCAGTATTAGAGCAGAGATTGAACCCAGGCTTCCAGCCCCTAGCCCAGGGTGAGAATGGCCCCACCGTGGCAATTGCTGCCTTCTCTAGGCTTTTCTCATCAACAGCAGAAATCTAGATCTGTATTTGAAATGCACCTCTACTGCTAGGACTGCTGTTTCTTACCATGCAAAGGCTGTCTGAAAGGATGCACTTCCCAGTAAAGAAAGTGAGCACAGTAGAGCTTCGAAAAGGACAAACTCGGTACAATTCAGCTTGGGATCATTGTATTTGAAATCAACTGTATAAGTGCTGTATTTTACCTGTGTTTCAGGTAAAAATGTGTTCAGGAAGGACATAAATTGCCTATGGGAAATAAATAGCCTTGTCTTTGGCCATGATGGAGGGGAAGGACATCTAGCTGGACAATAATTCTATTGAAAGCCTTGATTCTTCACATTATATATACGGGAAAAAAGAGACATTTTGGCAGACAGTACTTCTGGCAATGCAGAGCACGCCTTGCTCACAGAAGTGTTTGGTGGATCACTTCCCTTCCTCTGCAACTGAATGAGATCCCTATGCTAACTGCAACAACTGCTTTATTTTTTAACTATTATTAGGAAAGTAGCTATTTTTTCCTTTCTTTAATGCATGTTTTATTTCTTCAAGAGCTAGTTAATTGCTCTTGACTTCTTCACTCTCATCTGCTTTTCTTCTTTTCGATATGCTTTTCCTGTTTGCTGATTCTTCCTCCCATGCTGCACACCAATCTGCTCCTCTCCACCATGAGCCCTCCAAGGCAATGCTGTCCTCTTGTTGCTGTGATGTGGTAGCCCTGATTTGGAGATGGCTCTTGAGTTTCTTTCACCCCTCCTCTTTGACAGCAACAACTCCTGGGAGCTTTTGGCCCAGAGGCTCCAGGTTTCCAGGGTACTATAAGCAAGAGTTCAGCTTATCCTGATCTGATCTTCTGGTTGCATCACTGGGTTTAGAGGAGTTACCTGTTAATACCTGGAATCGTATTTATCCAGTAGTTTAGTAGGAGCTACTATATGCTATGGCCATGAGGACAGAGTGTGTTGGGAAAGCCTGGAT
Source organism: Manacus vitellinus (assembly GCF_001715985.3). Lineage (NCBI taxonomy): Eukaryota > Metazoa > Chordata > Aves > Passeriformes > Pipridae > Manacus > Manacus vitellinus. The sequence goes on from NW_021939396.1 coordinate 19,494,186, forward strand.
GTGCCTATAGGTCATCCCTGGATGAGGTGCCGCAGTTGTGTTTCACAGGGGCCAGACCTGCACTGAAACCCCTGGCAAGAACAGGGCAGCCTTACTTTGAGTCCACCTTAACCTCACAGACCAAAGTGCTCAGCACGGACCTACCTCCACTCCTGGTTTCTGAATCCCACTCAGTTATCCAGAGAGAAACACTGAACAGTTTAGGTTGGACGAGACCTCTGTGTATCCCTGGTCTGACTCCTCCTCAAAGCCAGCATGGGGTGAGATGCAGCAGAAGTGAGAGGTCTGGGGATCGGGGCTGGAGGTCTGCAACCCAAGAGTGGGAATTGGAATGCAGTGGCCCTTCAGCAACCTGCACAAATCATTTAGAAAGCACCGTTGTAAAAAACACAGCAGGAACACTTGGGCCTCAGTGCCCTTCATCCAGGGGCTTCACACACAATTAGGCCTGTTTAATAGAAACACTTCTTTTTACGGATATGGTAGAGACAGGGAAAATGAGGCCTTGTCTGAATTACTTAAGTTGCAAAAATCTCACTATTAAAATCTCACATTTTCAAATCAATCTAATTAAAGTAGGGCAGTTTTTCCATTATAGGTGCCCTAGGACAGGGAGGGATTAACATTGCACTTCCCAATGTCTGGAGCATCCATGGCTCCCATTCCCATATTTAGGAATATGAATGCTTAACACGCATAAAAATCTGGCCCTCAGCAATGGGCCTGAGGAGATGTATATTTTCTGCAGCAAACTAGTGTTAGGAAGGAGAGTAGAAATTTGGGATTCAGCAGGGAAGTGGCCAAGGAAAACCATCAAGTGTTTCTGTAGGATGGCTCTTCTCTCCTACCTTCCCTATCCTCCACAGACAGCCACTGCCGGTCATATAAACAGGTATAGCTATACCTCCTAGGGGTGATCAGCTTTGCAGTGCCCTGCTCAGAAGTGCAGCAGCATCAGGAGGTATCCAGGAGGCCAGGATTGCTGTCTGGAGTACACACAGTGCATCAGCTTGCTTTGCCATGTTGGTTTGCTGCTGATAAAAGCTATGAAATAAGTAATTTTTAAAAAGCCTGTATTATTGCATTTTAGAGATATTCACTCCTTTCTGATGCCACTAACAGTCCACACCTTTGAGTTTTTCTGCACAGCCCATGATTTCTTTCCTTTAAAGGACGTGCAGATCCCTTTACTGCAGCATTTGGGCAGAAACCAAAGTAACATCAGGGGCTCTCGCAATCCCTTAGCAAGCGTTGCGACACTGTGTCTGTCTCACCACGTTTGCAGAGGGACCTTTTGCCTTGGTAGCTTGTGTATCCTGTTGGTCTTAATGTCATGCTGCTGGTCTGATGGATTAATCCAGACTTTGCGATCTGATAAGAGCCGGTGTTTGTAGGGAAACTGGGGTATTGGAGTGAGATCTAATACTTGATATGTCCTTTGCTGTGTTGGAGATGTGCACAGACTGCTGGCTATTTCTGCTAGTGTGATTATATTTTAAATTTGACTTCTTACTCAAAGTAGGCTGTTTTTACAGAGTCATATATGTAGAAATAGATTTCTTAGAAGTGCCCCTTTGTGGAAAGGAAGTGTGCAGAGCTAATTATGATTGAGAATTAGCATATATCTAAGGCCATAACATACCTGTAATCCAAGACATGTATCTGTGTTTTAGGGGAAATGAACAAACACTCCTGGGAACCTCTGTCTCCCACCCAGTCACTAGGTAGTTTGTTCTCTAGATTTGACATTTTTGGGATTTTCATTTTCAAGTTATTAATGAATTTATACAAGAAGTAAAATACACAAATGGCTGAGAAACTCCATAAAAGGAATGCCACTGTCGCCAAGGCTATAAGTATTACAAAGTCACACCGCTCTTTAATGCCACATTCATGTGCATGTCACACCAGCTGTTTTGCTGAGCCATAGGGCTCACATGGTCCTATATACTTTCTCTGACACTATTCAGCAGAGGAAGGGGCAAGAAATGTTCTAATCTTAATCATTTGAGGATTGGGGTAAACCCTGACTGCTTTCAAAATTGCAAAGTGTTGCAATTCTGAACACTGGTGTCCATGCCCTTACTGACTCTACAGAGTTCTAGCCATCAGTAACATCAAGCATCTGGGAGTCCACAGGTGAACTATCCATCATGAGAAAACAACCTAACTCCACATTACTTCTGAATGGGTCACATTTTAATTTCTTCAACTGCCCATTTCTCCTTGCATCAGGAGGAAGAATGGAAATCCATACTACACATTTTCTCTGCCTGAAAATAAGCTGTTGTCAAGCAAGTGTGAAATTGAAGGTCGATACCATTTTGCACAAGCTTTTTGTGTGGCCATCCCTGCTCTGCACTTGGAGGGCTTGTTCCAGATTACTTCTACTGCACACAAGGAGCATGTTGCAAAAGTGCCAGCTTACTCCCTACAGGTCAGATCCTTTCCCACCATACCTCAACAGGCAGGGCAGATGTGCTGAGTGAAGCACAACTGCACAGCTGTACCATCTGGGCAGGACAACAATGTCCCCTGGTAAGCTTCACTGCAATTCTTGTGCAAGCAGGCTCTCCGGGAAGTTGTTGATTACCTCCCCCAAAGCCTTCTTTAAGCCCCTCTGACTCTATAGTTCCTCAAATAGGGTGAAGTGCTGTCATTATGTGCGTAGGCATGGCTGGGCACAGTGCAAAAGGAAGAGCAGAGAGGGTTGTGGATAGATTACTTCGCTGCAATTTCACAAATTCTGGGAAATATGATAGATTAGATTTAAAGCAATAAAAAGGAGAAGGTAGGACAGAAGTGTCCCTCCATTTTTCATATCTGCATTTGCTGTGCAGCTACAAACTCTTTGGTATTCTGGTTCAAGGGGGATTTTATCGTATGGGTGAGTTTGGAGGGAAGCTGGGTGTAATTTCTTAGCTTTTAGAGCAGTAGTATGTCCCAGGTGGGACTCTGCAGAACTATCTGTTTTATTTGTTGGTTGTTGTGGTTTTTGTAATTTACAGATTATCTGAACATTTGAGCTACAAGAGAATGTAGAAATCATTTATTCTGTAAGGACCTTTCCCTTAAAGGCAAGCTCACAGCGCAAAAGGTCTCCCAGGCTCTGTGGAAGGCTGGCAGGAGTTTCTGAGTGACAGCCAAAAATATGTTCTTGCAGCAGTGTTTCCAAGTTGATGGCACTACAACAGAGGCAGCTCCACTAGAGACGAAGCAAGCAAACCCACGCTTTGGCAGGATGGGGAGTTCTGCCTGCCTAGACCTAAGGGTAGCTGTCATCTTTGCAGTTTTATTTGTCTTTGCCTAAGGCAGTGAGAGGAATTAGGTTCGTATGGTAAATAAAAATAGTCTTAGTAAAAATATCCTGGGTCTTTATCCTCTCACTTTTATCTTACCCAAAAGTTATCTGCATCACTTTGGAAAGCTGATACTCTCTGAACACAGCACAAGCCCTATATAGTGTTGGGTGCTGCAACTAATTACTGGGTAGTTACAAGTGCTGAAAGAGGGTAGAAGAAGACAAACCCCCTGAACTTTCCACTATTTCAGTCTTGCTTTAGCTGCCATGGGTTTAGCACTCCTTTCAGCTGGGGCCAAGAAAAGGTTTCAAATGACTTGTGCAAATGGACTAAAATTTCAGGGTAGCACATGCCTGGGAGGACATTCTCTTCTACCTAGCTAATTCCCAAAATATAATCAGCAGGCATCGGCTGAGCTGAGAGAGCCTCTCACATGTACAGTGCTTTACCCTGCTGGTTGACCTAGTTGTTGATGCAGGGATTCACACACAATGCCAAGCCTGTTAAGTGACTGCAGATTTCTTCCGCAAACAAGCAAACAAGAAATTAAAGAAAAGCTTCAGCCATGATGATAAGCTTGTAGAGGCACTTAGAGCTTGTTTGTTTGGTTTGGTATTCAGCTTGGCCTTTCTTTGAACCCAGCTAAGATGGAAAGCTGTAGTAAGCTTCAGTGCAGCACACGAGGCCCGAGGAGGCCAGAGATGGCTGCAGCTCCCTGGCCATTTGGGACTTGCAAGAACCTACACAGCATCAGTCCTGCTCTGTGTCACATTCCCCAATGCCCTGGAAGTGTTTGCTCTGTCATGCTGGTGTCAGAGAGATAAAAGGAAAGACTGAAACTATCTGTGCTGTAACACCCCCTAGTCAAAGGCATCACAAGGTTTCTGCAAGATGAGCAGCTTCAGTGACGTTTCCATGCCTGCCTACCCGTGATTACCATATCTCTGAACATTATAGAGACTTTGAGGAACATTGAAGGGACCTGAATTTCAGAGGAAAAGTGCGTAGCAGTTTGTGAGCAGCTGCTCTGTAAGGACTACGTTGTCCTTAAAGAATCAGCAATGAACTTACAACTGCTGGTCTAAATCCTTTTCACTCTTAAAAGCACACCAATACAGAAATGCACATGCAGTTTGTACTAGCCACACATGTTTTAGGATTATATTTAGATGTCATGTAACTATTTTGGGATAGCATTTAAAAATAATTTCAGTAATATTCAGAAAATTATTTTCAGTAATAATTTTTGTTTTCAGCACCAGGCATGGTCCATGAAGGGTAGGAGATTATGGTAGTTTATGGTGATGCTGGAGAAGTGAAACTGGCTTCTGGAGGAAGCCCTTGTTTGTAGCCTATAACATGAATATGCAGGAACTGGTTTTATGTTCTATTTTGAAAGATTATTTGTGAACATTTTAAGAACTGAAGATAGGATTTATGATGCACAGTGAGAAGATAGTTCTTTGCTCAGCAGTATTACTGCCCAAAGAGCCAGGCACTTTACTGGGTCATTTGTTGCTCTGACATTTTTCAGAATATTTTCATCAGGTTGTTTTCTTACTTTTAATATACCAGGGCAGGGGGAAGTGACATGATAATTTTGTTTTATTAAAAAGTAGGACCGTGAATTTTCCTTCTCAGTTTGGCTATACCTATGAGGTTAGTGCTGTGTATGCCCTGTGGAACTGGGTAGAAGACTACAATATATGGATAACATTCAGGGCTGTGATGCTTTAGATGTATAACTGTGATAAGCCAGAGGCAAATTCAGCTGATCTGCATACAAAATATTCTCTTAATGAAAAAGCAGATGAAGGAAAGCAGATCTTGCTGTTACAGCTACATTTTTAGGATCCTAAAGAAGATCACAGGCTTTTTCAGCAACATTTTTCATGAGACATGAATGGTCTAGAAACCATTCTTCCTATAAAAGATGCCAGCATGGATGAAACTGTGGAAGTAACCTCCTCATCACCAGCAGTATAAAGGACCCCCAGAGAACTGTTTTTCGTTTGACATACATTACACTGCATAAACATTAATGGGCCACAGGTGCTGGAGCCAAACCTTTTGGACCAGATCCAATGACCAAAGGTGTTACCATGGTAGTGTCTCTACCAGCTTCTAAGCAGACTTCTGCTTGAGCAGCTCCACCATGCTGGCTCATGTTCAGAGCCTGGGGCCTCAGCTCAGTCCCGCAGACTACTTTTCCTACACAACTAATTATTATGGTCTCATACCCTTGCAACACAGTTGCACAACCATAGCAAAGGTTTGCGCTCTCCATGACAGTGCTGTCAACAAAAGGTCTCTTTATACGACTTTTGGGCTGAATGCTCAGAGATCTGTACTGGAGCAAGTTCCCAGGGATGTGGACATGGCCCCAGGCCTGTCAGTGGTCACAAAGACTTTGCACAATGCTTTTAGATATGTGGTTTACCTTCTAGATTGCCCTGTGTGGAGTCAGGAGTTGGATTTAATGATCTTCTAGGGTCCCTCCCAACTCAGCATACTGTGTGATTCTATGTTTTAGTGTTTTCTACTTTTCCCACTTCCTGCTTTGTGACTACAACAATGTTGGCACAACAGTTTGGTGAAAACTCTAAGATCACTGGCTGCAAGAAATAAGAATATAAGAGGATTTAACCTTTTTTTCTTAGCTTTTAATTATACAGAGAATATCAAATAGTTTTGCTCATTTACTATGCAACAGAAGTATTGTCTGTTGGAGAAGGACAAAGAAAGAAGCTACTATGCAAACTCAAGCTGTCCTGAAGTGTGTATTACAATGACTGGTAGGATTTTTACAGTCTGCCTCCGCTGCTACTGTCACTTCATCCTGCCATGGAAGTCTCTACTCAACTGAAAGTGTTAGGAACTGATCAATGGCCTGCTAGAACCCGGATGTGAACCATTTGCAGGATGAGCCCAAAGTGCCAGCAGCAGCAGCTGGCCAAGGGTTTGCAGTAGGAAGAGGTGTCCCTCCATCTGTAAAGAAAATCCTAAGGCATGAATGAATCAAACCAGAGCTATTACACTATATTATGCAATATTTTTAAAGGGGTATTTATTCTAATATGTTGTGAACATGGAAATCTCTTTTTCTCTCCCCATCCCCGAAGATGTGTACTAAAACATAAAAAAATGGTGGCAGCTTGTATTTTTTATTTGCAGAGTTCATTCCTAGTGCAGAGTGATTCTCTTCAGTACAAGATCTAACTAGAGGCTACATAACTCTCTGCCTCTAGTGCCAACAAAGGCACCGTTTGATTTATGGAAGGAGGCAATTGCAAGGCTTGGGTTTCTTCCTAACAGCTCAGTAGCCACTTTACAAAAGATCACCACTTATACTGCCCATATTTCCATAGTCTAAATATCACCAAAGTATGTAGGCTGAAAGAATCTGCGCCTAACGGTGTAAGAGAATTTCCTCTGTTTCACTTTTTGCAATGAATAAGAAAAGCTCAGTCACGGTAAAATGCTCATTGCTGCAAATTGCATTTTAAGCACAATTAACGTTCCAGGCTCAAATCTGGAAAAAAATTCAAGGAAGGATTTCTGTCCTGGGGTTCTTTGAATTAATTCTTTGTGCTGGTTATCATCATAACCATTAAGTCCTTAGTATTGGTCTTGTATATATATGAAGTTGTGATTGCTGCATTGTGAATCAAAGCAATGTTTTCACACAACATAGAGGATTGAGATGATACTCATTATCACATTGGTAGTGATTGTGGATAACACTGAAATATCTTTTATTAAATCAACCACTTCAGGAAAGAAGTAATATGTCATTGGACTTACCAAAATCATTTATTTATTCAGGGTCTATTTGAAACCTGTTGATTTGCAAGAGGTGAAGCTGAAAAATTACACAAATGTATCTGCAACTAACACCACACCTCTGAAGCATACCTTGTGCTTGGGCTGCCATTATACCTGGAGTTGTTATGACAAGTTTAAAGGATGTGTAGCCTTTTGGGCCAAATCTTATCTTGATAATGTTGATAGTAAAATGAATATACCTGAAGCTTCTGTAAAATTATTCTGCTGAATTTGGGCAGCTAGGATCACCTAAGCTTGAGCAAGAATTTTTTTGGAAAATGTTTCTCTCTCTCCAGGAGTCAAGTATTCCCATTAAATCCAATTGCAAACTTTTCTGTTTGATATTTTTCTCCTAGTGAGCTGTAACTCTCATCTAACTGAATTAACAGATCTGTGTTTGCAGAGGTCTGGACAGCTTATACCCAATGTTTAGGACTTCTTAACCTAAATCATTGCAAAAGAGAAATTTAAATGTTTCTAGTGTCATCAATTCCAACTGTAATTTCAGATTCAACTGTAATTTCTTTCTCAGCCTACCAAAACATTATGTAGTTCCTTGAAACCTGGTGTGCTTTTTTCCGAAGAGCCCAGCTGGTTGTAAAGGGATATGAATGACTGCTAATGCATTCTCTGCTACATATTTTTTTCTCCTGAAATACTGCATATAATTTGTTGATTTTGCAGTTATTGCAGTGGATACTAAATACTGTGGGGCTGTGTGTATTATTATTTAAATCATATCATTTTTAATAGTGTTCCAACGTATCAAATTCCAAGCACATTCCTGGCAAGGAGCCTCTGTAATTCATAGCTCCTCCTCTCAAAGCTTAGCTGCTTCAGTTGATGCTGTGACTGCCATTGCAGTGACACTTACAGAGCATCACTCAAACAAATTAATACAGCTTTAATTGCCGTTATGGTTACTCAACTGCTATACAAGTACCACTATATCAACCAGATAATTCTTTGTGGGCATTTATGTTTATGTGTTCACTCAGAGACTAAAATCACTTACCCTTTAATAAAGTTTGTTGCTTTATCTCTCTGTACCATGCTCCACACAGTCCTCTCAAAATTTATTCCTCTCAGGTTTAGAAGTCATCACTTCCACTGTCTTATTATGAAAACCTGAACTTCTTATCTGGGCTCGGGGTTGACTTTTTCCTTTTTATTTCCCCCTGCAGCTTTTTTGGAACATCAGAACTCTGATCTGCCTGCAAACCCAAAGGAGTTAAATAAAACTTTGGGCAGCTTTTCTACACAAGGGCATGATTTCAGGTTGCTTGTTATGATAGCCTTGCAGTACCAGTTGTTACCTGGCATGGGCGGGTGTATAACTCTGTATTTTCATTGGAATCACACTCACGTATTCTCTGCTCAGTGAGTACTGGAGTACTGGAGGTTTAACATGTCCTTTGCATTCTCTGTGGTATTTCGAAAAATATCAGCTGAATCATTGTAACCCAAGGAAAATAGTTACCTCCCAGATTTGTCTCAAGTTCCCCTCCTATTAGGGCATCCAAACTATGTGAAAACTTCATTTTTGGCTTGAGCCAAAAGCAGTCGCACATAGAGCTGAACATTAGTGCAAACTAATTACACCATCCTCAGCTTCCCGGCAGTGAAAGAAAAGAGGAGTTATCAGAGGATGAGCCAAGAGAATGACCTGGTTTCCCAACGTTGTGCACAGAGAGACATAAGCTGCGGCTGATGAGGAATGCTAATGGCATCGTGCAGCTGGCATCCCGCGCTGGAGGGAGAAGCCGCAGTGACAGCCTGGGACTGCCATCAGAGGAAATCAGTGCCTGTCTTGCGGGAAGCAGAGCCGCATGCTTTCTCATCACTGTCCTAAGGGATTGCACTGCAGCACTTTATTATTACCTTTATTTTATACTTCACTCATGCGGTCATGAAGAATGACATGTGACCGTGTGATTTAAATCTCCCTTATGGGACTCTGGCAAATGGTAACAGTATGTGGGGCCCATGGCTTTGTGGTGTCACCGTCCCACGGAAGCTCCTCTGAGGTGTGGTAGGAAGAGACAATTTGCCCCACGGACAGCAGCAGTAACCACGTCTGCTTCCCATGATTTCTGCCTTATTTTTTGCCCTGCAGAAACCCTATCTCACCTTATCCCATCCCCATCTCTCTCCTTCTCTGCAGCCCCAGGTTCCCTCCATATCCCCTTGCCCACAGTAGCCTGCCAAGGGCTGGCCAGGGAGGAGGCAATGCGTGCTGAGGCTGGTCCAGGCCATTGCTGTTTGGCTGAACAGAGCAGATGATCACTGAACTCCTGCTGACACTTCATCTCGGTACAAGTAGCCACCCTGCTGCAGAAAAAAAATTATAAGCAGAATGTGAGTTTTACCCAGTGCCCTCCCCCAAAAGAAGACAATTCTAGTTACTAAATAAATCCTTTTTACTTGGAAGAAAAAGCAGAAGACCTGCTGCAGGTGGGTCATTTTAACATGACTCCCTAGAAAAAGACGACTGCTGCCCTGGAGAATGCAGAAATTTTGGAGTGCTAAAATCACAGAGCTGTGTCTGACCAGAGATGAGTGGAAGGTATAGCAAGTGTGATGGATTGACTTTGCTGCAAGGATAGACTGCTATTATTGGTATCTGCAGTCTTCCCTCAAACTGAAAAAGAAGTAGCATTCTGCCACTTTCTGATATTTCTGTTGGGAAACCAAAGTTTAGAAGTCATGTATCATCTGTCAAAAATCTTTATGAATCTTGCTGTGATAAATGCAGGGGTGATGAATATGTACTCTGGGGTTTTGCGGGGGAGAAGCAGAGCTTGCTGTTTCAGGCAGCCTTAGCCCAGTCATGCAGATTTTGTTGAGGGCTCTTTTATCTACATGGAAAACCTCAAGGGAATGTTATCCCAGCCAAAAGGTTGGCAAGGGACAGGATGTAATCTGGATGATGGGAATATTCTTCTGATCAGAATTTAGAAACCAGACAGTTTACAGTGAAAATAATGAGGCAGAACCTTAGAGAAAAGGGTACCAAACACAGCAGCATCTTAGCTGTGGTCCTGCAAGTGGAATTTCCCATATCAAGTCTCTCTGTTGTAGCTGCTTTTATTTAAGATTGATAGATTTATGGTGACATCATATGGACAGCAAAATAAGAAGGATGATTTGAATGTCTAGTGTATTTCTTCTTCTCCTCAGGGAAAATGCTAAGATGCTCTCACCTCTCCATTTCTACATAATCCTTGGCAGAAGAGACAATCCATGGTTGTTAATTTTTAAGACTTTACTGAGAATAGTATGATATTTCATGAAACACTGGTATGTTTTCTGAGTTTGCCTTTATCCCTAGTGATCACCTCTTCCTATCATCTTCAGGGAGATTGAGCTGCTGAGAAGAATCCCCTGCACAACAAGGAGCAAGAAAACATGGAGCTCAGAAAATGTGGGAAGGGGGACTAGGATGGGAAAAAAAATCCCCGAGGAATTAGATAAATAGAAAGAAAAAAAACAGTAGGGAAATGGCAGAAGAGTGTAAGATTTAGAGCTGTGCCTAGTGGGGCTGTAGCCAGGTGGAGGTGGATGGGAAGGGAGGAAGGACTGGGAGAGCAAGGGAGGTTTGGGAGGGGGAAAACAAGTGTATGGGGAGTGACTGTGGCAGACCACCCTGGCTCGCTGTTATTAAGGTAGCCACAGAAAGGGGAAATAATTGCTTACTTATGTAACCACTGATGTTATGAAAGAATTTTCTCTAATAAAACCCAGAATTTACTGTGCCTGCATTATTTTGAAACCTGGAATAAAAGCAATCAAGGTGTACAGACCTGCCCTTTGATGATAAGAGAAAATTTGAATACAGGTGAAAAATTAGGAAATTGCTTTTGTCTTCTCAGGGACCACACTCTGTTCATTGTTTTTTCAATTACCATGGTAAGATCCTAATAAGTTCTGGAGGTTAAAAAAAAAAATTGTCTTGTTAACAATTAGAAGATGCATTTTGTCAAAAATACCACAAGAATATTTAAATCTTGACATTTTCCTTTACATTAAATATTCACTAAGTGACTGTAAATCACTAAGAGGCAGCATAATTATTTTTTTATTTGTGTAATTATGAGAAATACATACAAAATTCTTACAGTTTAAGATTTCTTTCTGAAAATTATTACTTGGGCATTGACAAGGATTTATTAGATGAAACTCATTCAGGGGATGACTTTTTTTCCAGACTGTAGAATCTCAATTTGAAACTTATCAGTTTGCCACTTGTTAACTGGAAGAGTATAATCATTAGCTTTGGATAATAAATGGTCTGTTGTAAGAAATAATTTAGCATATCATCAAAGGAAATAGTAGAACTAATTGCATTCCATTTATCATTGGCCATGTCAAATCTGGTGTGGTATTTAAAAGCAAACTTTGTCTGAGAATTAAATGGAAGTCATTGACATTGATTACACTTATGATTGTGTTTACATGTGGTAAGACCTGAGAAACACACTCCCTAGATACTATTATAATCATTCCTTTAAACTCTGCTGCTATTACAGAAAATGGTAAACATGCGTTTGGTTTCTCACCGTAAGCCTAAGCCCAAAGCCCTGCTCCATAACTAGTAACATATTAGGATGTTCTGAGTAAAGGACCATCTGGGAGGCGGTAACCTTAAGTACATGCTGCTTTAGGCATTTCTTTCCCATGATGGATGACACAGGGGCAGCCATCTCTCCCACCAGCTCCAGTGGCACCTGAGCTGATGTGGGAATCCTGCTCAGCCTTGGGACTGTAGCAGCTTCCCAGATGCTGTGTTGGGTCCCCGCCCCACACCTTCTAGCAGCAGAGAAGGGAAACAAATTCTAAATTATGCAAGAAAATTATATATTACAAGAAAGTTGCTTGAGGTTTTTTGGTTTGTTCGTTTTAATTTCAAGATGGAACAGCAATTATCTGCCCCTTTGGAAAACTGTCTTTTATAAAAAAACCCAAATTGCAGTCTAGGAACACCAGGCAAAGTCAATGGCCCAAGTTTACTTTTTCATGAGTAGGTGCAGGGTAAGTAGGCAGGGAGTGGCCACTGCAGTGTGTTTACTGGTACCAGTAATAGCTCCTCAAATAAGACCACCTCCCTGCTCCTTGCAGAGATTGATCTTGCAGGGGTGGGCAGTTTGCTGTCCCCTGGCCTGGGAGCTCTCTATGGAGAGGTGAACAGTAAAGGCACAGGCATGGGAGAACACCATGGCAAGAAGAGGGTTGGGACGCCTGAGCACTGCCCAGAGCTGAAGGCTCAGCTCAGCTCAGAAGCTCTTTGCCCCTTGGCCCTCCTGCTCTGCAGCCACCCTGTGGGACCCCAGCTGCAGCCCCCACTGTCCTGGTGGCTTCCTGACTGCTTGACCCCACTGTCCTGCACAATGTCTTCCTCGGGGTCTAGTCCTGCGGCTTTGGAGGTGTCAAAACTAGATGAGATCTTCTGGGTGAGCACTTTGTCTTCTGATTTGAGTGTGCACACTGGGCCAGTTGCCCTTGCTGCTGAAATGGGGCATGACAAAGGGGATCAGGTGCTAAACACAAGACACTTGCCCCAGCCTTGCCTGATGCTCACCTCAAGTTCAGCTTTCACTTGCATTTCTATCTGGTCAGTTTGGAAGGTACTGACTATTTTGACCAGCTGTGAGGACTGTAATAAAAATAATCCAGCCCTGTTTGCTTTGCTCTGCTAACTTTCCTCTTGCCTCTGCAAATCTGGTTGGAAATAGCAAAGCCAGGGGATAGCACTGATACAATATCCTGAGCAGATGATATCCATAGCTCCTGTTTCATGTCCAACAATGTTACATCTGATCCAGGACACAGCCCCACATTCTTGATAACAACAGTGTCTAAAGTGCTAAGCAAGATCAGAGTTCTGAAAGGCGGCAAAATTAAAAAGGGATTTCCTTCCTCATTTTTGAGGAACACAGAAGCCTGAGCCTGGAAAAAGAAATTGCAAGCTACAAATCTTAGCGTTAAGGCCTAGTCCCTAGAGAGAAAGAGTGGAAGGTACATGAACACAGTTTCCTCGAGCTGGAGATTAAACTTGATTGAGAGAAATACAGGGACTCAAAAGCATGTTGACAAACTTGTTTGGAGGCCCTGAGTACCAGCAGCATCACTACTGCAGTGGTCTGACTACCAAATGCACAGGTCAAGAGCCTGTTTCTTCCGGTATGTAGGTGATGTTGCAGATCCTTCTGTATGGTCTTAACAGTGTTAGAGGGGTAATTATTCCATGCTGGTCACTACTGCCAGCCTGTATCTCTGGGTTTTCTGTTTTTCATGGAGAAGGAAAAAAACCACTTTTTTGAAAAAGTCAACTTCTAAGTGAAAAATGCATGCATTAAAGAACATTCAAATGCAGAGGGAAGTGAGTAGTGCCACATGTTACTCATCTTCCTCTTGTTAACATTAGCAACTCTAATCATGCAAGCAAAGTAAATAGGAGTTACAGGATTCATATAAAATGGGTCAATTTTTCTTTTCAAACATGTTATTATTTGCTTTTAAAGCAGTGGAAGAGTTTGCTAGGGTTTTGTCTGTCTAGCAATCCTGCCCCTTTCACCCTGGTGGGAAAGGCCTCTGCATTGACTTGTGGTTCTTTCAGCTCCAAAAGGTGTGAGGTAACATTGTCAATGAGAGAGAAAATGCAGACACACATTTTGAGGCATCTCTGATGGTGCCGGAGTGCAATCTCAAGAGACCACTTCCCTTCTCACTGCTCTTGGATGACAAGGAGGAGATCATCACCACCTCTTAGAGCCAGGAGGGTGATGAAAGACATTGACAAGTGGGAAGTGCTTCCCCAGGGGTTAGCTGGAAATCTTTCTCCTGAAGACTTTGAGTCTTCACTCTTGACAAAATGCCCTACCAGTCATGAGAAGATCAGCAAAACTGGAGGCTGCCAGGGAACACTGTGTCTAAAAATCATGAGAGGAACATGTGCATGTTCAGAAAACGGGAAGGTGACTGACAAGAACAACTAGCAAGCCAAGCAGCCTGAAAACACTCTTACTCATTGCATAAAGTCAGGACCACATTTGGGGAAGACTACTTACACAAGAACTACAGTGCTGAGAATAAACATCTGGGAACAAAAACGTCTTGGAAATGCAACCAACAACAGAGGGAGTATTCATTCCAAAAGAGTTAATAAAAAAGAATTTCCCCATTCAGTAACCACCAGTCACAGCACATGCATATTTTTAACCTCCTTGCATGGTACGCAGACCACTTTTTCCTGCTTTAGTGTTTGGACTGTGTGTTTAGAAGTTGATTTATCACTCCTGATCAGTTCACTTTTCTGGGAACAACTGCCTCCTGTTCATCCACAGAGGGGAACCCCATGCCTCTTCTCTGATCCAGAGATATTTGTAATGAAAACTGATAAATTCCACAGAGACATAAACTTTGGTCTCCAGCTGACCCTTCAGGTATTAGTGATGATCCATGGCACCTGGATAACAGGAACTAGAATGGGTGTAATTAATACATGACTCAATATTTATCACATAAAGAGCCCAAGTAACTTCTAACCTGAACTGGATTTGGGCACATTTCCTAAAAGTCCATATCCTGTTGTAGATACTTAAAACTTCTGAGTTTTCTTTACTAGTTAATGTGTAGTAGGCATGCAGGTAGGTAGACTCTCAAGTAATGCTCATAGCTGAATATTCTCTTAAATAGTCCTTATTTAGTAGCTTAGGTATTGTGCTGGTTTTGGCTGGGGTAGAGTTAATTTTCTCCACAGTGGCTGGTATGGGACTGTGTTTTGGATTTGTGCTGAACACAGGGTTGGTAATATAGTGATGCTTTTGTTATTGCTGAACAGTGCTTCCACAGAGCCAGGGCCTTTTCTGCTTTTCCTACTGCCATGCTGGCGAGGAAGTTGTGGGTGCATGGGTGGCTGAGAGGAGACACAACCAGGACACGTGATTCAAACTGACCAAAAGGATATTCCATATCATATTACATCATGGTCAGTATATAAAGTAGGGGGAAGAAAGAGGAGGAGGGAGATATCTGGAGTGATGGCATTTATCTTCCCAAGTAACTGTTACACATGTCGGGCCCTGCTCTCCTGGAGATGGCTGAACACCTGCCTGCCCATGGGACACAGTGAATTAATTCCTTGTTTTGATTTGCTTGTATGTGTGGCTTTTGCTTTTCCTATTAAATTGTCTTTACCTCAACGCATGAGTTTTCTAGCTTTTACACTTCTGATTCTCTCCCCAGTCCCACTAGTGGGGGGATGAGTGAGCGGCTGCATGGGGCTTGGTGGCTGGCTGAGGTTGAACCACAACAGACATTTCTTCACAGTTCTTTTAGTTTCTGCCAATTCAGTCTAGATTTTTTGGAGGTGAAATCATTTTAGCATTGGACTGAAATGAGCTTATGGTATATTGTTGGATACTCCTAAACCAAGACTGACTTTTCTCTTGCTCTTTCCTCCTTTTTCTTTGACTTTGTAAAACAACCTCAATTTAATTTTACTTACTTGTGATGTCTTTATGAAGTATTTTGAGCTGATATTACCACTAACTTCATGTAAACAACTTGGCGTGAGTATGAGATCTAGTCTATAACTATTCTCCCCAGAAATTACATTCTTCTGAAATGAAAGGAATCTACATTAGAAAGCTGGAACCTTATTTCTGCCCCACTTGTTTTGATCCAGCAAAACAGTGAGTAAATATAGGTGAGAGGTGACTGGTCCCTGTGAGTTAAGGCAGAGATGTCTTTCCTACTGTCACCTCTGAGCTTTTAATAATCCTGAATCATCCTCCAGCCGGTTATCAGCATTTCTGTCAACTGGCCTGGAGCAGTCATAGCTCCCAAGTGTGCAGTGATGAAAAAGGTCTGAAGATCAGAGTATCAATTGGTTCTACTTCTACAAGGTCTTACTTATACAGGTTATTTTACTAAAAAGAGGGACTACTGGAGTTGTAGCATTTCTATGGCATTGTGGGCATGAGGGATCCAGAGCTGTCACAGCCTTCATTTCCTTTTGTTGTGCCTCTGCCCTTTGCACAGCCATTCCTGCCCTGAGCTGCACAGACAAAAATGTGGTTTGGACTGATTCTTTCCTCCCACCCCAACAGCCGAGTGCTGCAGCTAGATGGCTACAGATTATTAACTGTACTCAGTGTTAGCACAGGTATAGTTAATATACCAAGTGCCCCTGCATGTAACAGGAGCCAGAACAGGGCTCCTTTTAATAAAAGGAGTTCAAGCATTAAGAAACTGAAGCAGCATTTTCCCTACATCAGAAGGTGGATCATTATTTTTATTTCTCTTCTGTTGTGCTGAGTTTTCAGTAGCTAGGAACATTTTATTCTCAATGGAAGATGAAATTCTTGTGTAATCACATAATTCCTGCACCTGAGGCTTTAAGAAAAAACACTAACCACTGCAAGAGTTGGCAGCAGTAGGGGAAGAGGAAGAGGAGATGGAGGAGGAAATAATCTCATTCTCTCACTGCAGGAGCGGAATCTGACTCCGCTGCTGATGCCTGGTGATAGAGGGTACATCCGAGAGGGAGAGGAAATTGAAGAACCAGAGGAGAAAAAAGGTAGCCTTTAGGAAGACATAAAGAGAAGGAAATACTTGGGATCAGCAAGGAAGGTCATTGGGCTGTGCAGCCTTTAGACATCTGGAGCTCCTGGCCACGGCGTTGCCTCACTAGCGAGTGTTTTTTGCACTCCAGAAGAGGAGGGGGGGGAAGGGTGTCTTTCCTGCTCCAGTTTATCTGCGTCAGAGGGATAACACCTGATTTTGTCTACATCCAACTGTGAACCATGCTGAAAAAAAAAGCATGGAGGCAAAAAAAAATCCAAAATGTGGTAGAAGTGCCTCACACTTGGAAGGGGAACTCAGAGCTGGAGATGCATTTTGTGCTCTGTTGCTTTTCTATCTTTGGAGCAGAAAATGGGAGTTGTTACTCTAGTAATCTACAAAATGTGGGTATGGAGCCATACAAGGTTAGAAATCCAAATATTAAAACTGAGAGAAATGAGGCAGAAGGAAATTTGATGTTAGCTTTTTTACATTTTGCCTCTCCAGATGAAACAGGACTGCTGTTTTGTGTAGCACTGTACTAAATATATATACATTGAGCCACGGCATCAGTTTTCTGGGTCTGCATTAATATCACCTGTGGCAGCAGAAACACTGTATAAAGAATTCATCCATCATTTTTTCCTATTTTGTATAAAGTAACTACATCGTTCAGTCTTGTACTCTTCCAAACAGTGTGCCACTCTTTTTTTTTTTTCCAGTAGATTTGAGAGGATGGAGTTTATGTTTCTGTTTTCAAGTGTTGCTTCCTCCATGAGCAGGAAATCCTCCCTCCCTCCATACATTTTAAAAAGAGTTGACAGTGCCTCCAGTTAATTGCATATCAGACTGAAGTTCTTTTTCCTGTCCTACGTGACTGTTCTCTTCTCTTATATAGTCCATCTGTTTTCTAACTCCCAGTAAGAATATTAAAAACATCCCCTACCTACCACAAAACAAAAACTCTTCTGGGAAGATGAATGTAGATGAGGTGGCAGTAACTGATGTGCCATTTAGATCACCCATATATCACTGGGATATCTTCAGATATTACCTTCAAGAGATATCTAAGAATATAGATTTAATACATAGTAACACCTCCAAACTAGTCAAATCCTTTTCCTAGTTTATACCCCTTCCAAAGATGTGTTTTGAAAAATCTGCCTTCCCAAAGAATATAGCTTTCTGGATTGCTCTTCTGTATATATCATTGCAACCTTTGTCCTCCCCTCTATCCCTTCCTCCTTTCTTTGCCTGTTAATGATTCACATTTATTGTGCCATGACCAAGCTCTGTCTAAATTTCTCTTCCTATCTCTCTACAGTTTTTTCTGGTTTGGGTTTGTTTTGGTTTTGGGGTGTATGTGTTTGTTTTGTTTGTTTATTTTTTGTTTTTGTTTGGGGTTGTGGAGTTTCTTGTTGTTGTTGTTTTAATATAATCTGATGACTCCTCCTCCACTTGTATTCTGAAATAGGAGCTCAAACAAACAGGTAAGTCACCTACAAAGGATGTGGCACTGAACACACCTGAAAAAGCAGCAGTGTAAACCACTCTGTTTTTAGTCCTCAATACAGTGTTTGTTGAAAATGTATGGAAGGGGTCTTCTGACTTCCTAATCGATGTGCCTGCTTTTACTGACTGCATCCATAACTCACTAGCATTGTTATCAGGAAAGAAGAGGCACTGTAATGAGACTGCATATATTTGTCAGTTCACTTCCTCTTCATTTAAAATTATTTGCTAAAAAGAAGGTGTAGCAGATGAAAAGAGTAAACAAACTCCATCCTTTTTCTTGTGGTACCTCAGTCCCATTTTTTTCTAAAGAAATGACCAGTGTGTATCTATTCACTGCTTTTCTAAAATCTCTCTGGTATAAAACTAAACAAACCCAAATTTCCTTTGGAAAAAAATATCCAAACTGTACTAACATACCTTTTAAAAAGAAAATAAATGTGCCCTGAGAGGAAGAAGTACTTTCCAGAACAAGTATATCTTTTGGTGGGTCTCAGTGAACTGCATAACTACATATTTTAGTGTTTGGAAAGAATTGTGACTACTGGAATGAGCTTTTAAAAAAGCATCCCTGTGTGATTTGGTAAAATTGACACAGCAGAGCCATGCTGGCAGATCAGGGTTCATCCTCAGCTCCACTGTGGAACAGTTTTGTGACCTTTAACTGAGGGACCTCATCTCCAAATGGCTCTTTTCCACTTGCAGCTGAGCAGCGCTTCCTCGCAAGGGTGTTAAGAAAGAACTAAAGGCTTTGGGGTGGGCTGAAGACATTCCAGAGCTTCAGTTAAACTGTGTGTGAATCATAAGGGTCAGGTAAATCCTTCCGTTCATGTATTTACATACAAGGCTCTTGAAGGCCTGAAATTGCTGGAAGACTGAGGGTGCCAGCTATGGAGCATGGTTAGTCTGCTCGGGTGAGCGTTATGCCCAGTTTATCAATACCCTGGGGACCAGGGCGAGCTGTTAACTCTGTGAAGGCGGTTTCTGGCTGGCTATTAAGCCTTGGGTTCTTTTCACACCTGCTCAAAGCCGTAGCGACACAGGATAGGTCTCTGGCTTGTGGAAGTCATGACAGAAGCACAGACCCCAGATGCCCTATGAAGACACGTGTGGGTAACCGCCTGCCTGGGATCCTGAGGGGACGCCAGCGGTGTCCATGCCCCGCCTTCTGTCAGGAAC